>NC_086452.1:43950807-44266641 GCF_028390025.1 Pseudophryne corroboree
TAATTATATTTCTGGTGGATGGGTGCAAGTACCGTATAGTTGTCATTCGCCATCCCCTTCATTGACTCCTCACCTTCCCTCCGCAGACTATGTAACCTAAGGGGCCTATTTATTAACATTATTTTTACTAAAATAATGTGAAAAAGGGTGTTTTCTGTTTTCACACCCTTTTTCACATTATTTTAGTATCACCTGAATGTATTATAGGGCATTTGGAGCAGTTTTCATGAAAAACTGCTCCAAACCCTTTAATTGTTATTTTTTTAGTAACCCGCATCGCATTCCCCATACTTATAATGGGAAATGTGATGTGGCCAAATTTACTAAAAACAAAAACAAAAAACACTGCAGTGTTCCCTGTGATAATTATGCCAGCTCCGGCTGGTGAAAAAATCACAGGACAGCACTGAGAGATCCATACTTCTGCCCAGCTTTCTCTGCCCCCTGGCAGAGGAAGCTATGCGGGACCCGGCCCTGTGTGTTCGATGGAACTTAGGAACTTCTGTTGGACATTATGATAATATCTGATTGAAGACCGTTTTCTAGCTTAACACCAGAGCTATCACTAGGGTCGGTGTCACCCAGTGCTTGCCTGAAAAGGGGCGCAGCCTCATTGGGAAGGGGCATGACCTCATAGCACACCCCTATTTTCATTACTCAGGGGGAACGGGGGTGGGCAGCACTCCAGGAGATGACAATCTGCTCCCAGAGACTCTCCTCGCTCTGCTGGGTTCTAGGAGGGAACATGTGTTGCCTAGTGAATAATATAGGTACTGTCCAGACTACCAACATCCCCAATTAGCAGTGGCGGATGAACCCCTCCCCCCCAGTATAATCCGTGACCTCAGCTGAGCCAGCTGCAGTCTAATAGGAAGTCACTTGACTTCGACTGGAAGTGACTTCCTATTGGAAGTGCTACCTGCCAGTCACCTGCAGGACAGTCAGTCCCATTGGGAGGTGTTTCCTCCCTCTGGGACTGCCAGACCAGGCTGTGATTAGCAGAGACCGTGCTTCCAGTAGGAAGCCACTCCCTGCCTTTCGTGCAGCCCAATCCGGCTTCTATGGGTATGCAGGTAGGAGCCGCCGCTGCCAATTTGCCAATTCATGTCTATATAATTCTAAATTGTTTACTACAAGTAAGAGATAACCATCAGAGAGAGTTAAGCAGCTCGGGGCTTTCCTGTAATGACATTGTAAACATATATTTATGTAGGTACTGTCACCAGGGTGTGTGAGGTGAGATAGTGAGTTCTTTTTCCACACCTTAGGCTCATTTTCGTTGCGCAAGATAACATCGTCTCAGGGTTTTATCTTCCAAACATCACAGTCAGTAGGCGCCATAGATGCAGCAGTGAAAGATGGGAAGGACACATGCTTTTATATGCTGGATTTTACTCATCCAGTTCTGGTGTCGTTAGAGGGAAGACATGCAGAAACTTGGCACTAGTTTAGTGCACAATTGTGTCTACTTCTGCACTTTGCACATACTCTGCACTGTACCTAGCGGTATGATCACCACCACACTTTGATTCATGACTATGATGACACTATGAGGGTCATTCTGAGTTGATCGCTAGCTGATTTTGTTTGCTGCGCAGCGATCAGGCAAAAAATCGGCACTTCTGCGCATGAGTATGCGGCGCAATGCGCACGCGCGTCGTACTATTACAACGAACTATGTAATTTCACACAGGGTCTAGCGAAACTTTTCAGTTGCA
Source organism: Pseudophryne corroboree (assembly GCF_028390025.1). Classification (NCBI taxonomy): domain Eukaryota; kingdom Metazoa; phylum Chordata; class Amphibia; order Anura; family Myobatrachidae; genus Pseudophryne; species Pseudophryne corroboree. The sequence continues at coordinate 43,952,526 of NC_086452.1, forward strand.
CTACTGACCGCAGAGTGATTGACAGGAAGAGGACGTTTCTGGGTGTCAACTGACCGTTTTCTGGGAGTGGTTGGAAAAACGCAGGTGTGTCCATGCGTTTGCAGGGCGGGTGTCTGACGTCAATTCCGGGACCGGACAGGCTGAAGTGATCGCAGCGGCTGAGTAAGTCCTGGGCTGCGCAGAGACTGCACAAAATCTGTTTGTACTGCTCTGCTACACATGCCTTCACACACTTGCACAGAGAAAATACACTCCCCTATGGGCGGCGACTATCTGATCGCAGTAGTGCAAAAATCGCTGCCCAGCTATCAGGTCTGAATTAGGCCCCAAATTCTGTCTCTTGCAATCAAATTTGTATCATGCTGAACAATCATTTTGAGGACACATACGACAAACCGGACTGCAAGTACTGCTTGGCAAGGATGGTGCTCGTCAGGGGCGCCAGTCGAGGGGAGGGTGACGTCTAGCTTAACCACCCACATTTTCAACCTCAGGGGCCGCTGGCGACCCAGACACAGGTGAAATCTGTCAGCAGATGACTCATGCTTTGCATTTTTGGTCCATCTGGGCTGTGTCACACAGCCTTCATGATGTGGTGGGCCAGAAGTGCAGCGCATGACGTCACAGCGCAATGCAGTACAAGTTCTGGTTAGTCAAGTCCGTCTCTTTGCCAGGGGGCACTCGCACCCCCAGATATGGTATTGACGGCAACGTTGGGCCATTTCAATCAAAGTCATACTCATCAGCCAACAATGGGGGTCATTTCGAGTTGTTCGCTCGCTAGCTCCTTTTAACAGCCGTGCAAACGCTAAGCCGCCACCTCTGGGAGTGTATCTTAGCTTAGCAGAACTGCGAACGAAAGGATTGCAGAGCGGCTACAAAAAAAAATTCCAACCAGGTTTAGAGTAGCTCCAGACCTACTCAGCGCTTGCGATCACGTCAGACTATTTAGTTCCTGTTTTGACGTCACGAACACGCCCTGCGTTCGGCCAGCCACGCCTGCGTTTCCCCCGTCACGCCTGCGTTTGTATCTGACACGCCTGCATTTTTCCACACACTCCCAGAAAACGGTCAGTTGCCTCCCAGAAATGCCCCATTCCTGTCAATCACTCTGCGGCCAGCAGTGCGACTGAAAAGCGTCGCTAGACCTTGTGTGAAAGTACTTCGGCTTTTGTGAAAGTACGTCGCGCGTGCGCATTGCGCCGCATGCGCAGAAGTGCAGATTTTTAGCCTGATCGCTGCGCTGCGAACAATGGCAGCTAGCGATCAACTCGGAATGACCACCAATATCTCCCTATTTATGCCCTCTTATCATCGTTTTTTACTTATGAGCAGGCTAGAACTTGTGTTGAGGACACAGGCGACACTCTGCTCCTTTTGCACATTACTGTATTTTATATATATATATATATATATATATATATATATATAAAGCACTCACCCAGACTCTCCTGCCTACTGATTACTTCCTCCCACTCCTATCTCCAAGATTTTTCACGTGCTGCTCCCTTTCTCTAGAATTCTTTATCTCTCCACCTCAGACTCTCCACCTCTCTACAAAACTTCAAACGGGCTCTTAAGACCCATGTCTTTACCAAACCAAGCCAAATCTCATCCTAACCCTCTGTTCTACGCTCTCTATGTACCCCATCTGTGTCACCCCTGTCTGTCTACCCCTCCCCTTAGAATGTAAGCTCTCACGAGCAGGGCCCTCTTCCCTCATGTGCTTATCCTTTTCTTACTTTAATAATCCTCAACTGCCCAGATCCCGCAGTTTTTTGGCCACCTTGGAACTTATCTCTGTCGTTTACTGGTGTAGATATGTTTAGTTACCCTGTACTTGTCCTATATTGTCTTCAACTGTAAGTCACTGTTTTCCTGTTTTGATTATGTGCATATGTATTCTGTAATTGGGCGCTGCGGATCCCTTGTGGCGCCATATAAACAAAGAATAATATATATATATATATATATATATATATATAAAATTTATTTTTTGCTATTTTATATAATCATCATGCTTGTAGGTGAGAGAATCAGGGAGGTGGCAGATTCTATTGTCCATTGTACCCGGTATCATTTTACCACCAGCTCTGGACAGTAGCTAGATAAGGATGTTATTCCGTCAAGAGTTATCCGGATCAGGGATAATCCTCCACATAAATCATTAGTCCAGGCAGAAGTTGGTGAAGACTGAGGATCTCATGCTCCACCGGTTTCCATAATAAATTAAACCATGAACATGATTAACAGGGTGGAAAGTAGGAAGTTTAAAGTCCATAAAACACTGCATGGAAACCCCCAGACTCTTTGAAGTATGAAATGTCTTTGTGTGTGTGGTAGGGGGATAGGTACAAGCAGAACCTGGGAGCCTTTGATGCTGGAATGATTCAGAAGTCTGAGCAGAGAATGTTTACACTTAAGTAAACAAAAAATTACATCTTAGGAACAGTCTGGTTTAAAAGGCTAAACAATCATTCTGAAGTTACTCTTTCCCTGCCCTAATGGTATGAAATAGTCCCCCCCCCCCCCATCTTTTTATATATTTCCACCATCTTTGCCACCAAGAAGCAGTGGAGGCCCCAGGTTATACTATAGCAGCTTTGTCTGATAGGAGCAGAAATGTCACAAAAGGGCAGATCCACAGTGTGGCGCTCCGCTTCCCAATTACTATTTAACATGCTTACCTCTCAACATTTCAAAACGGCCACACCTTCCTTCCTGTAAGCCCCACCCCTATGGGTTTTGACAAAATAATGACTATTGGGAGATACGGCTAGATTACATTTTCAAAAACTCCAGGAGTGGCCAAGCCCTTGTATTTTCTTAGGCGCAGCAGATTTTCCATCTGTCAGCCTCTGGAGAATGGTTGCACAGTGGTTAGCATAACTACTATGGGGAGTTTTTGTCTTCTGTGCTATTATAAAAACGGGACTGTCCCGCCCTTTGCGGGACAGTTGGGAAGTATGGTCTGCACACTTCCTTTTCCCAGGCCACCTCTCACCTTACATTGCTCCCTTACTAGGCCGGCCCTCTCAGGCTCCGTCATTCCTGGGAATGTCACACAGAGAAGTTCTGCAGGCTGTCGGGAATTGTAGTTTAAAACAGATACACGTTTCCCGCTATGTACAGAGCGCAAATCACAGGGCTAGACTACAACTCCACAGAATATGTGTCATAAGTATCTTCGTTATATTATTATATTAATTTTAAGACCTGAAAGTAGTTTAGGAGGCACTGATAACAGTGCCTCCCGTTATGAATGGAAATGGGAATAAAGTGGGGGGGCAGGGCAAAGCACTGGGCTGTAAAAGCACATTGAAAATCAACGAGAAAGCGGCACTAGTGTAAGTGCCTCGTCAACAGGGCCAGATGTGATTGGACAGCGGATCCAGGACTGGATCCGCTGGTCCAATCACCCAGACGCTGATACATGAGTGCTCACCTCCCTCTCATCCCGGAGCTGTAACCTCCTCCGTGACCCGAGGCGGCCACTTCCTGGTCACCCAGACCTGCCGCATGTTCCTCCTCTTGTGTGGTTCGCTCCCCGCGACGATGCTGAGAAGAGACACTGGCAGACCTGCTCCCTCCGCCGGCAAGAGAAGAAGCAGCTGGAGGTCGGTAGGTGCAGCTTTCTCCGAGGGTTGTTTTCGCCTGGTGGGTTATGAGACGCTTATAAAGCGATGAGTGGGTATTTTTGTGCGTGGACCGAGCAGCATCTGCTCCGTGCTGTGTGTGTATCAGAGGAGACACATCGTCATCATGAGTACAAGAAGGAGACTGGCATCAGAGCAGAGATCATTGTGGTGATGTGGCGAGTTTAGTAAAAGGTAGAAACACTTTCTAAGATGTTTTTTCTCACTTTGTGGGCCCTTTAGTGAGACCCCACTTCCCTGTTCTTTCTCCCGGGTGTAGTATGGTATGCCGGCGGCCGGGCTCCCGGCGACCAGCATACCGGCGCCGGGAGCCCGACCGCCGGCATACCGACAGTGTGGTGAGCGCAAAGTAGACCCTTGCGGGCTCACTGCGCTCGCCACGCTGCGGGCACGGTGGCACGCTATTTATTCTCCCTCCAGGGGGGTCGTGGACCCCCACGAGGGAGAATAGCTGTCGGTATACCGGGTGTCGGGATCCCGGCGCTGGTATACTGTGCGCCGGGATCCTGACATTCGGCATACTGAAGACCACCCCTTTCTCCCAGCATCCATCTCTGCTGCGCAGATGCTGGCTGCCGGCTGCTCATCACCCGCTCTCCCAGCTCATCTTGTTTTCTAGACCAATGGCCACTTACTACTCCTAGTAGTATTGTAGTGTACTTTGCTGCTTTTCGGTTTCTTTCTCCCCTGAAACATGTTTGTGTAGTAATGTGCATTCTGTAGGAAACATTTTTATTTTATTCAATTTATTTAAAATACATATTTATATGTTTGCCCTCTGAGTTTGTCCCCTAAGTACATTACTGGTTAGGCTCGTCTCTTAGGAGATTGTGATTTTAGTGGTTGCTAAGAATCAGAGCAGCTTTGTCCCCACTCCCGTGCGTCTCCTCCTCAGTGGTGCCTGGCTTTCTGGGAGGAGGATAGGGATGGAGTGTATGAAATGATACTTTCTCCTCTGCAGTTTTGCCAAAATGATCTTCAATTTTCCGGATTGTGCTGCTGGTGAAGTCTCTCTCTCTCTCCCTCTCACTCTCTCTCTCTCTCTCATGGATTACTTCAGGAACAAAGTTTGTAAGTATCATTTTCATTTTTACAGGTACCCCTATTGGATTCTACTGGACAAGTGGACGTGACCGGCGTGGGATGTAGGTAAGTATGTCTGTGAGTGTGTTTTAATAAATTTCTCCTTTCAAGGTGTGTGTGTTGTGTTTTTATTTGGGTATTTTTTGTTGTTGTAGGACTACAGGTACCAGCGGACCCATTATTTCCCCGTATGCTGGTACTTGAGGTTCTCCAAGTACCAGCAAGCAGGGGAGGCTTGCTAGGCCTTGTAGTTCCACAACAATAAATAATATTCTTTTTTTTAACACACTTATGGCTATCAGCCCAGCACCCACCGCCCAGGGGTGCTGGGGACAGCCTCGGGCTTCACCCCTGGCCTTTGGGTGCCTGGAGGGGGGGGGGGGGGGCTTTGATTTAAGGAGTCCCCACTCCTCCATGGAATCCTGGCCAGGGGTGACTAGTTGGGGGGTAATGCCACGGCCACAGGGACCTACATAAATGTGTCCTCCGGCTGTGGCATTATGTCCCTGGCTAGTGGAGCCCGGTGCTGGTTTTAAAAATATGGGGGACCCCTACATCTTTTGTCCCCCATATTTTTGGAACCAGGACCGGACTAAGAGCCCGGTGCTCATTGTCTGAATACGGGGAACCCCTGTTCAATTTTTTTCACAGTATTTAAACAACCAGGACCGGCTCAAAGAGCCCGAGGCTAGTTATACTTAGGAGGGGGGACCTCACGCATTTGCTTTTACATTTTTTAACCCATTCAGACCCTTTTCCATTAAGTTAATGGAAGCCCTGGACAACAAAATTGCATTCATGTCCTCCTCCCACTCCCTTCCCAGTCCCAAACACTAATTTTATTTTATTTTTCTATACAAATGTACAATATATCACAAGTATGATGAGCAGGCAGGCAGAAGGCATTGGCAGCATTGGACTGAGATTCAAATTATTGGTGGAGGGCTGGGTCAGTGGATGGTGGGCAACTTTGTAAGCCATTGGCGGTGGCAGCGGCCATCGGCTCGTGGGCAGTAGCGGCCATTGGCTCGGCGGCGGTAGGGGTCATCGGCAGGATTCAGCGGACATTATGGCTGTAGTGCCTCACCAACCACTGACCTCACCGCACGCCACTGGTAGACATGGTCACTAGGTCAACATGTACTAGGTCGACATGGAAAAAGGTTGACATGAGTTATTTTACTTTTTTTGTTGTCGGTTTCTTCGTAAAGTGACTGGGAACCCCAGTTTAGTGCACCGCGTCCGCTCGCCATGCTTCAGGCAAGATGCCTCGCTCCCCTACCGCTGCGCTCGGCACAGGTTACTATTCCCAATCGTAGTCCACGTGGATTGTAAAGTATGAAAAAGTTCAATTTTTTTTTTAAAATGTGAAAAACTCTTGTCGATTTTTTCCCCATGTCGACCTAGTACATGTTGACCAATAGTGGTCGACCCAATGACTGTCGACCTAAGTGTTGTCGCCCACTAATGTGACCTTATTTTAATAACACTCACTTAAAAAAACTCCATCGATTTTGCTGAAAAATGTACTCATAAAAAAAAAAAAAAGAAGCTTTAGGGCACCTGAGATTAGTGGCCCTATAGCGTAAGCTTCATTAGTTTCACAGTAGATCCGCAAGGTTACACGTTTCCACTAATTCGCTTTACATGGTTTTAAATGTACAAAATGACACCAAACCCCCCAAACAAAATAATCTAAATTTTTTGTTTCGACCATTGGCATATCGAGCTTTTGACTGTATTGTACCTGTCGACCTTTTGTTGTGTCTAGCTTTTTCCTATCAGTGTCCTCCACCGGCTTTCTCCGCCCTGGTTCTATCTTATCTGGACAGGTGTGCGGTGAGAAGAAGCTGTGACAGAGTATATGACCTGTGATGACGTCATGTGATCTGTAGATTAACAAATAAGGTGAGAAATTAAATTGCGGGTAGCCGAGCCTTATACGCCCCCCAACACACACACGCCACCGCCCCCCACACCTCTCACAGCAGAAGAATTGCACTAAGAAGTGGAAAACACAAAACAGTCCAGTGAATTATATTGGAAATGACATTGTAAGCGATTTTGCTCTTGTTCCAGAAAGTAATAAAACGAAAAAGTAGCATTATATTTCCTCCTCCTCCGTTTGCAGGAATACAAAGTAATCATTTTGTAAGCCAAAGTGTCACTTTGGCAGAGTGCTGTAAAACCCCCAGTAAAAACATGCTGAGATGGCATTGAATTAACTGGATTTATTCTAACCATTTAGAAGACACGAGGCTTTAAAGCCGGTGCTTTATCCCCAGCACAGAGCACACTGGCAGGTCTGAGGACGCCGGGCAAATGAATCAGACTGACGCTGATATAGCACTAAAGGGGAGATGTATAAACCGTGGAGAGAGTTGGGTGTCTATTCATAGAGCAGAGAAGAGCCCTGTTTTGCGGAATCGCACTTGAACATGCATTCAGCGTTAATAATCGTCGCTATGTATTCGATAAGTGGGGGGCAGAGGCGTCACCGGGTGTAGTGACACCCAGTGCGCACACTTGATATGCCAGCGCGCTCGTGGCAAAAAGGGGGCGTGGTCGCAAAGGAAAGGGCGTGACCTCACACGTTGTCACTCCGGGGGCGTGCCCATCATTTCCGAAGATGCAGGGCTTTACTGTCTGCAGCGCTGTCGTCTCCTGTTCTATGACAAGAACCGAGTGCTGTAGCACAATTTCACACTGCATCACCTGGTTCCTGTCATTGCGGAGGAGCCCACAGATTGGTGTCACCCCTTCTAGGCGTCACACCCGGGTGCGGGGTGCACCCTCCTTGTGACGCCACTGGTGGGGGGGAAGTATCACATGCAATATGTCATGTATGATACGTCCTGCCCTGAATCTGCAACGCTCTGTGATGGTCCTTCATATAACACAAACGGCCGCTCCGCAGTCCAGATTGCAACAATGACGAGCGGCATCTACATTTCTGACGTGGCTTTTAGGTTTGTGGAGCACGACGTTTGGATAGAGGAAAAGTGGGATGGAAACTGGTTTTTTTTTTTTTGTGTTATTTTATACAGCCCAGCACTGAAAATGACTGGTACTCATCACGGCCACCATGTTGGGTATAAGCTGGGGTAATGACCAATATTGTCATCCCGCTACAGGTAACCTTGCCACCCAAGTGGTCTCAGTATAATACAAGGAGTCTGTAGGTACAGGATCCCAACAGTCAGGATGGCGGCGGTCAGAATAACCCTCCCCTCACGCAGCCTAACCCAAACCCTCCCTCCCCGCAGCCTTACCCTAATCCTCCCCTCCCGCAGCCTAACCCTCCCCCTAATGCCTTACCCTAGCCTCAAACCCCCCACCCTCGCAGCATACTTACGTTCAGGATACTCGCTGTTGGGATGCAGCGTTAGGATTCCCTGCAGTTTCGGGATTCTGGCGCTGTTCTTCTGACCTCCGGTATCTTTACCGTCGTGATGCCAGTTACTGTACATCTCCAGAGCCTACATCTAGCGGTGGTAGTGTTCAGGTGTCTGTTTTTTAAAAGTTGTTCTACTTGGTGGTGAGTGAGGGGCTTGAGGCATTATTTTATGCAACAAAAAAATCTAAAGTTTATTTGAAAATGTTGTTTCTTTTTACGCTTTTAGAATAATGAGCAAGTGTCGTAGGGACTCCTATCTATCATTGTGGTAAAGTCCAGGAATCCCAATCATTTTAATTACCACAGCGCAGGGATGTTGGGAAAAGCCCCAGCACTGTTTTTATTTGAAGCGGAGCAGTGGGATTGGGTCCAGGCCTGGACTGGCCCACAGGGGTACAGGGGAAACCACCGGTGGGCCCTACTGCCTGGGGGCCCACCTCCTGCTCTAAGGATCAGGTTCCTGCAGTGGCGTCACAAGGCGGGTGCGGGGGGTGCGGCCCGCACCCGGGTGTGACACCTGGAGGGGGTGACACCAAATGTCAGCTCCTCCGCAGTGACAGGAGCCAGGTGCTGCAGTGTGAAATTCCGTTACAGCACCCGGCTCCTGTCATAGCAGAGGAGCCGACAGCACACTGAGACCGTCTCTGGGGGAAGCCCAGCATCTCCGGAGATGCTGGGCACGCCCCCAGAGTGACGATCCCAATATCCCCCGCGAAGCCACGCCCCCTAGCTGTAAGGCCACGCCCCCTTTTTTGCCGCGATCGCGGCAGTACATCAGGGGTGCGCACCGGGTGTCACCACACCTGGTGACGCCTCTGGGTTCCTGACTGTGCACTTGAATTATATATTATACATATGTTACCTTATACTGGACTATGGTGTATTTTCTACAGTGCGGTGCTGCTATTAATCTGGTACATTATCATGCATGCAGCAGCTGAATTTACTGTATATATTTATGAAGGGGCCCAGACGTTGCACTCTCTAATGGTTAGTAAAACCAATGAGGTGGCAGGCCACACCCCCTCTGCAGACTGGCCACACCCCTAACATGGGTCCCTACCACTGCATTCCCCGGTGGGCCCTACATGCCCCAGTCCGACACTGATTGGGTCCTAATTACGGGTGTGGTTCGTTTTATCGACAGTATCTAGGTCGACAATGTTTAGGTCGACCACTATAGGTCGACAGTCACTAGGTCGACATGGATGGAAGGTCGACAGGGTTTCTAGGTCGACATGTGATATGTCGACAGGTCTAAAGGTCGACATGAGGATATATTTTTTTTGTGTCGTTTTCTTCGTAAAGTTACCGGGATCCCAAATTAGTGCACCGCGTCCCCTTGCATGGCTCGCTTCGCTCGCCATGCTTCGGGCATGGTGCCTTCGCTCCGCTACCGCTTCGCTCGGCACACTTTACCGTTCCAGTCGTAGTCCACGTGGATCGTTAAGTATGAAAAAATAAAAAAAATAAAAAAAATGTGAAAAACTCATGTCGACCTTTAGACCTGTCGACCTAGCACATGTCGACCTAGAAACCCTGTCGACCTTCCATCCATGTCGACCTAGTGACTGTCGACCTATAGTGGTCGACCTAAACATTGTCGACCTAGACACTGTCGATCTTCAGACCGGATCCCCCTAATTACAGGTGGCAATTTTAAGTGAAGTGAAGATATTTGATGTGCATAGACTGCTGCGGTGTACTCTGTGGCACAATGTGGTACACTTCGGAAATTTAACAATGAGTGATATTCTTGTCATCACACGTTACAATTCTTAAATGGTGTCCCAGCCAATCAGCTCCTGTCATTTTTCAAACATATGACAGTTGGGAGCTGATTAACTGGAGCGCCACTTATCATTCGTAACAAGTAATAATAATATCACTCTTTGTTAAATCTGCCCATACTGTATGTGTGTGTTGTATCTGAAATTGTGGCAGAAAGTTTGGACAGAAAGATACAGACTGGGTAATGTTTGTCACCCCAATAGTCCTGCTGATGGTGGGGACGTTCCAATTCAAAGCAAAAGGTTCGGGCATCTTAGTTTTGGGTCGTGGCTTTGGGGAGATGTGGATGTGGTTGTGGTGGAATTGGGTTGTGACTCAGTAGATTTGAGGTGTGATCAGTGTCATGGCGTACCGTTGTGGGGGCTGACGCAAAAAAAATAACATCTTCAAAACCGGACCCTGCTGTGTTTTATAGATAACTTTTACATTTATGTTTGTGAATAGTACAAGACGTCTTTTCATATTGTATATATTTATATTTTAGGTTTGGTGTTTCTGTAGTGATTGCCGACTGATAGGCCACGTACGTACAGTCAACTGGTGCAGAAACAAACAAGTGGACTGTTAGAGCCTCCAACTGATGGTTCTGGGAGCTAAAGCTGCGCTGGTCGGGAGCTACTCTTGAAGTGCAAAGGCATCGCTGCTGTGCGATGCCTTTGCACTTCTGCGGGGGGGGGGGGGGGGGGCTGCGGCACTGACATGCGGGGCAGACTAGCCCTGTGCTGGGCGTGCCTACGCATGTCAGGGAAGATGATCGTAGCTGTGATCGTAGCACAGCTACGATCAACTCGGAATGACCCCCAACATGTGTTCAGCGAAACAGCTGTTCTTCTGACCCTTTGCTGTTAATAAAGGTTTCCTACAGTATCTTTACCACCCTGTGTATAGCGGAGGGAGTTTGTAACATCTCACACTATAACTTGTTTGCGTCTGGTATGTCGGAATGATGAGCTGCACATTGCGATGCTAACAGCCATTCACATACGGGCGAGACACAAAGGTCACACAGCTGCATGTCAATTGGTTTTCTTGGCTGTGATTACTACTGTCTGCGTTTAAAAGCTGTGCGAATCAAACAGCCTCATTCCTACAGGTTCCTCACTACGGCTGGTATAAAACGCAAAGTACTGATGCATTGTGGGAATTTGTGTACCTCATGTTACGGTTGTGTCTATTTTCCCTTCGTGGCAAGGATCAGGAAGTGACAGCAGAAGAGGGCGGAAGTTCTCTATTGCCCTTACAGCACGGTAATGTTTTATCCATTCTCCGTTAGTTTTAAGGTATTTAGGGCCTGATTCAGACCCGATCGCTGCTGGGCGTTTTTGCAGCGGTCTGCAATCAGATAGCCACTGCCCACAGAGAGTGAAAACCCTTCTTGTGTAAATGTGCGAATGCATGCGTCCTTTTCCTGTCAATCACCTTGCGAATGAAATTTTCGCACCATCCTGTCGCTGTTTTGCATCACGACTGCACATTGCGGTGCATATACATGCACAGTCATTCGATAATCGGCCGCTGTGCGATTTCGCACAGCATAAATCAGGTGTGAATCGGGCCCTTCGTTTTGTCTATGCATCTCGGTGTCTCGCTCTGCTTCGCTCGCCACAGGTTACTATTCCAAATAGTTTGTGATGTGGACCCAGTGGATTATGGGAAAGGTCCTTTCCACGAAGGGAAACTAGATGCTAACCATCTAACTCACAGGTTCTCAAACTCTGTCCTCAGGACCCCACACAGTGCATGTTTTGCAGGTCTCCTCACAAAATCACAAGTGAAATAATTAGCTCCACCTGTGGAGCTTTTAAAATGTGTCAGTGAGTAATTAATACACCTGTGCAACTGCTGGGTTGTCTGCAAAACATGCACTGTGTGGGGTCCTGAGCAGTGGGGTAACTAGAAATTTTTCTCCCCCAAGCCAAAAAATTATTCGGCGCCCCCCCCCCCCCATCCCCCATAATTGGCACTAGAAAAAAAATAAACATGCCGCAAAAAGGGGAGTGGCTTGATTGAAATGGGCGTGGCTTCGCATAAAGGGGTGTGGTAGTGCAGGAAAAGACTACTTCATACCCCAGTCAGTGAGTAATTAATACACCTGTGCACTTTCTGGGTTACCTGCAAAACATGCACTGTGTGGGGTCCTGAGGACCGAGTTTGAGAACCACTGATCTAACTCATAGGTTCTCAAACTCGGTCCTCAGGACCAGTGGCGTAACTACTGCCCCCGCAGCCCTCGCGGTGGTTTGGGGGCGAGGGGCTGCGGGGGCGCCACTGATTTAGGACGGCTCGTCCGCATGTCAATCTGCGCTAAATCAGTGGCGCCCCTCGCCCCCAAGCCACCGCGAGGGCTGCGGGGGCGCCACTGATTTAGCGCAGATTGACATGCGGACGAGCCGTCCGCATGTCAATCTGCGGTCTCCTCCTTCCCTCCGCTGCTGTAAGGAGGGACACGGAGGGCACAGCGCGCGCCTCTCCTGTGTCCCTCCTGGGTCTCCGGCGGGCCTAATAAAGGAAGTGCCGTTCGTGAGCTCTGATTGGCTCACGAACCGGCACTTCCTTTAACGGACCCGCCGGAGACCCAGGAGGGACACAGGAGTGGCGCGCGCTGTGCCCTCCGTGTCCCTGTATGGTATTGTATTTTTTATCCTGCACCAGACACAAATTATTCAATTACGATACTAATACTACATTGAAAACAAAAACCAGCTGATAATTATATTTCTCCTCAGGGATTAAATTTAGAATGCTGGAGGTGCTTCTGCAATCAAATAGACCAAACATTAAACAATGTGTTTGTTGCAATGGGGCAACAAAAGAAGTAGATTGCTTTTTGGAGCACTCTTTTGTAACAAAATGTAATGTATAAATTGATATGATATGATTGTGATAGTTTAAAACGTAACCTTTAATTATTCTTCCTAAAATAAAAGGGGTACTTTGAGTGGCATAAACCTATATGTATATGCCGCTCTATGAATGCATACATTCTATTGCATCCCCTGTGAAAAATATCTATGTCTTAAATTAGACCAATAATATATACATGGTGAAAATATCAATCAATATAATCAGGATATAACCATCTGTATTTTGAATACAGACCAATAATTCATGCCTGATAACAAACAATTAATTAATTACAAAATTTGTTTGTGATTTAAATTGTTAATAACACAAAAACATTCATGAATTTCAATATGCTTATGAATTGCAGCCAATAATAAACATTTGATATTATCATCAGTAAACTGATCAAATTTCTTTTCAATCTGTACCTTAGACGGGTGTGGTTCATCAAATCGACAGTGTCTAGGTCGACAATGTTTAGGTCGACCACTATAGGTTGACAGTCACTAGGTCGACATGGATGGAAGGTCAACAGGGTTTCTAGGTCGACATGTGCTAGGTCGACAGGTCTAAAGGTCGACATGAGGATTTTTTTTCTCTGGTGTCGTTTTCTTCGTAGAGTGACCGGGATCCCAAATTAGTGCACCGCGTCCCCTCGCATGGCTCGCTTCGCTCGCCATGCTTCGGGCATGGTGCCTTCGCTCCGCTACCGCTTCGCTCGGCACACTTTACTGTTCCAATCGTAGTCCACGTGGATTGTTAAGTATGAAAAAATTCAAAAAAAAGAAAAAAAATGTGAAAAACTCATGTCGACCTTTAGACCTGTCGACCTAGCACATGTCGACCTAGAAACCCTGTCGACCTTCCATCCATGTCGACCTAGTGACTGTCGACCTATAGTGGTCGACCTAAACATTGTCGACCTAGACACTGTCGATCTTCAGACCGGATCCCCCTTAGACAGTCATGATTCAATTCCAGCTATATTTTCAGCTCAGTGCGCTTGTGACATAAAGCCTGTATCTAAAATGTGTTACATTTCTAGCTTGTATCATTCTTCAGCAAGTTTCTAAACACATGTATCAAATTTGTTACATTTCTAGCTTGTATCATTTTTCAGCAAGTTTCTAAAGCAGTGTGTCAGAATGATTTCGTTCTGCTGCCTGTAACCATAGATTACATTTCTCATAATAACACAGGTTGTTCCACTCTGCCTGCATATATAGTTTCACAACCCTGTTGGTTTAAACAAAGACAATTCCTCCTATCAAGTACTAATAAGTACACATGAGAACAGATATTCAAATGTCTCTAATTCTGCCCCCAATATGGGCCAGTTTTCACCTTCTCCGCCATATTTGATCAAATAACTCCTGCAAAAGATGCACCATAGAAATATTTTCAAGAAGTATTACTTCAGCAGTTCTACTACAATCCATTTATTTTCCTAATGTGAACTTTTTCAATTAATTAGCATGTACCATAACCATTAGCATAATTGAGATGGACATAGAGGGCTATCCGACATGGGGAATTAGCATGACAATACTTCTTAATACCTTGGCAGGTCAAAACATTCCAAAATAAACAGTGCATATACAAAATATAGCCCTAAGGGCATAAGAAACTGTACTGAATCATAAAGTATCACAAAGAAGAGGTATCATACTGAACTATTGAACTGCAGTCTTACTTATTTTAAATAGCATATCAGCAATTTCACAAATAATGCACAATAGCAGGTCAATCATCAATTAGTTCAATGTTTTGGGGTACCCCTGTAGTAAGTGCAATAGTAAGTAACCAGCAGTGAACTTCATCAATTTTTGTCACTGTATGGTAAGCTATTGCTATAATAAATGCACTGTTAGTTTAGACCATATGCAAAGTGTGTCTTGTGATAACATCACATATCTATATAGCACAATTGTGTCCATAGAGAATAGTACAGTCCGAGATGCCTCCGTGTCCCTCCAACACAAAACCGGGGGGGGGGGGGGGGGGCACACTGGGGGGGGCACTGGGGGCACAGGGGGAGGGGGCTTATGTGGCACTAGGGGCATATGTGGCACAGGAGGAGTGGGGCTTATGTGGCACTGGGGGCATATGTGGCACAGGGGGAGGGGGGCTTATGTGGCACTGGGGGGGTATATGTGTACCTGGCACATGGGGGAAGGGGGCTGTATTTGGCACTGGGGGCATGTGAGTACCTGGCACTGTGGGGGAATATCTGGCACTGGGGGCATATGTGGCATTGGGGGGTATATGTGTACCTGACACATGGGGTGGGGGGGCTATATTTGGCACTGGGGGCATGTGAGTACCTGGCACTATGGGGGAATATCTGGCACTGGAGGCATATGTGGCACTGGGAGAGCACAGCCCTAGCAACAAGCACTACGCCCTGGCAACGAGCATGACACCCAGTGCATGAAACCCCTAGCAACGAGAATGACACCCAGTGCATGAAACCCCTGGCAATGAGCATGACACCCGAATAATTTTTTGGCTTGGGGGAGAAAAATTTCTAGTTACGCCACTGCTCAGGACCCCACACAGTGCATGTTTTGCAGATAACCCAGCAGTTGCACAGATGTATTAATTATTCACTGACACATTTTAAAAGCTCCACAGGTGGAGCTAATTATTTCACTTGCGATTCTGTGAGGAGACCTGCAAAACATGCACCGTGTGGGGTCCTGAGGACCGAGTTTGAGAACCTGTGATCAAACTAGACCAGGCATTCCCAACCACGGTCCTCAAGGCCAGGGCCGGTTCGAGGGCCCTCTGCGCCCCGGGCAGGAAATGGGTGTGTGGCTTAATACAGGGGGCGTGGTCAGTTACGCCCCCTGTATAGTAGTAGCGCCGCTTAAATGCTGAGCGGTGCGCGATGACGTCATCGCGCACCGCACAGCAAAAGGTCCTCTCCACGAAGGGAAACTAGACGCGTAGCGTCTAGTTCCCTTCGTGGAGAGGACCTTTGCTGTGCGGTGCGCGATGACGTCATCGCGCACCGCTCAGCAAAGGTCCTCTCCACGAAGGGAAACTAGACGCGTAGCGTCTAGTTCCCTTCACAGGGGACACAGCTCACAGCCGGTGGACACAGCGGGCAGCGGAGGGCACAGCAGTGGCGGATCTTGCCATGGTGTGGCTCCCTCTGGATGGCGCCAGCGCCCTCCGGAAGGCGGCGCCCCGGGCAAAAGTCCTGCTTGCCCGTGGCAAGATCAGCTACTGCTCAAGGCACATCAACAGTGCAGGTTTCAGTGATATCCAGGCTTCAGCACAGATGGTTAAATCAAAATAACTGAGCTACTAATTAAGTCACCTGTGCTGAAGCCTGGATATCACTAAAACCTGCACTGTTGGTGTGCCTGGAAGACCGTGGTTGGGAATGCCTGAACTAGACGCTACCCAGATGGCCCGCTTGCTAAGCACAGTATACTTTGTTCATAGCAGGACTGTACAGCTGCCATTGGGACTGTTTCTGTAAATTTCCCACTTCTTGTTGTTGTACTACCAGGCGGAGATTTGTTACTTTACTGCAGTTTGTGCATGGGACACTCCAAACTAAGCAGCTGCAACACACAGTAAATGTTACACATGTTTGTTATATGGTGTGTCCAGATACCACCTATTCATTGTGCAATTGTGTGCATGTGACATCTAATCTAGGTCCTATAAGAAACTGTTATATCTATTTGTAACTGTAACCAGGGGCTCATTTATGTAAGTGTAAGCCATATATCAGCTTTAATGCACCCTCGGTACAGCGGATACCTAACAGGCAGAAAATGCTCCATACAAGCTCAAAATTAGTCATAAATTGCTTCCAATCTCCAACATTGTAGAGAGAAAATATCTGCCATCTGTTTAACACATCACAAAGCACAAGATTACACAACGACACCCATCTATCTGTGGCCTGAGTCACCGCTTACCGTCCTCCCACCTAACGGTGATATAGCCAGGGAAAGCTGTTTCTACCTCTTACTCACTGTTAGATAACGGGCCGTGTAATCACCCCTTAATTACAAAAATCTGTTTATTTTTCTTCACAGCCTACATGTAATATCTCTGTCTTTATGCGCTACCCCCGGGGTATTTGCCAGTATAATGGAACAACAACACGATGCAGCATTAAAAAATGTATCAATATTCAAGCAAGAAAGAAATCAAGCAATGTTATAGAAATAAGTAATTTATTTATTTTAGAAGAATAATCTGCGTCCCTTGTAGTCTACTAATAATATGTGCCCCCTGTAACAGAATAATAGTAATAGTAAAAATATGTACCTCTTTAATGGGATAATTTCAGTAATACAGGTTGAGTCTCCCATATCCAGAATTCCGAAATACAGAATTTTTTTTTAAACTACTGAGATAATGACATATTTGCTTTCTGTTGGTTCAATGCACACAACCTTTGCTTAATACACAGAATTTAAAATAAATATTGTATAGAATTACCTTCAGGTCATGTGTATGAGGTGTATATGAAACAAATACATTCTGTGCTTAGACTTGGGTCCCATCACCATGATATCTCATTATGGTATGCAATTATTCCAAACTACGGCAAAATCCGATATCCAGAATATCTCTGGTCCCGAGTATTCTGGATATGGGAGACTCAAGCTGTAGTACAGTATATGTGCCCCTAGAGGCGGCGCTACCTGCTCAGCAGCAAGGAGGCGCCGGGCTAAAGAGACGCTCTCCCCGCTCTGCTGTTGCTGCTGGCTGCGGCGGCGTGTTTCACACTGTATGACAGACGCAGGCAGCATGATGAGTGGCTCTATTACAGGTCTCCCGCTCTGCCCCCCCGGCTCCCTCCCTCCTCATTCCTCCCCCTCGTCCCCGCTGCACTTTGGCAGCGTCGCCCGCAGCACTGTCCCACAGATCTGTGTGCGGTAAGTAACGCACTTCCCACTCTCTCCCCTCCTAATGTGGACATAAGTGTAAGGGGCATTAAATGTTGCACTACTACTGTGGGCGATCTATGTGGCACTACTACTGTGGGCATTAGGTGTGGCACGACTACTGTGGGCATTATGTGTGGCATGAATACTGTGGGCATTATGTGTGGCACAACTACTGTGGGCATTATGTGTAAGGGGCGCTATTATGGTGGGTGTTCTGTGTGGCACTACTACTGTGGGTGTTCTGTGTGGCATGACTACTGTGGGTGTTATGTGTGACAAGACTACTGTGGGCATTATGTGTGGCACAACTACTGTGGGCATTATGTGTAAGAGGCGCTATTACTGTCGGAATTCTGTGTGGCACTACTACTGTTGGCGTTCTGTGTGGCATGACTACTGTGGGCGTTCTGTGTATAAGGAGCACTGCTGTGTGTCGTAATGTGAATTAGGTACACTACTATTTGGTGCAGTATGAATCAGGGGCACTACGTGTGGTATAATGTGAATAAGATTGTGATACAATGTGGCGTCATTTTTATTGGGGGTACTACTGTGTGACCACGCCCCTTCCATGTGAGAACACGCCCCTTTGGTGCACACTGTTCCATTATCATGCATGGGAGGGCGCAAATTTATTGTTTGCAGGGGGAGGGGGCGCCGAACACCCTAGCACCAGCCCTGTGTGCCCCCCTTTAGTTTATAAATATAATGTGTTCCACCAGTGTAATAAATATATAACAATGAAAATTTTGTGAACCCAAAAGCCTTGGAATAGCAACATTTCGCAATGTAAAAGTAATTAGAAAGCTATACAGAAAGTAAAACAAAAAAAGCACACTAATGAGAAAATCCATGTGCACTGCAGGTGGGGCAGATGTAACATGTGCAGAGAGAGTGAGATTTGGGTGGGGTGTGTGCAAACTGAAATCTAAATTGCAGTGTAAAAATAAAGCAGCCAGTATTTACCCTGCACAGAAACAATATAACCCACCCAAATCTAACTCTCTCTGCACATGTTACATCTGCCCCACCTGCAGTACAACATGGTTTTGCCCACTACTGTGCTCTTTTGGGTTGATAACAAACCTGAATAACCCCCTACAGTATGTTGTGTAAGTGGATCATCGGGGCCAGTGGAATCTGTGTTTATGATATGTATTGCGGCAATATGAGTAGTGTGCTACAGCGGAACCAGGGGTATTTAGCTGATAATCCCAGGAACGTCATGTATTTGGATGTCTAAAGCTGAGCATACACTGGAGCGACCACTAAACTTTCTGTTTTTGCTGATGATTTCCCTTGAGCCCAGTACAAGCAATACTGAGTGTACACACACTGCAATCTTGCTAACGACCAAACGATATATCGCAACCTTTGGTAATTAGCGATTTATCGTTGCTCCTGTACACTCTAGAACAACCTTCATGCCATGATAGGCATAAAATCGTTAGCAAAATCACTAGGTTTGATGTGCAGTACGGACGACCAGCGACAGTCGCTAGCGGCCAGCAGAAGCGTGCAATCATGCGTACACAGTGAGCGATTTGAACGAAATGACATGTCGGCCCGTCATCGCTACAGTGTGTGTCCAGCTTTATCTGCAGTGCATTTCTCCCTTGCAGCCTGGTGCAGCTGAAAGCATGTAATTGATCAATCAGATCAGCTGTGAGAAACTCCCTTAAGAAAGCAGGGTGTGTGAGTCGCTTGCCTGTCAGTCTGGGAGGGGGAGGAGGAGTCTAAGGTACAGATGGAGCCACAATAGTCATGGCTCTGTCTGTGCCTGGGGCACGCCTAATGTCGAGAGCGTCTCCGTCCGGGTGTGGCCCATGACAGAGGTGCGCCCCATTCACTAGAATGAAAGAGCGTCTCCATCCGGGGCGTGCGTGCGTCCGTGACGGAGACGCTGACAGAAACGCGCCCCATTCACTATGGGAGAGCGTCTCTGTGCACTCCTGACGGGGCTAGGCAGACGGATCGCCTAGTCACGCTGGGAGAGCACACCTGTGATGAAGCCGCCTCAGGTGAGCGCAGCACCGTCTGTATAAAAGGGCTGTCTGGGCCATTTATCTGGGTGACCGACGCCGGAAAAGCTGTGCGAGTCTGTAGCCGCACATGTGCAAAGATGATAAAATATATGGTGAACCATTGAGGTCTCACTATCGATAGTGAAACCATTGACAAAGCATCCAGAGAGGCCATGTTCAGATGGAGACACTGCGTCTGACTTAGGCAGATGCAAGCGTCGATGGTGGACATGATCGTGTGCTGATGGTGGACTGTCTAGAACCACCGTCACCTGCTGCTGCATGCAGGGGTGCAGAATTTACCCCCTATGTTCCACTCAACATGTGCCAAGAACACAATAAAAATATATTTTCCAAGCAGGAAGCTGCCTCCCCGGAACACAACGGCCGTTACCCTGCAATGTCCTACACGTGTCTGTATTCCTCTCTCTGTGATGGTCACAAGGATTTTCATAGCATCTTGCGACCACAAACCACATGCGAATTTGCCCCCAGAATAATCTCGCCGGCTGTTTCCTATTACCCCTGCGCTGGACGCAGAGATTACTCTCTATCCCTGAATTGGTCAGAAATGTCCGGGGTAACTTTCTGTTCTTTAATTCAAGCAAATCCTGCCCCTGTCAGATGCCAGCCGGCCGCTTGTTGTGTTGTGGCGGTTGCCCGGCAATGGGACTGGTTTTGCTTATTTCCATCCTGGATTGCTGCACAACACATGTTACCACAACGCTCTTTTATGGACTACACATCTGGTTTGAATTTTGGGCTCGGGACCCTCTCTCCAAGGTGTGCAGCGAAGCCCCTAGGTCTGAATTTGAGCTGTCTGCAGATTAAGCTGCCATCATTGTTATAGTTACATTCTGTGAAAATAAATCACAGCTGTCATTTGCTATAAGATGTGGAATATTCTACATAGCACAGCACCCCCAACATTCCCACTCAGCTGCAGAACAAGCACCCCAACATTCCCAATCTGCTGCAGAACACACATCCCAACATTCCCACTCTGCTGCAGAACAAGCACCCCCAACATTCCCACTCAGCTGCAGAACAAGCACCCCAACATTCCCACTCTGCTGCAGAACAAGCACCCCAACATTCCCACTCTGCCGCAGAACACACATCCCAACATTCCCACTCTGCTGCAGAACAAGCACCCCAACATTCCCACTCTGCTGCAGAACAAGCACCCCAACATTCCCACTCTGCTGCAGAACAAGCCCCCCAACATTCCCACTCTGCTGCAGAACAAGCACCCCAACATTCCCACTCTGCTGCAGAACAAGCACCCCAACATTCCCACTCTGCTGCAGAACAAGCACCCCAACATTCCCACTCTGCTGCAGAACAAGCACCCCAACATTCCCACTCTGCCGCAGAACACACATCCCAACATTCCCACTCTGCTGCAGAACAAGCACCCCAACATTCCCACTCTGCTGCAGAACAAGCTACCCAACATTCCCACTCTGCCGCAGAACACACATCCCAACATTCCCACTCTGCTGCAGAACAAGCACCCCAACATACCCACCCAGCTGCAGAATAAGCACCCCAACATTCCCACTCTGCTGCAGAACAAGCACCCCAACATTCCTACTCTGCTGCAGAACAAGCACCCCAACATTCCCACTCTGCTGCAGAACAAGCACCCCAACATTCCCACTCTGCTGCAGAACAAGCACCCCAACATTCCCAATCTGCTTCAGAACACACATCCCAACATTCTCACTCTGCTGCAGAACAAGCACCCCAACATACCCACCCAGCTGCAGAATAAGCACCCCAACATGCCCACCCAGCTGCAGAACAAGCACCCCAACATTCCCACTCTGCTTCAGAACAAGCACCTCAAAATTCTGACTCAGCTGCAGAACAGTCACCCCAAAGCAGGGCCGGATTAACGTTTGTGTGTAGCCCTGGGCAACTAACTGTAGGAGCCCCTATCAATAAAACTGTCAATATAATATACTGGCAATGACATTATGAAGTACAATGTGGAGGTTATTTTCTGTTTTTTAACCCTAACTGATTAATTGGGTCTTTAATTAACTGGCTGATACTAGGCCTTCTACACACTGCTGGCATTAATGGGACGCTTGTCGGCCATTTTCTGTATTTTCAGGACTATGTCAAGTGCCCGTCAGGGGTCTGCTTGGTGGGGGAGATCTCACATGAGGGTCCTTTCTAAAGTAAGTCTCCCTTAGAATCCGGTCATTCTTCTCCACTCTGTTGGTCTGTCACTGGTATCAGAAGCAGCGGCTGAGCCTTGTAGTGCAGCAGAACATGCTACTCTGATACGCTGTCTCTTCATTTTGTTCATTCAGAAGAGAGGAAGATCCTACCGGTCAGCCCTTGTGGCTTGGGCTACAGGAACACGTAAGTCCAAGCACTGGAGGACACCTCAGGAATATATTTGGACTATGTTTGACTGCCAGCTCCCAGTATCACAGGTACACATGGCTGTTCAGACATCCACGGGGCCTGGGTCCTAAGGGCGCATGGTCTATTCTGGGAGGAGTGGCTGCACAGCCCTTCCAGGAGCTGCACACTGCCCTTCAAAAGGCCCAGGCCTGGGTAATTATCACCCACCTCACCACCTCTCACCACCTCTACAGCAGCAGCAATGATCTTACCACTCTCAGGAATATGAAACAATCTGTGGACTGCATACCTCCCAACATATGACCCCATCGTTCAAAAAATGGATGTGGCCTGAATGGAGGGGTGGCCTTGGGTGAAAGGGCGGCACATCCACCATTTTAGTAATTTTGGTGGCATGCCCAGTGCTCCCCGAGCAGGTGACCAGCCCCCTGGCTCCCCTCCCTGCACTGTCTAGATGCAGTGCATATGTGCCCAGCATCTGTTCAATGATCACCTGCTGCATTGTTGTGCAGAGCAGCCGGTGATCAAAGGCTTCCCCAATCTTCCCCCCATGGGAAACTACGGCCCGCGAGTGGGACAGCCGGACAGTGGGCCTAATGCATATCTGTTTGCTCGCTAGCGTTTTTCGCTGCGCAGCGATCAGGTAACTACTGCGCATGCATATGCACCGCAATGCGCAGGCACGCCGTACAGTTACAAAGCGGATCGTTGTTGTGCACTGGTTCTAGCAAAGAAACCATTCGCACAGCCGTTCGCAAGGAAATTGACAGGAAGACGGTGATTGTGGGTGGCAACTGACCGTTTTCTAGGAGTGGTTGGAAAAACGCAGGCGTGTCAAAGCGTTTGCAGGGCGGATGTCTGACGTCAATTCCGGGCTCGAACAGGCTGAAGTGATGGCAGCGGCTGAGTAAGGTCAGAGCTACTCAGAAACTGCACAAACTGTTTTTGTACCGGGCGGCTGCACATGCGATCGCACACTTGCAAAGCTAAAATACACTCCCCTATAGGCGGCGACTATCTGTTCGCAGCGCTGCAAAAAATAGCTAGCGAGCGACCAGATCTGCATTAGGCCCTGTGCCCAAATAGCGGGACGGCCCCGCTGAAATAGGGACAGGTGGGAGGTATGGGACTATTACATTTTTCTGATGTCATTTCTTCTTCAAACATATAATTTCCTGTCACATTTTACGCTACTATGACACTTCCTAATATATTGATGCACTAAATCAAAATTTGCAGTAAACCAATTATTTGGGCAAGGCAGCAACTCAGACACATTGTCCGTAGTCCATGTCTAATAAATGTTCACTCCACAGGTAGATTTATAGTGGTTGCAGGGTGTTCGGGGCACATGTGCCCCTGGTTCTGGGGTGGTGGTGGTGGGAGAGGGGTGTAAAAGACACCCTGCACCCGGAGTATACCTTGGGGTATATTTACTAAAATTCGTATTTTTCAGAATGAGATTAAAGTTCAAACACGAATGACATCGAATATGTGAATTTGCTACTTTTTGAATTTATTACGATTCATTTACTAAGCTGTCGTATTTTGCATTTTCGAATTTTCCGATGTCGATGTAATTTCTGGCAGTGTTTTACGGGAGTGAATAGTAAAACACTGCCGACATTAACACAATGAATCTCGGCCGGATCTGTGAGATCCGTGCAGGGCTTCATTGTGCACCTTTCAAAAAATTAAAAATTGTTTAAATTCACGGAAAAAAATGCGTGAGGTCCCCCCTCCTAAGCAAAACCAGCCTTGGGCTCTTTGAGCCGGTCCTGGTTGAAAAAATATGGGGGGAAAATGACAGGGGTTCCCCCATATTTGATCAACCAGCATCGGGCTCTGCGCCTGGTCCTGGTGCAAAAAATATGGGGGACAAAAAGCGTAGGGGTCCCCCATATTTTTTGTACTAGCACCGGGCTCCACTAGTCAGAGAGATAATGCCACAGCCGGGGGACACTTTTATATCGGTCCCCGCGGCCCTGGCATTAAATCACTAACTAGTCACCCCTGGCCGGGGTACCCTGGAGGAGTGGGGACCCCTTCAATCCTTCAATCAAGGGGTCCCCTCCTCCAGCCCCCCGAAGGGCCAGGGGTGAAGCCCGAGGCTGTCCCCCCCCCCCCCCTCCCTATCCAAGGGCGGCAGATGGGGGGCTGATAGCCTTGTGTAAAATAAAAGAATATTGATTTTTGCAGAAGAACTACAAGTCCCAGCAAGCCTCCACCGCAAGCTGGTACTTGGAGAGCCACAAGTACCAGCATGCGGGGGTAAAATGGGCCTGCTGGTACCTGGAGTTCTTCTGCAAAAAAAATACCCAAATAAAAACAGGACACGCACACCGTGAAAGTACAACTTTATTACGTACATGCCGACACACACATACTTACCTATGTTCACACGCCGACTCTGTCCACGTCTCCAAGTAGAATCCGGGGTACCTGAAATTAAAATTATACTCACCTAAATCCAGTGTGTCCTGTTCTTTTTTTTTTTTTTAATCCACGTACTTGGCAAAAAAACAAACCGCATACCCGGACCACGCACTGAAAGGGGTCCCATGTTTACACATGGGACCCCTTTCCCCGTCTACCAGGACCCCCCCTGACTCCTGTCAAAGAGGGTCCCTTCAGCCAATCAGGGAGCGCCACGTCGTGGCACTCTCCTGATTGGCTGTGTGCTCCTGTAGTGTCAGTAAGGCTGTGCACTGAACATACAATGTAGCGCATAGGCGCTCCATTGTATCCAATGGTGGGAACTTTGCGGTCAGCAGTTGACCGCGAGTAACCTCAACCGCTGACCGCAAAGTTCCCACCATTGGATACAATGGAGCGCCTATGCGCTACATTGTATGTTCAGTTCACAGCCTCACTGACACTACAGGAGCACACAGCCAATCAGGAGAATGCCACGACATGGCGCTCCCTGATTGGCTGAAGGGACCCTCTTTGACAGGAGTCAGGGGGGGTCCCGGCAGATGGGGAAAGGGGTCCCATGTGTAAACATGGGACCCCTTTCAGTGCGTGGTCCGGGTATGCGGTTTGTTTTTTTGCCAAGTACGTGGATTACAAAAAAAAGAGCAGGACACACTGGATTTAGGTGAGTATAATTTTAATTTCAGGTACCCCGGATTCTACTTGGAGACGTGGACAGAGTCGGCGTGTGAACATAGGTAAGTATGTGTGTGTCGGCATGTATGTAATAAAGTTGTACTTTCACGGTGTGCGTGTCCTGTTTTCATTTGGGTATTTTTTTTGCAGAAGAACTACAGGTACCAGCGGGCCCGTTTTACCCCCGCATGCTGGTACTTGTGGCTTTCCAAGTACGAGCTTGCGGGGGAGGCTTGCTGGGACTTGTAGTTGTTCTGCAAAAAAACCAATAGCCTTGTGTAAAATAAAAGAATATCAGCCCCCCATCCGTCGCCCTTGGATGGGGGGGGGGGGGGGGGGCAGCCTCGGGCTTCACCCCTGGCCATTGGGTGGCTGGAGGGGGGGGACCCCTTGATTGAAGGGGTCCCCACTCCTCCAGGGTACCCGGCCAGGGGTGACTAGTAAGTGATTTAATGCCAGGGCCGCAGGGACCTATATAAAAGTGTCCCCCGGCTGTGGCATTATCTCTCTGACTAGTGGAGCCCGGTGCTGGTACAAAAAATACGGGGGACCCCTACGCTTTTTGTCCCCCGTATTTTTTGGACCAGGCGCAGAGCCCGGTGCTGGTTGATCAAATATGGGGGAACCCCTGTCATTTTTCCCCCCATATTTTTTCAACCAGGACCGGCTCAAAGAGCCCGAGGCTGGTTTTGCTTAGGAGGGGGGACCTCGCGCATTTTTTTCCGTGAATTTAAACAAATTTCCCACCCCTTCCCACTGATAAACATGCACGGATCTCATGGATCCGTGCATGCCTATCAGAACACGGTAAAAAAAAAGCAGGTCTGTTTTAAAACTGCTTTTTTTTACGAATTGTATTTTTTCACGGCAGTGTTTGGCTATTGCCGGCAGTGTTTGTGAATTACAATTTTTAGTAAATTACCGAGTTCTATCAAATAACAGGCGTATTTGATCGATGGTGTATTCATTCGTATTTTTTTACTTTGACTTCAAAAAAAATACGAATGCCCTCATCACTGCCGAGATTTGAGTTTAGTAAATTCCCGAGATGACACTTTGAAGAAAAAACACCATCTCGGTCAAAATCGGGAACTTAGTAAATATACCCCCTTGTGTTGCTTCTCTGCCTTTTGGCTAAAACCAGGTGTAGATTCCTATGTACACTGTGAGGCTTAAAGGTGTCCCCAGTAGGCGATGGGCCAAAACCTAGTGCTTTTTGTTTATGGGTTTGGATGAGGCTCTTATGGGCTGCCCTCAGTGGTGCAAGTAGAAATATTTTCTTATGGGTACTGAGTGACGAAAAATTGGCGTGGTCATGTGTTGTGATGGGGCGTGGCCACATGACACTGGCAGCGTGGCCACATGACACAGCTCCTTTATTTTGGGATTCTGGAGGTCAGGCTAAAAATATATAGTAATGCCTCCACTATAATAGAAATATATAGTGATACCTCCAGTATAATAGAAATATATAGTAATGCCTCCAGTATAATAGAAATATATAGTGATACCTCCAGTATAATAGAAATATATAGTAATGCCTCCAGTATAATATAAATATATAGTAATGCCTCCAGTATAATAGAAATATATAGTGATACCTCCAGTATAATAGAAATATATAGTGATACCTCCAGTATAATAGAAATATATAGTAATGCCTCCAGTATAATAGAAATATATAGTGATACCTCCAGTATAATAGAAATATATAGTGATACCTCCAGTATAATAGAAATATATAGTAATGCCTCCAGTATAATAGAAATATATAGTGATACCTCCAGTATAATAGAAATATATAGTGATACCTCCAGTATAATAGAAATATATAGTGATACCTCCAGTATAATAGAAATCTATAGTGATACCTCCAGTATAATAGAAATATATAGTGATACCTCCAGTATAATAGAAATATATAGTAATGCCTCCAGTATAACAATATATAGTAATGCCTCCAGTATAACAATATATAGTAATGCCTCCATTATAACAGGAAAATACAGCCACTGTCGCACTCTCAGTAACCCTGACAAAGTGGGAGGAGCCGTCATGCTGCCAAGCACCATGGTCTTTTTGCTTTGTGGCACATTATAATTGTGGCAACTGCAAAGTGTGTGGCAGGTGGTACTGCGTACCCGCTGCCAAATTCTTAAGGGTACTCCGTACCCGAGCGTACCCGCATACTTTCACCTCTGGCTGCCCTCTCCCCAAGTCTCCTGAGGCTCTCTCCTTCTGAGCAGCGCTGAATAATCCATTCCCCACAGGAAAGCTTTGACCAGCCTTGGGGAGAAAGGCGCAACAACGAGACCTTTGGTTCCAGGGGTCAGGCATTCAAGGGGTTCCTTGAGCTTTGGCAAGGGGGATCCGAAGAGTCCCCTTTTCCCTCACTGGGGCCTTACAGCTCTGCGGAAATAGAGGAAGATGGTGTCCTACTTTTGGAGAGAGTCCGAAAAACCAAAGCCCCTCTTTGTACTGCACTGGGTGATTTGGAGCGCACACCTTGGGCTTCGTCAAAAAATATCTGTTCTTCTGAAATTGAATTTAAAAAAATACTTGCCTTGTTCCAGTAGGCCGGTCCCTCCTCTTAAATGCCATCTTCCTAGTGACATCTTCGAAATGATGGCGCCGCCCAGTGAAGCAGACTCACTGTGCCAGAGTCTTTGCTCTCTTGTGTGCATGCTCCATCTTCTCTGATATCACTGGGAAGATGGCGCCTTATGCCGCTTGCCGGCATGAGGTAAAGTGATGAGTGGTTGGAGGGCCCAGCTGTCTAGAGGAGCGGCCCTGCTGTACATGGGGCCCCTTGGGCATTAATATGCCCCTGGTTTACTTATCTATTAAAAATAATGTTAACAATTGCAAAAAACCAACCAAAAAAAACCAACCCAATATCAGATGATCAGACACCAACAGAGGAAAAATGATTACAGATTAAAATAAATCGACCAGTACATAAAAATGTGAAAGCAAATTAAAAATAGTGCAATAGAAGATTAAACTTTTATTGCATTCATCTCATAAATGCAAAGATTGTGAGCGTGTGGGGACTGGCAGCGGGCCATAATGTTTACTGAAAGTACTAATGTAGAAGGAGCTCTTGTAGCAGAATGTTAATCAGGCTGGCCAGTACAAGTTTATTAGTGCTATCTATTACACTGTCTGTGTTAGAGGAAGTAACGACCTTTTCACATTAATATATATCAAATGCTGAGTATTACTGAGCTGAGCAACATACAGGAAATAACTGGAGTGTTTATACTTTACTAAATACATTCATTATACTATCTTCCATTCACTAGAGGCTGCCATGTTTGGGGGAGGGACTTCCCTGACAACAGAGTGACTGACAGCTTTGCAGCCTTGCAGAAATTGGCTGTATGGATTGGTTGATTCCTACAGAGGGATGGGGCCAGTATTGTTGCTCTCTGACCAATATCACACCCCATCAAAACACTGTTCTTAAAATGTGGGAGGAGCTTTGCTTTCAACCTTTAGACAACCGTTTCCCAAACTGCCATTACAGTCCAGGTTTTAAGGATATCCATGTTTGAGTCGAGATGGTTAAATCAAATTAACTGAGGTATTTATTAAATCACCTGCGCTCAAGCATGGATATCCTTAAAACATACTTGCCTACCTGACCCTCTCCATGAGGGAGAAAATGGTCTGTTCCTGGACTTTCCTGGTAATGTATGATTGCCATCACCTGTGGTGAGCTAGTTAATTGATAAGAAAGGTGTTTCACCACAGGTGATGGCAATCATACATTACCAGGGAAGTCCAGGAACAGAACATTTTCTCCCTCATGGACAGGGTCAGGTAGGCAAGTATGCCTTAAAACTTGGATTGTAATGGTGGAGTTTGGGAAACTCTACTTTAGACAGTAACCTCTCTCACTTTTCCCTCACTTATACCATTATCTCTTCCCCACTGCGTACAATGATGCCTAATGTTTATAAACTCCCAAAAAAATAACACTTATGGGCCTTACGCACTGGCAGATGATACTGCACGATATGAACGTTCTCGTTCATTAATGAACGAGAACTCGTTCATATCGTGCAGTGTGGAGGCACCAGCGATGAACGATGCGCGGCCCCGCGCTTGTTCATCGCTGGTGCCCCGTCGCTTGTGCATGCAGGCCAATATGGACAAGATCGTCCATATTTGCCTGCAGTGCTATGGAGCCGGGTGACGGGGGGAGTGAAGAAACTTCACTCCCCCCGTCACTGCCCCCCGCCGCCGGGTCGCCTGTCGGCCGTATCCGCCGTCGGGCAGCTCGGCGGCTGATCTATCAGTGTGTAGGGCCCATTACCTGCACCCAGGGACCAGTGATCCGGTGAGGATCACTGTGCTCCTTCTGTGTCATCTGGTGCAGTAAAGTGATGCTGCAAAGTGGCATCTCACTTTACAACATGAAAAATACCCTAAGAATTGAGGTAAGTGGATTCACAGGACTGAAAGAGCTTTCTTGCAAGCTCTGTCCCTGCATGCGATAATTGACACATCCCTGCAATGTATTAAGTTATCGTATTGCGGATTTGGTCATATTTATCACATCCCATCTGCATCTGAGATGCGGATTGTGATAAATCTGCCCCTTATAGTGAGTTACAGTTGGTGAACGGGGAAAGGGGGAAAATACAATTGTACGTCAGCATTTGATGCTTAAGACTTATCTGACATAGGGGTGTATTCAACTGAAGTCGGATCCTCTCCGACGGAGAGGATCCGACATGGCACTATTAAATGCCAGCCGTTTCCGGCCAGCATTTCGACAATGCAGATTCGACTTGATAACAAATCGAATCTGCATCAGCGGTCAACTGTAGAAAACGCGACAGTGCTGATTTTTTTGACAGTCGAAAAAACGGCACTTTCATTGAATAGGTCGAATGTTGGAAAAACCGTCTCCAATTGAATACCCCCCTATAAGATTTGTGAGGATACCAGAATAAATATATGTACAATGTGGTCATAATTAAATGTTTCCTGTTCAGGGCAGCTTTAACAATTAAGAGAAATGCCTCCAAA
Source organism: Pseudophryne corroboree (assembly GCF_028390025.1). NCBI lineage: Eukaryota > Metazoa > Chordata > Amphibia > Anura > Myobatrachidae > Pseudophryne > Pseudophryne corroboree. The sequence continues at coordinate 43,982,773 of NC_086452.1, forward strand.
TTCATTAAGTATACTATTCAAGGGGCGTGGTATGAGTTGCCGGAGGCCGGGTCCCCGGCGGCCAGCATGTCAGCGCCGGGATCCTGACCGCCGGCTTGCCGGCAGCGTAGCGAGCGCAAATGAGCCCCTTGCGGGCTCGCTGCGCTCGCCACGCTGCGGGCACGTTGGCGCGCTACGCTATCCATTCTCTTTACAGGGGGGTCGTGGACCCCCAAGAGGGAGAAAAGGTGTCGGTATGCCGGTTGTCAGTATTCCGGCACCAGTATACTGTGTGCCGGGATCCCAACAACCGGTATACTGAATACCGCCCCTATTCAAGGCATAGGGAGGATTCAGTAAAAAAAAAAAAAAAATAATAAGATTTTAAACCTACCGGTAAATCTTTTTCTCCTAGTCCGTAGAGGATGCTGGGGACTCCGTAGGGACCATGGGGTATAGACGGGCTCCGCAGGAGACATGGGCACTTTAAGACTTTAAATGGACGTGAACTGGCTCCTCCCTCTATGCCCCTCCTCCAGACTCCAGTTATAGGAACTGTGCCCAGAGGAGACGGACATTACGAGGAAAAGGATTTTGTTAACTAAGGGTGAGACACATACCAGCTCACACCACAAACACACCGTACAACATGGTATATAAGTGAACCAGTTAACAGTATGAACAACAAAAAACAGCAACAGCCTGATTTCAACTGTAACACAACCTTTGTGTAACCTTATCAATAACTATGTACAATTATTGCAGATTTCAGTCCGCACTGGGACGGGCGCCCAGCATCCTCTACGGACTAGGAGAAAAATATTTACCGGTAGGTTTAAAATCTTATTTTCTCTTACGTCCTAGGGGATGCTGGGGACTCCGTAAGGACCATGGGGTTTATACCAAAGCTCCAGACCGGGCGGGAGAGTGCAGATGACTCTGCTGCACCGATTGAGCAAACATGAGGTCCTCATCAGTCAGGGTATCAAACTTATAGAATTTTGCAAAAGTGTTTGAACCCGACCAAGTAGCTGCTCGGCAAAGCTGTAACGCCGAGACACCTCGGGCAGCCGCCCAAGAAGAACCCACCTTCCTAGTGGAATGGGCCTTTACTGATTTTGGTAACGGCAATCCAGCCGTAGAATGAGCCTGCTGAATCGTGTTACAGATCCAGCGTGCAATAGTCTGCTTGGAAGCAGGCGCGCCAATCTTGTTAGCCGCATATAGGACAAACAGTGCCTCTGTTCTCCTAATACGAGCCGTTCTGGCTACATAGGTTTTTAAAGCCCTGACCACATCAAGGGACTTGGAATCCTTCAAGACATCCGTAGCCACAGGCACCACAATAGGTTGGTTCATGTGAAACGACGAAACCACCTTGGGTAGAAATTGAGGACGAGTTCTCAATTCCGCTCTATCTACATGGAAAATCAGATACGGGCTCTTGTGAGACAAGGCCGCCAATTCGGACACCCGCCTCGCAGATGCCAAGGCCAATAACATGACCACCTTCCAAGAGAGAAATTTAAAGTCAACAGTTTGAAGCGGTTCAAACCAATGTGATTTAAGGAACTGTAACACCACGTTAAGGTCCCACGGTGCCACTGGGGGCACAAAAGGAGGTTGGATGTGCAGCACTCCCTTCACAAAAGTCTGCACTTCTAGAAGAGAGGCCAATTCCTTCTGAAAGAATATTGATAAGGCCGAAATCTGCACCTTAATGGAGCCTAACTTTAGGCCCATATCCACTCCTGTCTGTAGAAAATGGAGAAAACGACCCAGCTGGAAATCCTCCGTAGGAGCATTCTTGGATTCACACCAAGACACATACTTCCTCCAGATACGGTGATAGTGCTTCGCCGTTACCTCCTTCCTAGCTTTAAGTAGAGTAGGGATGACTTTCCCTGGAATACCTTTCCTAGCTAGGATCTGGTGTTCAACCTCCATGCCGTCAAACATAATCGCGGTAAGTCCTGGAACACACACGGCCCCTGCTGTAACAGGTCCTCTCTGAGAGGAAGAGGCCAAGGATCTTCCGTGAGCATTTCCTGAAGATCTGGATACCGCCCTTCGAGGTCAATCTGGAACAATGAGTATCGTCTGAACCTTTGTTCTTCTTATGATTCTCAATATTTTTGAGATGAGTGGAAGTGGAGGGAACACATAGACCGCCTGATACACCCATGGTGTTACTAGCGCGTCCACTGCTATCGCCTGAGGGTCCCTTGACCTGGAACAATATGTCCGAAGCTTCTTGTTGAGTCGTGACGCCATCATGTCTATTTGAGGGAGTCCCCAGCAACTTGTCACTTCTGCAAAGACCTCTTGATGAAGTCCCCACTCTGCTGGATGGAGATCGTGCCTGCTGAGGAAGTCTGCTTCCCAGTTGTCCACTCCTGGAATGAATACTGCTGACAGAGCGCTCACATGATTTTCCGGAGGGGAGCCCCAGCGGCATGCGGTGGATTTGGCAGAAGCCGGAGAGGACTTTTGCTCCTGGGAACTAGCCGTAGCTGGTGTTCTTTTCCCTCTTTCTCTACCTCTGGCGAGGAAAGATGATCCACGCCCCTTTCTGAATTTATGAGACCGAAAGGACTGCATCTGGTATTGAGGCATTTTCTTTTGCTGTGGGGGAACAAAAGGCAAAAAAGAAGACTTACCCGCGGTAGCTGTGGAAACCAGGTCCGCGAGGCTATCCCCAAACAAAACTTCACCTTTATAAAGCAAAGCCTCCATAAGTCTCTTGGAGTCAGCATCACCAGTCCATTGACGGGTCCACAGCGACCTCCTAGCTGAAATTGCCATGGCATTGGCCCTTGATCCCAAGAGGCCAATATCTCTCGCAGCCTCCCTTAGGTATAACGCTGCGTCTTTGATGTGACCCAAAGTTAACAGAACAGTATCCCTGTCGAGGGTGTCCATGTCAGATGACAAGTTATCTGCCCAACCTGCAATTGCGCTACTCACCCATGCCGACGCAACTGCCGGTCTGAGGAGTGCTCCCGTAGTCGCATAAATTGATTTTAAAGTGGTTTCCTTCTTGCGGTCCGCAGGATCCTTTAGGGTCGCCGTGTCCGGGGATGGTAGGGCCACTTTTTGGATAACCGCGTCAAGGCTTTATCCACCGAGGGTGATGATTCCCACCGTAACCTGTCCTGTGCAGGGAAAGGATACACCATAATAATTCTCTTGGGAATCTGCAGCCTCTTGTCTGGAGTTTCCCAAGCCTTTTCAAATAGAGCGTTCAGTTCATGAGATGGGGGAAACATTACCTCACGTTTCTTCTCCTTAAACATACAGACCCTTGTGTCAGGGACAGAAGGGTCCTCTGTGATATGTAATACATCTTTTATTGCAATAATCATATATTGAATACTCTTGGCCACCCTTGGGTGCAACCTCGCATCATCATAGTAGACACTGGAGTCGAAATCCGTGTCGGTATCAGTGTCTGCTATCTGGGTAAAGGGACGTTTCAGGGACCCTGATGGGTTCTGTGACACAGTAATATCCATGGATTGACTCCATGCTTGGTTCTGAGACTCAGATTTGTCCACCCTTTTATGTAATAAAGCCACACTTGCATTCAAAACATTCCACATGTCTACCCAATCAGCAGTCGGCGGTGCCGACAGAGTCATTACCACATTCTGCTCCACTTCCTCCCTCGAAGAGCCTTCCGCCTCAGACATGTCGACACACACGTACTGACACCCCCAAACACACTGACTTATAGGGGACAGACCCACAATGAGGTCCTTTGGAGAGACAGAGAGGGAGTTTGCCATCTCACACCCAGCGCCGCCACAGTCTGAAATATTAACAATACCCCAGACCTGTAAGCGCTTTTATATATATATATATATATATATATATATATAAATATATATCAAATTAGCACCAAATTATTGTGCCCCCCCCTCGTTTTGCACCCTGTTACTTGTGTATAGCAGGGCAGGGTCCAGGAGCAGCGTCTCTGCAGCAAGCTGTGGAGAAAATGGTGCTGGTTAGAGCTGAGGGAAGAAGCCCCGCCCCCTTGATGGCGGGCTTTGGTCCCGCTATTATCTATACTGGCGGGGGTTTGTATACCCTGCCTATGCAGTGTATATACTATGCCAGTCTAGTATCTGAGGTAAATTTTGCTGCCCAGGGCGCCCCCCCCCCCCCCTGCGCCCTGCACCCTTGTAGTGCCTTGGGTGCGTGTGGGAGCAATGGCGCGCAGCGCGACCGATGCGCGGTACCTCACGAAGATCTGACGTCTTCTGCCGCCTGTGAAGTCTTCTTGCTTCTTATACTCACCCGGCTTCTATCTTCTGGCTCTGTGAGGAGGACGGCGGCGCGGCTCCGGGAACGAACAGCGAGGACGACACCAGTGTTCAGACCCTCTGGAGCTAATGGTGTCCAGTAGCCTACGAAGCAGGACCCATCAGTCTAGGAAAGTGGGTCTGCTTCTCTCCCCTCAGTCCCACGAAGCAGGGAGCCTGTTGCCAGCAGTGCTCCCTGAAAATAAAAAACCTAACAAATCTATTTTCTACAGAAACTCAGTAGAGCTCCCCTAGTGTGTGACCAGTCTCCTCTGGGCACAGGAACTAACTGGAGTCTGGAGTAGGGGCATAGAGGGAGGAGCCAGTTCACGCCCATGTAAAGTCTTAAAGTGCCCATGTCTCCTGCGGAGCCCGTCTATACCCCATTTTCCTTACGGAGTCCCCAGCATCCTCTAGGACGTTAGAGAAAAAAATTGCTTCAAAATCTGCTGACAGGAGAAAAGGTGAAATGTGTGAAAAGGCGCCAAGTTCCCGTTTCTTGATCACCTTTTAGTTATTCATTTGATGGTACAATGTTTTACTATCTATCTATCTATCTATCTATCTATCTATCTATCTATCTATCTATCTATCTATCTATCTATCTATCTATCTATCCATACCTTCCAACAGTGGCAAACGCAGGATTTGCATGGGGGGGTTTCCAGAACTGGGCGGAGCCAATCACGGGGGTGGGGACTGAGGTGACCCAGTATATGCTGGGTCCGTAAAACTAGTGTGTCTGTGTGTGTGTGTGTGTGTGTGTGTGTGTGTGTGTGTATATATTATATATATATATATATATATATCTACACATATATAGGCTTGTGCCATTATGCCACAGTTTACACTGCACCACTGGCTGTTGGAGTGATGCAGGTCGTTGATTAAGTGGATGCATTAAAATCATTTATACTAAAGTCCTGGAGTGCCATGTCCTGTCTTGGACATTTGTTTGTTCTGACTCTTCTACATATATATATATATATATATATATATATATCTACACACACATATATATATATATATATATATATATACATACACACACACATACATATACACGGGTGGTCTTCAGTATGCCGGCGGTCGGGCTCCCGGAGACCAGCATACCGGCGCCGGGAGCCTGACCGCCGGCATACCGACACTTATTCTCCCTTGTGGGGGTCCACGACCCCCCTGGAGGGAGACGAGAATAGTGTGGCGCGCGTAGCGTGGCGAGCCCGCAAGGGGCTCATTTGCGCTCGCCACACTGTTGGTAAGCCGGCGGCCGGCCTCCCGGCGCCGGTATGCTGGTCGCCGGGAGGCCGGCCGCCGGGAGATCGTAGTGAACCCATATACACATATACATAGCATATGAAACATGCATACATATATATATATACACACATACAGTACACATATATATACACATGTATATATATATCATATGTGTGTGTGTGTGTGTGTGTGTGTGTGTGTGTGTGTGTGTGTGTGTGTGTGTGTGTGTGTGTGTTTATATGTATGTATGTATGTATATACATGTGTATATATGTAGGCACATGGATATATATGTACTATAATTAAAATAAAGTAAACTTTTATTGCACTTGCAAGTGTCACCAGGAAGACAGCAGGCTACAGAGGGCGCTAGACAGTCATTAATAATACTCATGCAGCTTAAAAAAAAAAAAAAAAAAAAAAAATTTTTTTTTTTTTTTTTTTTTAGTGGAGGGGGGTTTCTGGGTACTCGGCTCGGAAACCCCCCCTGGGTGCGCCACTGCCTTCCAACATCGGGAGACGGGGAAGCAGGACTTCCTGTCATGGCGAAGCCACACCACGGTCAAAATGGGGTGTCGCTTCATGGTAGTGCCGCTATCGCGAGCCACGCCCCATTTTCTGGCACTATGGGGGCATGCCCAACGCTCTGTGAGCTGATGGCATGCCCTCAGCCCCTGTCTCCCATGAATAGATGCTATGCGCATGTGCACAGCATCTATTCACGTCAGCGAGTGACAGGAGACTCCTAATTGCAGCCCGCAGGTAGGACAGCGGGACAGTGCCAAAAAACAGGACTGTCCCGCGAAAATCAAAACAGTTGAGTGGTATGATCTATCTATCTATCTATCTATCTATCTATCTATCTATCTATCTATCTATCTATCTATCGTGCATAGTGGGTGCTGGTCTTCCAGAAGCTGCAGGGGCACGGCTGGAGTGACGAGGCCTCTGCATATAATTATGTGTGGCAGCACTTGTTGCTGCTGCACTCATTACTGACAGGCTGGTTGGTCACCTCGCTCTTCCCCCGCCACAGCCTACCACTTCCATTTTTCAGCTAACAGCAAGAGCGCAGAACACCAGCAGGAGGCAGCTTAGTTGGGAAGGGGTGAGGCTGGAACCGGCGTAGTATTACACTCTAGGGTTGGCCATCGGTGATGGATAACCTTAATGGTGTAAATCCATCTGCAAGGGAACCATCAAGGTTTCATCCACCGATGGTCATCCCTACCTTAGTGTGCAATGAGTTGCGGGCCAATCATAGAACAGGGGTGGGGCTTCATGGGTGTCAGGGGCGGAGCTAGACTCTGTGTCCTGACACCTGGGAGAAGAAAAAAAGTCTGTAGCACTATATCATCGATGGCGGGAAATCATCTGGTTCTCCCCCATCAATGGTGAAAGTAGTTACCATTGGTCATAGATCATCGATGATTTCAAATCATTGATGGTCAATGGCCATCCCTAATACACTCTAGAGACAGCTGTCTGTGTTTTCTCTGGCTTGGACCGGCCTTAGCCTACCTCAGTGAGGGATCCATGGCCTTTATTTCTCTTAGCACGGTTCTGTTCTGTCACATTGAAGATCTTTAGCTGAGAAACCCTTTGCAAAATGCTCAGCAGATGTCCCTGTGCCTGAGAGCAAAGCCGTACTAACTACGTGTGTGCCAGGAGTGCCTGGCACACAGCACAGTCGCTCTGAGGGTGCATCCCAGCATTCACAGCGGCGGCGGCCAGCCAATGTGGAAGGAGAGGGACAGCTACAACGGCGCCGCCACCAATTACAGTCCGTTTCTGCAGCTCCCTCCTCCCCCTCCCGCCTGCTCCTCCCTACTCCTCCTTCTCCCATGCCCGGGATCTGCCTGACTGCCTGCACCGAGGAGCTTGACTGTCTGAGCCAGCGGAGAGATGGTAAGTATCATCTAGTCTGTCTCTGTCTGTCTGTCTGTCTGATGTATAAAAAGGAGGATTGTGTCTGCCGTAATGTGTAAAAACGGGGACTGTCTGCCATATTGTGTAAAAAGGGGATGCTGTCTGCCGTAATGTGTAAAAAGGGGACGCTGTCTGCCGTAATGTGTAAAAAAGGGGACTGTCTGTTGGAATGTGTAAAAAGGGGACTCTGTCTGCCATAATGTGTAAAAAGGGGACGCTGTCTGCCATAATGTGTAAAAAGGGGGACGCTGTCTGCCATAATGTGTAAAAAGGGGGACGCTGTCTGCCATAATGTGCAAAAAGGGGACGCTGTCTGCCGTAATGTATAAAAAGGGGGCGCTGTCTGCCGTAATGTGTAAAAAGGGGGACTGGCTGCCGTAATGTGTAAAAGGGGCTCTACCTGGTGTAGTGGCGCTACTGTGTCGTGTAATTTGAATAATGGAGACTACTGTGCACCGTAATATGAATTGGTATTATTTTGTGGCCACGCCCCTTCCCCATGAAGCCATGCCCCTATATAATTTGCCCCAGTTTTATGTAAAGGGGGGGGGCAATGCCATTTCTTGCAGACAGCGCAAAAATGTCTAGTTACGGCACTGCCTGAGAGGAAGTTTCCTTATTGGGAGTTTTGTCTCCAGCAAGATGGTGGCTCCTAGAAAAGCCTGCATGACTTCAGCATGGTGTATTTATTGTACACAGAATGTGGCAATTGCTGGTCACTGCGGTGTCCCGGTATGTTTGCCTGAAACTTTGGGACACGTGTTTAAATGATAGGAGTAAAAAAATGTTTGGGCTGGGTTGTAGGTGGAAATAATTTGCACTGCAGTAAGGAGTACGGGCTATATCAATGCCATGACATGTGGGTACTGTAAGTATATCATGGTGGGCCTGGCATGTCCCCACCTGCAGTGATGATCAGGGATAGTTGGAGTAGGTTGGTGGTATCACAAGTACCTATCTCCGAGACATTACATACAAGGTGTTATTCACTAGTCCCTTTCACTTTCTAGCTTGCTCAAAGCTAATTGGCTGATTGGTTGCCAGAGGTTACCACACCACTGCATTTACCTCAGTCTGCTTACGTTGTGGTTATGTGGCTTTTCTTATTGTTGTCACTGACTCCTGTTCCTGCAGCCAGGGGGAGTCTGCAAATGCAGGACCCTGTGTGGTTTCCATACCCTGCAGGGGGAGTAGCCATTGGCATTAATCATTGGTTAACCCCTTGTCCTCGATCATTATCCTCCGCCATCAACCTTTCCAGTAACACTCCTCATTATATAATTTACCCCAGCATTATCCATCATTAACCCCTTCAACACTCATTAACCCCTCCATGCAATCAGCCATTACTCTCATTCTCCATCATTACCTCTCCACAATTAACCATATCAACATTCATTAACCCTTCAACACCCATCAGTAACCCCTCCACCATTTTTCAATATCCCCTCCCCTCAATCAGTCTTTAACTCCACATTCGTCATTATTAACCATTCACTATTAACCCTTCCATCATTCATCATTAACCCATCCATCATTCAACATCAATCCTTCAACAGTAATCAGTCATTAACCCCTCGTTCTGCAACCCTCTACCATTAGCATCAGTCATCATTAACTCAACCAACATTTAATGGCCCCCCTCAAACTCAATCAGTCTTTACCCATCATTTGCTATCATTAACCCCTTCACCACTAATCCCCTTCATCATTAACTTTCATCCATTAACCCTTCCATCATTTATCATTGAACCCGGCCTCTTTTATGTCATCCGCTGACAGGCTGACTGTACAATGTATGGCTCCACTGAAATTCAATATTGCTTTGGTTTTCGCATGGACTGTGAGGGTTTATTTTACAGATGTCTAAGTAATGAACGTGATCATAAACCAGAGCTGCAAGCAGGAGACTTTCCAGGTCAACCCTCCGTTACCGCACCCCTCGCGCGCTCTCTGGGGAATAGGAGGTTTTAATAAGAGTTTTGTGTCTGGTGCGAGGCAGCAGCTGTACAGACCCCTTCCTTATGGGGGTTATAAGAGGGGACGCTGGGCGAGAATTCACCAAACAGGATTCCAGAAGAAAATGGAAAAAACGATTAGACACGAAGGAAAGAATAATGATGTAAATTAAGAGCCAGCAAAAACAGTTTAGCTCCACTAATTTAGGTACTAGGGGTACAGGTAACTGTCCAAAATAGTAACTCTGACCCTCAGAAATCCGTAAGATGTTCCCTTTCATAATCTAAATGTTCTAGAATAACTATAGCAATCCCAGCAATATATCTGGCTAATGATTAACATTTTACTCCTATAGGCCCTACACACTGGCCGATATTCTGAAAGATATGAACGATCTCGTTCATAAATGAACGAGAACTCGTTCATATCTTTCAGTGTGGAGGCTCCAGCGATGAACGATGCGCGGCCCCGCGCTCGTTCATCGCTGATCTCCCGTCGGCTGTGCATGCAGGCCAATATGGACGATCTCGTCCATATTTGCCTGCACTTCAATGCAGCCGGGTGACGGGGGGAGTGAAGAAACTTCACTCCCCCCGTCACTGCCCCCCCGCCGCCGGGTTGCTCGTCGGCCGTATCGGCCGTCGGGCACCTCGGCGGCGCATCGCCGAGTGTGTAGGGCCCCCTAGTTGGTAATGTCCAATGCAGCCTGGTCGACTTTAGGCGCATCATGCTATTCACCAGCGGCGGCTCCTACCTCTTTAAAGGAGGGGGCCTGCCGCTGCCCATGCTGCCTGCAAAGGAAAGCCCCAGTCAGCCTGGTCCCAGCACCTACACAATGAATCTGGCAGGTGCCGGGAGAGTCACATACGCATAAACGGAGGTGGGGACTGCAGATGCGCAAAACACCAGCTTATATGGACTGCATTGGCTGCAGCCCATAGCAGCCGGTTGGGTTGCCCAAAATGAGGGGAGTGGCTTCCCACCAGAAGCATGCTCTCTGTTAATTGCAGCCCGGCCTGACAGTCCCAGAGGGTGAAAGCACCTCCCAATGGGATTGCTTGTCCTGCAGGTGACTGGAAGGTAGAACTTCCAATGGGAAGTCACTGCCAGTCACAGTGTAGCCAACTGGCTCACTGAAGGGGTGTAGTATGGTATGCCGGCGGCTGGGCTCCCGGCGACCAGCATACCAGCGCCGGGATTCCGACCGCCGGCATACCGACAGCGTGGCGAGCACTAATGAGCCCCTTGCAGGCTTGCTGCGCTTGCCTCGCTGCGGGCACGGTGGCGCCGCTATTTATTCTCCCTCCAGGTGGGTCATGGGCCCCCAAGAGGGAGAAAAACTGTAACTGTGCGCCGGGATCCCGACAGCTGGCAAACTAAAGACCACCCCACTAAAGTGTTGGATTTTACTGGGGGAAGTTAGTACTCTTGTTGACAGTGCCCCATGTTTTTTTTTGTGCCATGCGTTTTGCTGGGGCAGTCTTGGCATTCTATTTACAGCTTTACGTAAAAAAAAAAAACAAAAAAAAAAATCCTGACATTTGGCGCCCTCCACGGTACATCAAGCACACTGTATTACAACCAATGGATGGCAACCATCAATATTCCCGATGTTTTTCCATTTAATGCTGGGATTACAATACTTCTTGCCAGTGGCTGCTGATGTCCATTCTGCATACATGAGGAGGGAGCGTCTACAGCAGAGCTTTTTGCAAGCTTTGCATGAAATAAGTCCAAAACCCTATTGGCGAAAAAAGTTAAGGGTTAATTTTTTTTCATGTACAAAACTTTTTGTCTTTATTGAAAATGGACTTCCTTCACGTCAGAACCTCAGTTGTTATCCTCAGTTTGGTACATAGGGGTCTCCAGTGTCATTTATTTACCCTTCACTATAAACAGCGCACTTCGGTGGGACCCATACATTGATTGAATTATAGAGAATGTGGACTAAGTGGCCACCTGCTCCCCGCACACGGTTACTTCAAAGAGCGCGAGAGAGAAAGACGTTATTTGTAGATCTCTAAGTTACAGCTGAAGTGATGAAAATCCATGTTAAAGAGTTTTTTGAAAGTGCATTAGCGGCAGACACGTCTCACGTCACCCGGCACTGAGAGCAGCGCCCCCAGGCTACTGTACGAGCTGCAGATTGCTGTGAATGGACGCCCTGACCCCAGTCTTGCTGTGGAATCTGATTTAATTGTCAGTGTCAAACGTAACTGGGTGAAATTGCATTCCTTCAAATATCAAGATAAAGTCGGCATTGTGTACTACAGATAGGAGGGAAATATTCTGGCAGTGCTTTGTCTCGTGTCCTTTAGTGTTATGATTAAAATGTACACGTGGCCTATATGTCTATGTAATAGAAGCAGCCATATTGTAGACTATAATAGAAGCAGACATATTGTTGGATATAATAGCAGCCATGTTGTGGGCTGAAGGAAAACTCATGAGGCTGCAGCCATTCAATTGGCTAGGAGCGAGTGACATCACTGAGAGACATGGAGCCTGATGAAGGGCGAGAACTACACCAATTTGTGCAGTATGAATTGCCTGAAGCTGCCCCATTGTGACTCTGGCCATAATTGTCTGTGCCGGCCCTGGACATATGATTTTTAGGCACTTTCCTGGGCGACCTAGCTCCAGAAGGGGTGCTAGGGTTACCGTTACCCTAGGTACCCTCTCTGGAGACGCCACTGGTTATCACCAGATGACCTAGGAATCCGAACAGGTGTAGAGATGTGTCCTGCTGGGGACACATCTGTAGCCGTCATTGGATTCCAGCTCAGACTGAGAAGCTGCTTTTCAAATTTGGCGCCAGCTGCAGCCAATCAGGAGCGTCCACGGCGAGCCTATTCTTGCTTGCCAAGTCATTGCTCTACCCACTCACTTTAAAATCTTGCCTAGGGCATCAAATCGGTCAGGGCCGGTTCTGTAGATTGTGAATGCATTGCTGATGCTAAAATGGGCTTTCTTTGTTTTTCAATGTACTCTATGTCATGCTTCTGTGTGCTGTGTGTTATGCTTATGTGCTACTGAAGTCTACTAGCAAATGTATATTTCACAAGCAAAACAAATAGTAAAAAACATAGCTGTAAATGCTGCTTATTCCGAGGGGCACAAATCGTTGCGTATGGGCGTATATACAGGAAATTTGCATACATTAGGCCAACTGTGTATTTGTTTATGGATATAAAAAGGCAATTAGAGATTCAGGGGTACATTTACTAAGCAGTGATAAGAGCGGAGAAGTGAGCCAGTGGAGAAGTTGCCCATGGCAACCAATCAGCACTGAAGTAACATCTATAATTTGCATACTATAAAATGATACAGAGCTGCTGATTGGTTGATGGGGAAATTTCTCCACCGGCTCACTTCTCCGCTCTTATCACTGCTTAGTAAATGTTCCCCTAAGCTATATAACCAGTAACAAAATGTGCAGGGTAGGCAACGTCATGTGCTAGGCAATCTAGGCCCTTAGGTATGGCCATGTCAGAAAGAGGGGGACTGAGGGGTCTATTTACTAAGCTGGGGAGAGAGATAAAGTACCTACCAATCAGCTCCTGTCATTTTTCAAACACACCCTGTAACATGGCAGCTAGGAGCTGATTGGCTGGCACTTTATCTCTCTCCACTTTATCTCTCTCCAAGATTTAGCACACTAATTAGGTCAAAAGAGCTTAAAATTCCGTTTTCTGTCCTGTGCTCCAAATATTACACTCACTTTGGAACTGATCTTGGAGATCTATGATTGATTGATTGATTGATTGAATTATTGATTGATGCTATTGTTTAGCGAGCTTTATAAACATATGGCAGGGGCCATTAATCTCTTTTATGACTGTGCTCTGTGTCTCTAACACAAAGGGGAATTAAGATAGTTTTTGGCAAGTCCTCAGTAGAGATGGGTGAACCCACGCACTCTATTCTGATATTAATTCCTGATTTCCCAAAAACTCAGATAATGAGTGACGTTGGCAGGAGAACCTGGTAACCGGTCCTCATTTACACCACCTCCGTGACCAGCTAAGGTCTATCGCTGGAGTACCGCTGCTTCACCATCATTTCCTACCACCCTCACAGATCTCAGTGTTTAAAAGGGTTGGGTACGGGATCACACCGCTCGCCCACCCGCAAGGGGCTTTGTTGCGCTCATCCACCTGCCATCATTCTGGCAGTAGGGATCCCGGGACTCAGAATACCGACAGTGGGATCCCGACCACCAGAATGAGCCACTGAGCCCGCAAGGGGCTTTGTTGCGCCCCCCCCCCCCCCCCCCCCCTGCCGGCATTCTGGCGGTCGGGATCCGCCGTCGGTATTCTGAGTCCTGGGGATGCCGACTGCCAGAATGCCGGCAGGTGGGGGGGGCGAGCGCAACAAAGCCCCTTGCGGGCTCACTGCGCTCGCCACCCTGTGGGCTCGGTGGCTCATTGCGCACCCCACAGGTTCTATTCCCACTTCATGGGTGTTGTGGACACCCAGGAGTGAGAATAGCTGTGACTGAGCTGCCGGCATTCTGTCGGTCAGGATCCCAACGTCGGTGTTCTGTCCGCCGGGATTCCGACCGCCGGGATCCTGACTACATCCCATTTAAAACATAGTAAATAAAGAAATAATTAAAAAGTCCTATACAAATTACACCCTCTGCAATTCCTCAGTCATCCCCAACGTTAGACAGCTTGTAGAAGCCAGGTAGGGCTGAGTGGGGATCCGGTCTGAAGATCAACACTGTCTAGGTAGACAATGTTTAGGTCGACCACTATTGGTCGACGGCCACTATGTTGACAGGGTTTGAAGGTTGACAGGGTTTCTAGGTCGACATCTGCTAGGTCGACAGGTCGAAAGGTCGACATGAGTTTTTCACATTTTCTTTCTTTTTTTGAACTTTTTCATACTTAACGATCCACGTGGACCACGATTGGAACGGTAATCTTCACTCGCCTTGCCCGAAGCTCGCTCGCCATGCGAGGGGACACGGTGCACTAATTGGGGATCTCGGTCACTCTACGAAGAAAACGCCACCAAAAAATAAAACTAAACTCATGTTGACCTTTTGACCTGTTGACCTAGCACATGTCGACAGTGGCGTAACTACTGCCCCCGCAGCCCTCGCGGTGGCTTGGGGGCGAGGGGCTGCGGGGGCGCCACTGATTTAGCACAGATTGACATGCGGACGAGCGTCCGCATGTCAATCTGCTCCTACTAACCCTCCCTGCCGTGTTGGAGGGACACGGAGGGCACAGCGTGCGCCTCTCCTGTGTCCCTCCTGCATCATCTCCGGCGGCCGCGGGTCTAATAGAAGAAGTGCCGGTTCGTGAGCCAATCAGAGCTCACGAACGGCACTTCTTTTATTAGACCCGCGGCCGCCGGAGATGATGCAGGAGGGACACAGGAGAGGCGCGCGCTGTGCCCTCCATGTCCCTCCAACACAAACCAGCGGGGGAGCAGCAGCGGGGGAGGGGGCATATATGGCACTGGGGGGGGAATATCTGGCACTGGGGGCATATGTGGCACTGGGGGGGGGGAATCTGGCACTGGGAGCATATATGGCACTGGGGGGGGTAATATCTGGCACTGGGGGCATATGTGGCACTGGGGGGAATATCTGGCACTGGGGGCATATGTGGCACTGGGGGGGGGGGAATCTGGCACTGGGAGCATAGCTGGCACTGGGGGGGAATATCTGGCACTGGGGGCATATGTGGCACTGTGGGGGTATATGTGTACCTGGCACATAGGGGGGGGGCTATATTGTGCACTGGCACTGGGGACATATGTGGCACTGGGAGCACAGCCCTAGCAGCAAGCACTACCCCCTAGCAACGAGCATAACACACAGTGCATGAAACCCCTGGCAACGAGCATGACACCCAGTGCATGAAACACCTGGCAACGAGCATGACACCCAGTGCATGAAACCCCTGGCAACGAGCATGACACCCTGAGCATGAAAACCCCTGGCAACGAGCAGGTAATTTAAAAGTAATTAGAAGCCTTACTGTAGGACTTAATGTGTAATGCGCATTACGGTGTGTGGCATAATGTATCATGGACATTGCGGTGTGTGTCATAATGTGTCACAGGCATTACGGTGTGTGGCATACTGTATCACGGGCATTGTGGTATAATGTCTCAGGGTCATTGCAGTATGTATAATGTATATGTATAACGGGCATTGCGGTGTATAACGGGCATAATGTATAACGGGCATTGCGGTGTGTAGCATAGGGTATAACGGGCATTGCGGTATGTGTCAGGCATTACGGTGTGTTGTATACTATATCACGGGCATTGTGGTATGTGGTATAATGTATCAGGGGCATTGCAGTGTGTAGCATAATGTATAACGGGCATTGCGATTCCTGTCATAATGTGTCAGGCATTACGGTGTGTTGTATACTATATCACGGGCATTGTGGTATGTGGTATAATGTATCAGGGGCATTGCAGTGTGTAGCATAATGTATAACGGGCATTGCGATTCCTGTCATAATGTGTCGGGGGCATTACGGTGTGTGGCATAATGTGTCGGGGGCATTATGGTGTGTGCATATTGTGTCATGTGCATTATTGTGTGTGGCCTAATGTCTAAGGGCCATTGCAGTATGTGGCATAATGTATACTGGGCATTACTATAAGGAGGAAAAATTACAAATAATGTAAGGGGCATGAATCAGGATTATTTTTCTTTCCAGTGGTCTGGGCGTGCAGGTTGGAAAACTGGGGTATAACGTAGTCTTTTCCTGCAAACCACGCCCCTTTATGTGAAGCCACGCCCATCCCAACGAAGCCACACACCCAATTTTGCACATTTGCCCCTTTAATAGTGCCAAATATGGGGGATGGGGGGGGGGGGAAGAATTTTTTGGCTTGGGGGAGAAAAATTTCTAGTTACGCCACTGCATGTCGACCTAGAAACCCTGTCGACCTTCCAACCCTGTCGACCTAGTGACTGTCGACCTATAGTGGTCGATCTAAACATTGTCGACCTAGACACTGTCGATCTAATGATCCACACCCGGCTGAATGATAGCAGGGCAGTGGCTTCCCATCGGAAGTGCTCTCTGCTAACACAGTCCTGACCGGCAGTCCCAGGGGATAAATCACCTGTGGGGGGCGTGACTAGATCCAGGGAGGCAAGATCATGGCCTCCGAAAATAAAAATGTAATATAGTTTGCAGCACCGCCAATAACACAGGGGGCGCCAGCGGGCGCACAGGGAGACATCTGTCCCCATCATCAGCACTGCCAGGGGGACAATTTCCCCCTTAGCAGCTGACCTGGGCCAGGCCCCTCCAACTAGTTCGGGCTTGGGCACAATTCCGCTATAGTGCTGAACAGAAACAGAAAAGTGAAAGTGATAGGGATAAACAACACGGCCTCCCTAGCTCAGTGTGTGCACTGGGTTCCGTGGGTTCCGTGCGTGACTCTTTAAGTTGTAAACTTCTGAAAGAGAAAATGAAACTCTGATTGCTGGGTGATTGCCTGGCCTGGCAAAGGGGATTCCCGTACCATCCGAAAAACAACAGCTTAGAACTCAGTGCCCTTTACAAATGACCACAAAGTACTGCAAACCGAGCGACCACTGAAAACGGTTTTCAAAAGGGGATTTCAGCTCTTTAGGTTTCCCAGCATTGTAATGGTGTGCTACAGCTACAGTATATAGGACAATTGCTTGCACAGTTTCACAGAGGACTCGCTTAAAGGTTAAACTCCTATCAGTTACCTTATTCACTTAGAAATGCTACAGCCAAAACTTATACTGTATAATAAATAAAGACACGGGCAACAAGAGTTGTTTTTTTTTTAAATTAAAGGACAATTATAGTTTGACATCCAAATTGAAACTGATGATAATTAAAGGGGCAACCGCGACAGTGTTAAAGGGGGGGGGGGGGGGGGGGGGTAGCTTGAAATCACACATTCTCAGCCAGATTCCTGTCTTGCACTTTATTTATACTGGTAAGTGTGACATGGAATTTAGGGGTCTATTTACTAAGCCTTGGATGGAGATAAAGTACCAGCCAATCAGCTCCTAACTGTCATTTTTCAAACCTAGCCTGTGACATTGCAGTTAGGAGCTGATTGGCTGGTACTTTATCTCCACCTAAGGCTTAGTAAATAGACTCCACAGATTTTAAGCTCCACTGGGACAGGGACTGATGTGCATGATAAATGGTCTCTGTACAGTGCTTAGATAGATAGATAGATAGATAGATAGATAGATAGATAGATAGATAGATAGATAGATAGATAGATAGATAGATAGATAGATAGATAGATACAGGTCTTAAAGTGGTCCTGGTGAGGTGGTGGAACTCTTGGAGGAGGACGTTGGAGGCACCAGGAGTAGGTGGCTGCAGCTCATCAGCAACACTAGTTCCGCCTGTATCATCGATTGACGCAGATGATGGGGTGGGCTTTTCTGTTGGAATTACTGTGCAGGGCAATGGAGATGGTGGAACTAGTTCCCCCTATCATTACAGGTGGTGGAACTCAGTTCCACCTCGTTCCCCCCCACTTTAACCCCTAGATAGATAGATAGATAGATAGATATCTAAGCAGTAGGCTGTGGGGCCTTTACACATCCTGTACACCAGGCATGTCCAAACTGCGGCCCTCCAGCTGTTGTGAAACTACATATTCCAGCATGCCCTGACACAGTTTTGCTGTCAGAGAAGGCTAAAGCTGTGTCAGGGCATGCTGGGATATGTAGTTTCACAACAGCTGGAGGGCCGCAATTTGGACATGCCTGCTGTAGACACTAACAGTACGGAAAAGCTCAGCTCATTGGTGCACCATGAGAGCAAGTGAACTAAACATAGATACACACTTCACAATAATCTGCCAATTGTCAGCCTCTAGGTCTCATAACCACAGAGTCTGGCGCAGCACCCAGGGCCCATTATCATTGCCTATAATCCATTTAAAAATGTCACTTTTGTGATGAGGTGTAGGATAGAGGGGGTCATTCCGAGTTGATCGCTAGCTGCTGTTGTTCGCAGCACATCGATCAGTGAAAAAAACGGCTAATCTGCGCATGCGTATGCATCGCAGTGCGCACGCGCGACGTACGGGTACAAAGTCCTTTGTGGTTTTGCACAGATTCTAGCAAAGCTTTCAGTCGCACGGCACAACGCAGGAAGATTGACATGAAGTAGGCGTTTCTGGGTGTCAACCGACCGTTTTTAGGGAGTACTTAGAAAAACGCAGGCGTGTCGGGGAAAACGCAGGCGTGGCTGGGCGAACGCTGGGCGGGTGTGTTGTCAAAAGCCGTCCCACCGTCGTTAGAATCAACGCACACTAAGAGTAACTACAGGGCTGGTCTTGTTTTGCACAAAATGATTTTGCAGGCGCTCGGCTGCACAAGTGTTCGCACTTCTGCAAAGCGAAAATACACTCCCTGGCGGGCGGCGACAATGCGTTTGCACGGCTGCTAAAAACTGCCAGCGAGCGATAACGTCGGAATGACCCCCAGAGTTCAGATCTGGTTGGTTGCTATGGACAACTTCTCCACTGATCCACTCTTTTTACAGCTCCAGAGTCTGGTGACCAAAGACAGTTACCTTTGTCAGAACACATCAATGATTTGTAGAGGTCTGAGGACTAAACTAATATAGGCCCTCATTCCGAGTTGTTCGCTCGTTCTTTTTCCTCGCATCGCAGCGATTTTCCGCAAACTGCACATGCGCAATGTTCGCACTGCGACTGCGCCAAGTAAATTTGCTAAGAAGTTTGGTATTTTACTCACGGCATTACAAGGTTTTTTCTTCGTTCTGGTGATCGTTGTGTGATTGACAGGAAGTGGGTGTTTCTGGGCGGAAACTGTCCGTTTTATGGGTATGTGTGAAAAAACGCTGCCGTTTCTGGGAAAAACGCGGGAGTGGCTGGAGAAACGGGGGAGTGTCTGGGCGAACGCTGGGTGTGTTTGTGACGTCAAACCAGGAACGAAACTGACTGAACTGATCGCAGTGGCAGAGTAAGTCTCGAGCTACTCAGAAACTGCTTAGAAATTTCTATTCGCAATTTTGAGTATCTTTCGTTCGCAATTTTGCTAAGCTAAGATTCATTCCCAGTAGGCAGCGGCCTAGCGTGTGCAATGCTGCTGAAAGCAGCTTGCGAGCGAATGAGGGCCATAATCTTTACGTCTGTAAATATATATTTCCTGTAACTTAGAATATGCGCAATGAAGATTTACTTAAGGCAAGACGCTCCTGATAGAATTGTCCATTGTCACCCTTTTCTAAACACAAGTCTGTCACAAAGTCTAGTCACCGCGGTGTCTTCCTTGATGGTTTCCAGTATTGTTATCACTGGTTTCCTTCCTTAGGGACTGGGCTGCACATGTGACGTGAGGTCAGCTTTATTTTCTTAGATTACAGCTTATCTGTGTTGTTTGCGACTTTACTCAGCATGTAAGAGCTGTAGACCTGAGAGTAACTATTATTCTGCGCGGGCCAAAGAAATGGCGGGCAGATGTCCACCTCAGGTACAAGAAGACAAAAACAAAGCAAGCTGTTTTCCCCACCACCTTGTAACACTTACCTGACAGCGGCAGTCTCCTGTGTCCCCCTGCCTGGATTTACCACTGTAATATCTGCCGCTCCATTTCCAACTGTAAATGCTATGCCGTTGGATTTACAAAGCTTGGCCCTGATAGGTTACGCCATCTCCAGATGGCATAAAACTATAGTGGCCTATAGGATACTTTTATGCAAATTCGTCTAGAAAGGGATCTTCAGGATCCTTCACTATTGGCTCCGGGTTTGGTCACCAAGATCAAAATGGTAAATTTACATGAAAATTTTAACTTTCATGTTGCAGATTTATGCAAAAAAGTATTTCTCACATCTGCATTAAAAAAATGCGGATTGTGACAAATAGGCCCCAATGTGTAAAATCTGCAGTATGATATATGCTAAAATGTCAATAATGTGTCCACCAATAATTAGGGATGGCCATCGGTGTGTTTCCCATCGATGATTACCATCGGTGGGAAAAATAAGATTAACCATCTATGGTATGAAACTATACAATGCCATACCATCGATGGTTTCTACCATTTACACATATGAGCTGCAGATTCACGAAAGTCAGCTTATTTACTCAGTTCACACTGCTAGCCCCCCCTCCCCCCGTCCCGCTCAGGGTCATGGGGACACCAATGTCACACAGCACAGCCACACACTCACAGGACTCATGGAGGAGGAGCTACAGACTCAGCGACTACTCCGCCCTGAGGCTGCACGCCCACAGAATCTATGAAGTTGCGGGGTGCTGCAGCTGACTGACTGCTGTGCTGAGCTTAACCAGTTCTAAGTCAGCTCTCCCAGCTCCCCAGGATTGGCCGGCGCTAGGGATGGCCATCGGTGAGTTATTCATAGATGGTAACCATCAATGGTACCACTGATGGATAACCTTGTTTGTATGAAACCATCTGTAAGGGATCCATCGTTGGTTTCACCCACCAATGGTCCCACCTGCTATAGTGTACGACGAGCTGCGGGCCAATCAGAGCTAGGGTCGGGGCTTCACAAGTATCAGGAGGCGGGGCTAGCCTCCGTGTTCTGACACCTTGAGGGGAAGGGGGGAGACGACGACAAACAGTTGCTCTGTAACATCGATGGTTGGAAACCATCTGGTTCTCCCCCATTGGTGGTATATTACCATCAGTCATAATCCATCGATTATTTCAAATCATCGATGGTCGATGGCTATCTCTACCAATAATGCTACTCCTTCTAAATTCCCAACACAAAATTGATTAATCGGTAACTGGCGGGGGAGAGTGAAGTGGCCCCTTAGTGGGAATAATATTAGTAACATAGAATAAGCCACATGTTCCGTAACGCACGTGGAACGATTATTGTGTACGTTCGTTATAGTTAGCGCTATTATTAGATTAATATATTATTCTTTTTTCGCTTCCTTACATATCCTGATTTTTCTTCCTAAGTTCCTTGTTGATGTCATTTTTGCACCATGGGTGGTATCCTCAAGTGGCTGCCTGACAACTGCCCCTCATTAGTAGGGCAGCCAGTAGCCACAGATCCCATTTCTGGGTAGACGTTTGGGTTTGCTATTTGGGCTTCAATTAACTAGTTTCAGTTTTTCTAGGTTCCAAGTTGTGGCTTAAGGTGCATACACACGGAGCAATATAACTGAGCGATTTTGACTAT
This sequence comes from Pseudophryne corroboree, assembly GCF_028390025.1. Classification (NCBI taxonomy): domain Eukaryota; kingdom Metazoa; phylum Chordata; class Amphibia; order Anura; family Myobatrachidae; genus Pseudophryne; species Pseudophryne corroboree. The sequence continues at coordinate 44,004,380 of NC_086452.1, forward strand.
ATAGTCAAAATCGCTCAGAAAGTTAGTGCATATCACTCCGTGTGTACACAGGCAGCGATAGCGATGCGCGTCCCCGCCAGGTCGCTATCGCTGGGAAAAATAGTCTAAATTGACTTGCCTGCACAGTCTATGTCGCTGGAAAAGTTAGTCAAAATCTCTCATAGTCAAAATCTCTCCGTGTGTATGCACCTTTACACATCTTCTCACTGTGATCTGCAGTTACAGGACTGCAAGGCTTTGTCTAACTTTGGTGGTAATTCAGACCTGATCGCTAGGCTGCGTTTTCGTACAGCGGGCGATCAGGCCTAAACTGCGCATGCATATGCACCGCAATGCGCAGGTGCATCGCACAGGTACAAAGCGGATCGCCGCTCAGCGACGGGTTTGTGCAAAGGATCCATTCGCACGGGCGTTCGCAAGGAGATTGACAGGAAGAAGGCGTTTGTGGGTGGCAACTGAGGAGTGGTTGGAAAAACGCAGGCGTGTCCATGCGTTTGCAGGGAGGGTTCCTGACGTCAATTACGGACCCGTACAGGCTGAAGTGTTCGCAGCGGCTGAGTATGTCCTGGGCTACTCGGAGACTGCACAAGATCTGTTTGTACAGCTCTGCTACACATGTGATCGCACACTTGCACAGCTAAAATACGCTCCCTACGTAGGTGGCGACTATCCGATCACAGGGTTGCAAAAATCGCCTGCTAGCGATCAGGTCTGAATTACCCATACCTCCCAACTGTCCCGATTTTCGCGGGACAGTCCCGTTTTTTGAGGACTGTCCCGCTGTCCCACCCGCGGGCTGCAGTGTCCCGCGGTGGGGGTGGGGGGGGCAGTTGGGAGTCTCTGTCTCTCGTTGCCCTGCTTAGCAGAGCAGCAGTGAATAGAAGCTGTGCGCATGCGCTCAGCGTCTATTCACTGGAGTCCGAGGGAGAGGGGGTATGCCAGCGGCTCACAGAGCGCTGGGCATGCCCCCTCAGTGATGAAAACGGTGGCGTGGCTCGCGGTCGTGGGTCCTCCGCAAAGCCACGCCCCCTTTTCTTAGGCCACACCCCTTTATCGGGAGCGTGTCCCTCTTTGGAGAAATGAAAAGTTGGGAGGTATGAATTACCCCCTTTGTGGATATTCTTCATTGATAGTAATCAGCAAAAAAGAAAGGACAGCCCAAAACCTGACTTCACAAAGAACAAATATCTGGTGCCCCTAAAAAGGCAGGGCCGTCTTTTCGTATGGGCTCAATGGGCTCTTGCCCAAGGGCCCCAGGAGTATAAGGGCCCTAGGCTGATAGCTGAGGGTCCCCTCTTTCCAGGGGTACCAGATTTTTGAAAATCGGCCCTGGGGAACCGGAGATATCCGACTTGAAAGCAGAGGTCCCCATCCAAGCCTGTTAATTGCTTTTCCCAGACAGATATCTCGGGTTCTGTCTGACATAGGGGGATATTCAATTATCCGCAAATTCGCGGCAATCGGCCGAAAATTGCAGCGAAAACGCTTCGTTTTTCGACCTATTCAATTCCGACCGGGTTTCACGTGAAAATTCTTGCAGTGAAAAGTGCAGGTGAAAATGGGGAAATCAGCCTGTACCCCAAAAAATGCTAAACTAACATAGGAAAACAGAAGAGAAGTGTGTTAGAGATCACATTAGAGCGTTTTTGGGGACTTAAATTGTGTGAAATGGCTGTTATATGCATTTTTTTTTAAATGCAAAAAAATTATAGAAAGCAATTTTTTTTGAGCAAAATAAATGCTCTCATTAAATTTTGGGTACATGAAAATGGGTATAAGTATATATTTGGGTCATTTTAGGGTACTTTAAAAAAAAGTGGACCGATTACTCCCATCTGCAAGCCTAAAAAACACCTGTCCCACTCATAAAGCACCCCAATATACCTGTCCCATACCTTGAACCCCAATTTCCATGACGTTTTACTTTTTCACCCCAAAAATGACATGTCATTATTGGCCAATTAAAAATAATTAAAAACTTCAACGTGCCTAATTAGTCATTAAGGGGGGTGTCCCAGGAGTTCTGTACCATATCCAAACATTTTTACCTTAAAATAGTGACTTTTCCCAACTTTTCACCTGCTTCAGAGAAGGTGAAGTGAAATTAGTGAAAAAATGATCACCGATAAGTTTTCACGGAAAATTGAATAGGCTGTAATTGCGTTTCACGTGAAAAGTCCGTTTTTTCACCCGAAAACCGGACTTTTCACGTGAAAAGTTTGTTATCACTGCTAATTGAATATACCCCTTAGAGTTTTTATGAAGATATAATCCTAAAGCTGGGAATCTCCCCTTTTGGTGGACACTGGCAGCTTGTCTCTACTATGCCCAGAACAAGAGATATCAGCCTTCAAGCAGCCGGTCCCTGCTCCAGCTCCGCACGCCTAATATGAAGTTTTAGATTTTCATTGGTGGATTGCTCTGGCACCTGAACTCTGATCCCCAAGTCCCCATTACTTTCTGAAAGGTGGGACTCTCTAGTTTTTGATCCAATTCAAAGCTACGAAAAAATACATTTTCAGGAACTTGAGATATCTGCAGTCAAGCAAGCTGCCCTCCCACCGGAAATTGATAAATATTAAGCCCACTCCACTATCCACCCCTCCCCTATGTATTAAACACCCCCTACCACCCTGGAAGTCATGTACCAGGGCTTCTTTATTCACCCTAATGCCCCCTTCTACAGTTTAGCCCCATCTGTGCAGTAAAGGAGTAATTAGCAGAAATTACTGCTCCAGGTCTTACATGCTGAGCGGAAGATAGAACACCCCATACCGCCCGTGGGACATCAAAGCTGCCACTGATAGCACCCCCCACCCCTACCGCTGGAGGATGGGTATGGGGCCCAGTGCATTGCTGTGCCCAGGGGCCTACACTGCTGTTAAGACGGCCCTGTAAAAAGGAACTACAGTATGTTTTCATTTCCCGTTTACATCCCCAAATTGATAAGAGAACATACAAATCGTTACAATATGTTTTTCTGATTCCTTATGCAAGAAATAAGGCACTTACTAGCGCTACAGTCCAAAACTGCACTGTACTGAAGTAGATTTCAGCATTCCTTTATAAAAGAAGCTTGTCAAACTTCACTCTGGGCTTTCACAGGCCTGTCCCCCACACTAGCATTCACTCTTTGCCCCAGGTGGTCTTCAGGTTGCCCTAGGCCAGGCAGCAGTGCCTTCCGACTACTGTCACACTCATTAAACCGTTAACTCGTTTAGTCTTCCAGGGAAACGGATCGCTTCCATAATGCATTACAAAACTTAGAAGCAATGATTTGCAAATTAGTTATCAGCGACCAGTTTTATTAGCCTTAAATTTATTCAGTCAGTTAAAGCAGGGTTTTACGATTGTTCTACTTATGATTTTATAGTCTAGACAAATTGTATTAGCACGCGTTTCAGTTCTCATATGTATGCACAGCCATCAACGTCTCCTCTACAGCGTCAGACAGACTGTTCTTAGGTATATTTTATTGTGCCCTAATTGACATTCAATGTTATTTAAAGATTTGAAGAAAAAGAAAAAAACATTTCAACAGAGGGCTCTGCAATGACTCTTCTTCTGGTGCCATTATTGCTCGGAAGGCTTGTAAATCATGGAACCAAATTTTATTTCTCCCATATATTGTAACCTCACTTGGGATAACCGAACAATAACAGAATAGCCTGTTGCAGACGTTTTTAATGGAACACAATTCTGGAATTATTATTATTTTTTTTTTTTAAGACCTGTATGTTTTCTAGAACAATACTTTGTGAATAAAAGGGAACCCTGCTTAAGCTCTTCATATGCTTTGTTGCATTACGTTATTAATATACCCACATATTTACTTTTTTGCACATAAAATTGTCCATGGGGGGCGCTGTTCCATTATCTATGTATTATACTTCCTTAATAAAAAAAAGAAAAACATGGACAATGGGGGTTACTTAGGTTTGTTAGCAGATCAAAAGTAAGCAAATGGGCCAAACCATGCGGCACTGCAGGTGGGGTAGATGTAACATGTGCAGAGAGAGTTAGATTTGGGTGGGGTGTTTTCAAGCTGAAATCTAAATTGCAGTGTAAAAATAAAGCAGCCAGTATTTACCCTGCACGGAAACAATATAACCCACCCAAATCTAACTCTCTCTGCACATGTTACATCTGCCCCACCTGCAGTGCAACATGGTTTTGCCCAGTTGCTAACTTTTTGGGTTTGATAACAAACCTGAATAACCCCCATTGCACGTATATCTTTCTGAGCTGCACAATATATCTCCTGAATATGCATATCTGATGCGGTATGAAATGTGGACAGTCGGCATGTCGATATAGCCTTTTCACAGTGTTTGATCCTCAACCTGAAAGGGCTTATGCTGAGTTCATTGTATGCCCTCAGATTCTAGCTACATTTATCTAATACGCAGAGGCGTAACTGTGGGAGGCAATGGAGTCTGCTGCCGCTGGGCTCCAGCTCTGTAGGGGGAAACCTTTCGTCCTTTTCCATGACACCATTCAATTACGTTAATTGATAGCTGCCGCTATCTCTTCCTCCCTGCACCTTACAAGTCACACCCTCTTTATTATAGATACACATTTTGCAAGTGTTATACCCAACATTAGAAGAACCCACGACCTATTACAGTACCTTACTGATGGGTTATTATTATTACTTGCTCTTGCACAGATAGGGTTATTATTACTTGTTCTTGCACAGATAGGGTTATTATTACTTGCTCTTGCACAGATAGGGTTATTATTACTTGCTCTTGCACATATAGGGTTATTATTAATTGCTCTTGCACATATAGGGTTATTATTACTTGCTCTTGCACAGATAGGGTTATTACTTGCTCTTGCACAGATAGGGTTATTATTACTTGCTCTTGCACAGATAGGGTTATTATTACTTGCTCTTGCACAGATAGTGTTATTATTACTTGCTCTTGCACAGATAGGGTTATTATTACTTGCTCTTGCACAGATAGGGTTATTATTACTTGCTCTTGCACAGATAGGGTTATTATTACTTGCTCTTGCACAGATAGTGTTATTATTACTTGCTCTTGCTCTCGGCCAGCCACTCCCCCGTTTCCCCAGGCACGCTTGTGTTTTCATCTGACTCACCTGCGTTTTTTAGCACACACCCGGAAAACGGTCAGTTACCTCCCAGAAAGGCCCCATTCATGTCAATCACTCACCGATCAGCAGAGCGACTGAAAAGCGTCGCTAGACCTTGTGTGAAACTGCATAGTTTTTTGTGAAAGCACGTCGCGCGTGCGCACTACGGACCATACACATGCGCAGAAATGCCAATTTTTAGCCTGATCGCTGCGCTGCGAACAACGGCAGCTAGCGATCAACTCGGAATGACCCCCATTATTACTCGCTCTTGCACAGATAGGGTTATTATTACTTGCTCTTGCACATATTGGGTTATTATTACTTGCTCTTGCACATATTGGGTTATTATTACTTGCTCTTGCACAGATAGGGTTATTATTACTTGCTCTTGCACAGACAGGGTTATTATTACTTGCTCTTGCACAGATAGGGTTATTATTACTTGCTCTTGCACAGACAGGGTTATTATTACTTGCTCTTGCACAGACAGGGTTATTATTACTTGCTCTTGCACAGATAGGGTTATTATTACTTGCTCTTGCACAGATAGGGTTATTATTACTTGCTCTTGCACATATTGGGTTATTATTACTTGCTCTTGCACAGATAGGGTTATTATTACTTGCTCTTGCACATATTGGGTTATTATTACTTGCTCTTGCACAGATAGGGTTATTATTACTTGCTCTTGCACAGATAGGGTTATTATTACTTGCTCTTGCACATATTGGGTTATTATTACTTGCTCTTGCACAGATAGGGTTATTATTACTTGCTCTTGCACAGATAGGGTTATTATTACTTGCTCTTGCACATATTGGGTTATTATTACTTGCTCTTGCACAGATAGGGTTATTATTACTTGCTCTTGCACAGACAGGGTTATTATTACTTGCTCTTGCACAGACACGGTTATTATTACTTGCTCTTGCATATTGCACAGATAGGGTTATTATTACTTGCTCTTGCACAGATAGGGTTATTATTACTTGCTCTTGCACAGATAGGGTTATTATTACTTGCTCTTGCACAGATAGGGTTATTATTACTTGCTCTTGCACAGATTGGGTTATTATTACTTGCTCTTGCACAGATAGGGTTATTATTACTTGCTCTTGCACAGATAGGGTTATTATTACTTGCTCTTGCACAGATAGTGTTATTATTACTTGCTCTTGCACAGATAGGGTTATTATTACTTGCTCTTGCACAGACAGGGTTATTATTACTTGCTCTTGCACAGATAGGGTTATTATTACTTGCTCTTGCACAGACAGGGTTATTATTACTTGCTCTTGCACAGATAGGGTTATTATTACTTGCTCTTGCACAGATAGGGTTATTGGCCCTCATTCCGAGTTGTTCGCTCGCAAGCTGCTTTTAGCAGCTTTGCACACGCTAAGCCGCCGCCCTCTGGGAGTGAATCTTAGCATAGTAAAATTGCGAACAAAAGATTAGCAGAATTGCGAATAGACACTTCTTAGCAGTTTCTGAGTAGCTCCACACTTACTCGGCATCTGCGATCAGTTCAGTCAGTTTCGTTCCTGGTTTGACATCACAAACACACCCAGCGTTCGCCCAGACAGTACTCCCCCGTTTCTTCAGACACTCCCGCGTTTTTCCCAGAAACGGCAGCGTTTTTTCAGACACACCCATAAAACGGTCAGTTTCCGCCCAGAAACACCCACTTCCTGTCAATCACATTACGATCACCAGAAAGAAGAAAAAACCTCGTAATGCCGTGAGTAAAATACCTAACTGCATAGCAAATTTACTTGGCGCAGTCGCAGTGCAAACATTGCGCATGCGCAATTAGCGGAAAATCGCTGCGATGCGAAGAAAATTACAGAGCGAACAACTCGGAATGACCACCATTATTACTCGCTCTTGCACAGATAGGGTTATTATTACTTGCTCTTGCACAGATAGGGTTATTATTACTCGCTCTTGCACAGATTGGGTTATTACTTGCTCTTGCACAGGTAGGATTACTATTACTTGCTCTTGCACAGACAGGGTTATTATTACTTGCTCTTGCACAGATAAAGTTATTATTACTTGCTCTTGCACAGATAAAGTTATTATTACTTGCTCTTGCACAGATTGGGTTATTATTACTTGCTCTTGCACAGATAGGGTAATTATTACTTGCCCTTGCACAGATAGGGTTATTATTACTTGCCCTTGCACAGATACAGTTATTATTACTTGCTCTTGCACAGATAAAGTTATTATTACTTGCTCTTGCACAGATAGGGTAATTATTACTTGCTCTTGCACAGATAGGGTTATTATTACTTGCCCTTGCACAGATAGGGTTATTATTACTTGCTCTTGCACAGATAGGGTAATTATTACTTGCTCTTGCACAGATAGGGTTATTATTACTTGCTCTTGCACAGATAGGGTAATTATTACTTGCTCTTGCACAGATAGGGTTATTACTTGCTCTTGCACAGATAGGGTTATTACTTGCTCTTGCACAGATAGGGTTATTACTTGCTCTTGCAGATAGGGTTATTACTTGCTCTTGCACAGATAGGGTTATTACTTGCTCTTGCACAGATAGGGTTATTACTTGCTCTTGCACAGATAGGGTTATTATTACTTGCTCTTGCACAGATAGGGTTATTATTACTTGCTCTTGCACAGATAGGGTAATTATTACTTGCTCTTGCACAGATAGGGTTATTATTACTTGCCCTTGCACAGATAGGGTTATTATTACTTGCTCTTGCACAGATAGGGTTATTATTACTTGCTCTTGCACAGATAGGGTAATTATTACTTGCTCTTGCACAGATAGGGTAATTATTACTTGCTCTTGCACAGATAGGGTTATTATTACTTGCCCTTGCACAGATAGGGTTATTATTACTTGCCCTTGCACAGATAGGGTTATTATTACTTGCTCTTGCACAGATAGGGTTATTATTACTTGCTCTTGCACAGATTGGGTTATTATTACTTGCTCTTGCACAGATAGGGTTATTACTTGCTCTTGCACAGATAGGGTTATTACTTGCTCTTGCACAGATAGGGTTATTATTACTTGCTCTTGCACAGATAGGGTTATTACTTGCTCTTGCACAGATAGGGTTATTATTACTTGCTCTTGCACAGATAGGGTTATTATTACTTGCTCTTGCACAGATAGGGTTATTACTTGCTCTTGCACAGATAGGGTTATTATTACTTGCTCTTGCACAGATTGGGTTATTATTACTTGCTCTTGCACAGATAGGGTTATTACTTGCTCTTGCACAGATAGGGTTATTATTACTTGCTCTTGCACAGATTGGGTTATTAATTATTACTTGCTCTTGCACATATAGGGTTATTACTTGCTCTTGCACAGATAGGGTTATTACTTGCTCTTGCACAGATAGGGTTATTATTACTTGCTCTTGCACAGATAGGGTTATTATTACTTGCGCTTGCACAGATAGGGTTATTACTTGCTCTTGCACAGATAGGGTTATTATTACTTGCTCTTGCACAGATAGGGTTATTATTACTTGCTCTTGCACAGATAGGGTTATTACTTGCGGTGTGATCCTATGCTTTGAAGTATATCTAGTGAAATCACTTATCACTTGAAGTGAAATGAAAGCCTCAGAAGTAAATCTGTCACTGCGCAGAGATAGGATCTGGTCAGGAAGTCATTGAAGAGATGCATTTGTTGTGACTTTGTGAAAGTAACAAGGGGCCGCTCTTTGATGAACATGGGAAGTATGAAACGTGTTTCGGTCACAATGAAACCTTCTCTTTCAGTCTCAGTCATTTCCTCCACATTCTCTCACACCGCGGATTCTCAGGGAAGGCCACTTACCCGCTGGTATTGGGTTCATACACATGTCAAATGCAAACATGCTTCACATGATGTTCTTTAACTTGATACCATGGGCGTTTCTATAGTGGGTGCAGGGTGTGTGGTGCACGTGGCCCCTGGATCCAGGGGCCCCGCACTGCACACCCTGAATCCATTCCGGTGGTGTGGGTACCATATTCCTGGAGACTGGGCATGTGCTGTAGTCTCTGGCACAGTGCTGGCGGGGGAATAGAGGGCCTGCATCATACTTGCCTCCCTGACCCTCTCCATGAGGGAGAAAATGCTCTGTTCCTGGACTTTCCTGGTAATGTATGATTGCCATCACCTGTGGTGAGCTAGTTAATTGATAAGAAAGGTATTTCACCACAGGTGATGGCAATCATACATTACCAGGAAAGTCCAGGAACAGAGCATTTTCTCCCTCATGGAGAGGGTCGGGTAGGCAAGTATGCGGCCTGCATGGACACTGATAAAGGGCAGTGGGTATTCAGCATGTTGGGGGCTTAAGCTCAGCCTTTTAGACAAGAGCCTTTGGGGCCTATTTATCACCATCCGCATACAGGATGCAGATGACAGGTGATAAAATCGCCCAAACTCGCACTGCGATAATTGATTACATCACAGGGATGTATCAATTATCGAGTGCAGGCACTGCGCTCGCGGTCAAGCTCTGTCCCTGCGATGATACTCCGCAGCATCATCGGGGTATTTTTCGGAAAAAATACCCTGATGTCCTGCTGCGCATGCGCCGCCCCCGCCGACATCGCCACTACCGCTTCCGCCCGGTCGACCCCCCCCCCCGTCGCGACTACCCACGCGCGCCGCAGAACCTCCCCAAGAAGATCAATAATACTCACCAGTCCAGGGAGCCGGTTCGCGCTGATTCTGCTGGGCTGACCGGCGCCAGATCCTGTGCGCTGCGGTGACCCCCGGTGCTGTAAAGTGCGCTGCCGTTTAGCAGCGCCACTTTACTGCACTGGGGTCACATTGCAGCACATGAGGGCCCGGCAGTGCTCACCGGAGCAGCGGACTCCAGCTCCCTGGACAGGTGAGTATGGGGGGGGTTTACTTTTTTTTTTTTACTTTTTACACTGTGATCAGCTTGTGTGTCCATCGGACACACATAGCTGATCACTCTGCCGCGTCCCCGCTCAGCTTTCTCTGCCAGGGACAGAGAAAGCTGGGCTAATGCCACATTATTGCACTGCTGCCCTGTGAACTCGCCAGCCTGAGCTGGTGAGATTATCACAGGGCACGCTGCTGTATTTTTTCACATTGTTTTTTAGTAAATTTGGCCACATCACATTTCCCATTATAAGTATGGGGAATGCGAAGTGGGTTACTAAAAAAAAGTGAATTAAAGGGTTTGGAGCAGTTTTTCATGAAAACTGCTCCAAATGCCCTTTATTACATTCAGGTGATATTAAAATAATGTGAAAAGGGTGTGAAAACAGAAAACACCCTTTTTCACATTATTTTAGTAAAAATAATGTTAATAAATAGACCCCTTTATCTAAAGAACAATGAGACAGCTCAAATGTAAAAGCTGACAAATCAGAAGTAATCCTAATAATTAACTTCCATGTGGTTGGAAATATAGATTGTAAGCTCCTCTGGGGCAGGGGCTGATGTCCTGATGGGAATGGGCAAATACTGTATTCTCTGTAAAGCGCTGTGGAACATGTACTATATGAACTATATAAATAACTATTAATAATGTACAACAATTATTTGTAGCCGGTGACCCTAAATTAAGTTTCAATGGACGGAAAGTTATTTCAATAGGTGAAATCTTTATAAGAGGTGCTTTATATAATGTAATGCATTCCAACAATGTTTTAGCCACTGGTGAATGTGCCATAACAGGAGAAGAACCAGACGTGGTAAGAGAAAAGCAAGGCAAGAAATGGCAGCATTTATGTTTTTTTGTTTCAGTTTGTTATTATTGCTTGTTTTGATTAATCCTTTACAAGTGGATCATTATTTAGTGGTTGGTGGTTATGCCTGTTCTATGTATAGTTGATCAAACAGTTTCACCAGTTGGCTGAAAACTACAGTATGTGGGTCTATAAGACTGCAATAGTGCAGACACTAAGGGACTGGGATTTGGAGAGTTCTAGTAGAAAGTAAAGAGAAAGTAACTCTATCAGTCTAGGATTTGGAGAGCTCTATCAGTCTGGGTTTTGAAGAACTCTATAAATCTAGGATTTGGAGAGCTCCACCAATGGTCTGGGATTTGGAGAGCTTTTTCAGTCTGGGATTTGGAGAGCTCTACCAGTGGTATGGGATTTGGAGAGCTCTGTCAGTCTGGGAATTTGAGAGCTCTATTAGTCTGGGATTTGGAAAGCTCTATCAGTCTGGGATTTAGAGAGCTCTATCAGTCTGGGATTGGAGAGCTCTATCAATTAGGGATTGGAGAGCTCTATCAGTTAGGGATTGGAGAGCTCTATCAGTCTGGGATTGGAGAGCTCTATCAGTCTGGGATTGGAGAGCTCTATCAGTTAGGGATTGGAGAGCTCTATCAGTTTGGGATTTGGAGAGCTCTATCAGTCTGGGATTTGGAGAGCTCTATCAGTCTGGGATTTGGAGAGCTCTATCAGTCTGGGATTGGAGAGCTCTATCAATTAGGGATTGGAGAGCTCTATCAGTTAGGGATTGGAGTGCTCTATCAGTCTGGGATTGGAGAGCTCTATCAGTTAGGGATTGGAGAGCTCTCTCAGTCTGGGAGCAGCAATATTTCCGGTCGCCGATGCTGGAGGGCCGCCATCCTCTGTAGCGCAACCAGTGACAAGTGGGCAGAACGGATGGTGTAATGGTTAGCATTACTGCCTCACAGAACTAAAGTCATGGGTTCAATTCCCTCCACACCCCTAACTGTGTGGAGTTTATATATTCTCCCTGTACTTGCATGGGTTTTATCCAGGTACTCCGGTTTCACACACTCCAAAAATATACTAGTATTGTAGGTAGCAATTTATCGTTCCCCATATTTTGCTCCTGACTGTTGCTGTTGGAGTAACGGGCTGATTTCATCTGCAGACAATACTAATAATGTGCTAGTTTCATGGTTACATCACTAAATGGACCAGAGACATATCATGTAGATGTACTCCAGCTGTACGACGCCTTGCATTTGTCAACTGGTCCATTAGAGAAGCCTTTCCTGCTTTCCCATACTCCTGCTCAAACTGTCTGTCTCTGCCACCGAGTCCCATTACTGTCAGAGAGGGTGTGGTTCATAGGGTCGACAGTGACTAAGTTGACACCTAAAATAGGTCGACACAAGCATTAGGTCGACGTGTGCAATGTCGACATGACAAAAAGTCAACATTATTTAAAAATACAATTGGCGTAGTTTTACTTCGTAGAGTGACTAGGAACCCCAATCAGTGCACCGTGTCCCCTCACAGAGCTTCAGGCCAGGTTACCGTTCCCAATCGTAGTCCATGTGGATTGTAAAGTATGAAAAAAGAGAAAAAATTAACAAAAATAAATAAATTGTGAAAAACGTATGTCGACCTTTTGTCATGTCAATCTGGTGACCATGTCGACCTAGAAACCATGTTGACCTAGTGCATGTCAACCAAAAGTGGTCGACCTAATGACTGTCGACCTAAGTGTGGTCGACCTAGAGACTAGATACTGTCAGATATAACACAATGCTTCCTTTCCCTGAACAATCCACAGGAACATAGGGGGTCATTCCGAGTTGATCGCTCGCTGACGATTTTCGCAGCGCAGCGATCAGGTGAAAAAACGGCATTTATGCGCATGCGTATGCCCCGAAATGCGCACGCCCGACGTGCGGGTACAAAGCTATTTATGGTTGTGCACAGGTTCTAGCGAAGTTTTCCTACGCACTGACAGCCGCAAGAAGATTGACAGGAAGGGGGCGTTACTGGGTGTCAACTGACCGTTTTCAGGGAGTGTTTGTAAAAACTCGGAATGACCCCCATAATCAGTACCCTTATCACCATCAGCAGACACAGCAACTGCAGACCCTCTGACCTCGCACCAGGTACACAATGCTCTGCTCCTGGACTTTCTCTTAATTTATCATTACAGTCACCTGGAAAGTTCACTGCCTTCACCTCATACCTCATCCACTGCCTGTCACCCTACCTCATGCCTCACCCACTGCCTGTCACCTCACGTCATACCTCACCCACTGCCTGTCATCTCACCTTATACCTCGCAAGTTACCTGTCACCTCACCTCATACCTCACCCACTGCCTGTCACCTCACCCCATACTTCGCGTGCTACCTGTCACTTCACCTCATACCTCACCCACTGCCTCTCACCTTATCCTATACATCTCCCACTTCCTGTACACCTCACCCACCACCTGTCACCTCATCCCATACTTTTCCCACTTCCTGTCTCCTCATCCCATACCTCGCGCGTTACCTGTCACCTCACCTCATACCTCATCCTACTGCCTGTTACCACATGCTATACGTCTCCCACTTCCTGTCACCTCATCCCATACCTTTCCCACTTCCTGTCACCTCATCCCATACCTCTCTCACTGTCTGTCACCTCACCGAATACTTCACCCGCTGCCTGTCACCTCACCCACCGTCTGTCACCTCAAACGCACAGCAGCGATCAGGTATGAATCAGGCCCACAGTCTGTAGCCTGGCAGTTAGGAGCTAATTGGTTGGATCCCGGTGGTTATAATACCGACGCCGGAATCCCGTCATCCATGGGAATCCCAGCGGTCAAAATCCTGACCAGGTTCACGCCACCCCCCGAGGGGGGAATAAATTAGTGCGGCCTGTAGCGGAACTTGCTACGGGCACACAGGATTTTTGCCCAGGGCGCCGCTTTCCAGAAGGTGCTGCAGCGGCAAGATCCGCTACTGGTGGTGCCCCCTGCTGTGCTGTCACTGCTGTGCGGTGCGCGATGACGTCATCGCGCACCGCACTGCATTGTGGGACCGGCACATAGACGCTAGGGGTCATAATTGACCTCTAGTGTCTATGTGGTGCTATGGGAGAGACGTCATGACGTCTCTCCCATAGATCAGACGAGCGGCACCAGCGGCCGGAGACAGAGGTCAGCAGCGGTCGGGAATCAAGAGCGGGGATGGTGAGTATTAATGAATTCATTTTATTTATTTATTTATTTTAAGCAGCACAAACTAGGGGGCGCAACTCTACTGGGGGCACAAACGGGGGCACAACTCTACAGGGGGCACAAACGGGGGCACAACCATACAGGAGGCACAACTCTACTAGGGGCACAAACTGGGGCACACTCTACAGGGGGCACAAACGGGGGCACAACCATACAGTGGGCACAAATAAGGGCACAACTCTACAGGGGCATACCTGACCACGCCCCTTTATGAAGCCACGTCCCTATTTTCACCCGGGGCGCCACAAGGGCTAGTACCGGCCCTGAGTGTGGTGTCGGAATTATGACCACTGGGATCCCGACCGTCGGCATCCCATACTGATTCCCTACCAGTGGGTTATATATTTCTTTTGCGTACGTTTTATTAGTGTTGGTGTACATTTTTATTCTTTATTTGTTTTTTTTTGTGTGTTTTTTTTTGGGTTGAATATTTATCGCTAATTCAACTATTAACATTGGCGGCTTATATAACTTACTATTATTCTTACTACACATTGGTGGTTTTCTTATATTCTTTTCATTTATTCTATAATTAGCGCCAGGGCCGGCTCCAGGCCTACTAGTACCCTGAGCGAGAACATGTAAGAGCGCCCCCCCCCCCCATGCGTGCGCCAAAGGTACGCGCTCCATGAAAAGTGGGCGTGGTCTCTGGGAAAGTGGGCGTGGCCTCATAACTTTATATTAGACTATAAATAAATATATTTTCACCCCCCCCCCTCTACGCACACAATTAGCAGCCTTACACAGAACAGCCACAGTAGTGTTCCTTACACACAATGTCTCCAGTATAGTGCCAGATACACATAATGTGCAGTGCCAGATACACATGATATACCCCAAGCAGTGCCAGCTACACATGACATGCCCCGCAGCAGTGCCAGATAGACATGACATGCCCCCCAGCAGTGCCAGCTACACACAATATACCCCCCAGCAGTGCCAGATAGACATGACATACCCCCCAGCAGCGCCAGCTACACACAATATGCCCCCAGCAGTGCCAGCTACACATGATAGTGTTCACGGTTTAGGGCAGGGTGCTGATCACAGGGAAGGCACATTTTTAAGTTAGGAGGGCAAAATGATGTACATACTGTAATGCTTGGTGCTCATCTACCTACATGGTAAAGCATGGACAGTGCACAGCTAAAATTTAGGGGCGTTGCTTCGTGGGAAAGGTGCGTGGCCACATAATAGTGGCAATTCGCATTACACCACACAGTAGTGCAGTTAATACACACTGCACCAGGTAGAACCTCCTAGACACTTTGCGCCAGGCAGAGCACGTTAGACACTTTGCGCCAGGCAGAGCACGTTAGACACTTTGCGCCAGGCAGAGCACGTTAGACACTTTGCGTTAGGCAGAACACTGAGACTCATTGCCTAGCCACAGACGCCTAGCGGGAACACTACATGATATGCTCCCCAGCCGTGCCAGCTACACATGACATGCCCCCCAGCAGAGCCAGATACAGAAATGCCCCCACAGTGCCAGATACATAAATGCCCCCACAGTGCCAGATACGTCCCCACAGTTCCAGATAAATGCCCCCACAGTGCAGATATGCCCCCACAGTGCCAGATAAATGCCCCCACAGTGCCAGATAAATGCCCCCACAGTGCCAGATACATAAATGCCCCCACAGTGCCAGATACATAAATGCCCCCACAGTGCCAGATATGCCCCCACAGTGCCATATATGCCCCCACAGTGCCAGATATGCCCCCCACAGTGCCAGATACAGAAATGCCCCCACAGTGCCAGATATGCCCCCACAGTGCCAGATACATAAATGCCCCCACAGTGCCAGATATGCCCCTACAGTGCCAGATATGCCCCCACAGTGCCAGATACAGATATGCCCCCACAGTGCCAGATATGCCCCCGCAGTGCCAGGTAAATGCCCCCGCAGTGCCAGATAAATGCCCCCACAGTGCCAGATACATAAATGCCCCCACAGTGCCAGATATGTCCCCACAGTTCCAGATACATAAATGCCCCTACAGTGCCAGATACAGAAATGCCCCCATAGTGCCAGATACAGATATGCCCCCACAGTGCCAGATAAATGCCCCCACAGTGCCAGATAAATGCCCCCACAGTGCCAGATCCATAATGCCCCCACAGTGCCAGATATGCCCCTACAGTGCCAGATATGCCCCTACAGTGCCAGAAATGCCCCCACAGTGCCAGAAATGCCCCCACAGTGCCAGAAATGCCCCCACAGTGCCAGAAATGCCCCCACAGTGCCAGATACAGAAATGCCCCCACAGTGCCAGATATACCCCCACAGTGCCAGATATGCCCCTACAGTGCCAGAAATGCCCCCACAGTGCCAGATACAGAAATGCCCCCACAGTGCCAGATTTGCCCCCACAGTGCCAGATATGCCCCCACAGTGCCAGATATGCCCCCACAGTGCCAGATAAATGCCCGCACAGTGCCAGATAAATGCCCGCACAGTGCCAGATATGCCCCTACAGTGCCAGATACAGAAATGCCCCCACAGTGCCAGATATGCCCCCACAGTGCCAGATAAATGCCCCCACAGTGCAGATATGCCCCCACAGTGCAAGATAAATACCCCCACAGTGCCATATAAATGCCCCCACAGTGCCACCCATCCATAAATGTGCCTCCCCCCTCCCCCCCAAATACCTGCGGCGCTGAGAGGGGAAGGAGTACTGCTGTCCGATGGCGGCCGGGCGGATGGCCTGCGAGTGCGGATCCGGGTCCAGGTGAGGGTGGGCGGCCTCCAAGGCGCTTGTGTGCGCTATGCGCGCTGCCGGCGTCTGACGTTAGACACCGGCGCTGCGCAGCGCGCATAGCGCACACAAGAGGTCACGGCGGCCGGGCCAACGCTGAACAGGGCCGGCTCCAGCCTCGAATATGGCGGCGCCAGCGCGCGGCGCCCATTAAGGGTGGCACCCTGCGCGGCCGCTCTATTCGAACATGCCTAGAGCCGGCCCTGATTAGCGCCATGCAGGGGCGTTTCAACAGAGGACAGGGCCCGTGTGCACCTCCGGGTGGGCCCCCTCCTCTGTACAGCGCTGTAGAATCTGGCATTGTGCCGGAGTCTAGTGCGCATGCGCAGGTCTCCGGAAACATGGTGCCCGCCATGATCCGGAGACCAATTTGGCTATCGCTCATGCGTGGCGGCCATTTTGGCGGTGATTTCCGCTGCAACCGCTGCGTTCGCCGCTGGACTCCGGTAAGGTAAGTATTAAAATGGGTGCAATGTATGATTTTACAGTAAAGCGTACACAGGGAGGTGGTGTAATGTCTGATGAGTGAGTTCCGGGAGGTGTTCACTCCTTAGTGCAGTGATTTCCAAACTTTTTGGAATCACGGCGCCCTAGAATATCGGAATTTTTTTCACGGCACCCCTAGGCCAAAAATTTCTTATTGAGAAATTTAGAAAGAAATATTACATTAAGTACATCGCGTTTATATGTCATCCTTAGGGTGTGTACACACGGTGAGATCCTTGCTATGCCCGATTTTCACTTGCGATTTCCCCTGAACTCCCTGGAGCCCAGATAGCACCGATTTTGACTAACTTTTCTTGAGATATGGACTATGTGTGCTTACGATTTTGGCTTATGTGAGATGTCATTGACATGTGAGATGAACTAGAGAGTACACCGATCTAGCAAGGATTGACTTGCCTGCACAGTCTATCTTTTCTTGCGAAGCCGACCTGGCGGGAACGCACATCGGGATCGAATCGGGATCGCAAGGTGATTTTCACCTTGCGATCTGCACTAACTTTTCTTGAGATTTTGACTATATAGTCAAAATCGAAAGAAAAAAACTCACCGTGTGTACACACCCTTAGGGTCAGTTGTGTGGTGAGGGACAAGATTTGCTTCTGTTTGGCCACATATTTTATGACTGGCAGCCACCAGCACTGGTTTTGCATATTATATTGACCACGAATAATTTGAATTGGTCCTGGACCACCAACCCAGGGCACCCCTGCAAGTGTCCCGAGGCACCCCAGGGAGCCACGGCACACAGTTTGGGAACCTCTGCCCTAGTGCTTATTAGGCACAAGAATTGATTAAGTGAACTCTAAAATGACATTTCATTCTTGTCACGATTTGGTACGCATGCCATTTATGTGAAAAATGTAACATATTTATACAGACCTAAAAATGACTACGCTATATAGCGAATATTGTGTCTCCCTGCCTTCTATAGATCCGGACTAAGGAATAGGAGACTGATATGCATTGGTTCAAGCCGTAACTCGGTACGCAATTTTTATCTTTGCGTGTGACAGACCATCTAAATTACTACACCATAGGCGCTTTGTTTGTTCTTCCTGTTGTTTGTAGATTTCCTTGGGCTACGTGTACTTAGTGGCTTTTCTGAAGAACCTAGCAGCCGCCCGAAAAAAAGTGGAGGGTGTGGACATTTGGCTATTGTGGCTTTCTGTGACTGTAAATACATCCTGTATACTCTGAGTTCGAGAACAGGAAATTAGATATACCATTGACCAGTGGTGCAAGTGGGCGGGTACGGGTGGGTACGGCGTACCCGTAAGAATTTAGCCGTGGGTACACCGTACCCACACCGACGGGCCGCCGCTCCTCTTTCTTCCCTCCCTCCCCCACGCCGCACCGCCGCTGATGTGAGGGCAGGAGAGGCAGGAGAGTGCAGCCTGCGAGCTCTGATTGGCTCACGGATCGGCGCTGAATTAAACTGAGACACCCGCCGGAGACTGAGGGGAACGAGAGGCGCAGGCTGCACTCTCCTTCCCTCACATGACAGGCAGGAGGACAGCGACGGCAGCGGTGAGTAGGGGAGGGGGGCATGTTATACCTGGCACTGGGGGGGCATGTATACCTGGCACTGGGGGCATATCTGGCACAGGGGGGCATATATACCTGGCACTGGGGGATATCTGGCACTGGGGGGGCATGTTATACCTGGCACTGGGGGATATCTGGCACTGGGGGCATATCTGGCACAGGGGGGGTATATATACCTGGCACTGGGGGATATCTGGCACAGGGGGGCATGTATACCTGGCACTGGGGGCATATCTGGCACAGGGGGGCATATATACCTGGCACTGGGGGCATATCTGGCACAGGGGGGCACATATACCTGGCAATGGGGGATATCTGGCACAGGGGGGCATGTATACCTGGCACTGGGGGCATATCTGGCACAGGGGGGCATATATACCTGGCACTGGGGGATATCTGGCACAGGGGGGCATGTATACCTGGCACTGGGGGATATCTGGCACTGGGGGGGCATGTTATACCTGGCACTGGGGGATATCTGGCACTGGGGGGGCATGTTATACCTGGCACTGGGGGATATCTGGCACTGGGGGGGCATGTATACCTGGCACTGGGGGATATCTGGCACTGGGGGGGCATGTTATACCTGGCACTGGGGGATATCTGGCACTGGGGGGGCATGTATACCTGGCACTGGGGGATATCTGGCACTGGGGGGGCATGTATACCTGGCACTGGGGGATATCTGGCACTGGGGGGGCATGTATACCTGGCACTGGGGGATATCTGGCACTGGGGGCATATCTAGCACAGGGGGGCATATATACCTGGCACTGGGGGGGCATGTTATACCTGGCACTGGGGGATATCTGGCACTGGGGAGGGCATGTATACCTGGCACTGGGGGATATCTGGCACTGGGGGCATATCTGGCACAGGGGGGCATATATACCTGGCACTGGGGGATATCTGGCACAGGGGGGCATGTATACCTGGCACTGGGGGATATCTGGCACTGGGGGGGCATGTATACCTGGCACTGGGGGATATCTGGCACTGGGGGGGCATGTTATACCTGGCACTGGGGGATATCTGGCACTGGGGGGGCATGTATACCTGGCACTGGGGGATATCTGGCACTGGGGGGGGCATGTATACCTGGCACTGGGGGATATCTGGCACTGGGGGGCCATGTATACCTGGCACTGGGGGATATCTGGCACTGGGGGCATATCTAGCACAGGGGGGCATATATACCTGGCACTGGGGGGGCATGTTATACCTGGCACTGGGGGATATCTGGCACTGGGGAGGGCATGTATACCTGGCACTGGGGGATATCTGGCACTGGGGGCATATCTGGCACAGGGGGGCATATATACCTGGCACTGGGGGATATCTGGCACAGGGGGGCATGTATACCTGGCACTGGAGGATATCTGGCACTGGGGGCATATCTGGCACTGTAGGGGCATTTCTGTATCTGGCACGGGGGGCAATGTATATCTGACACAGTGGGGGCATTTGTGTATCTAGCACTGTGGGACAATGTGTATCTGATACTGTGAGGCAATGTATGGCACTCTGGGGGCATTTCTGTATCTGGCACTGTGGGGCAATGTGTATCTGGCACTGTGGGGCAATGTGTATCTGGCACTCTGGGGACATTTGTGTATCTGGCACTGTGGGGCAATGTGCATCTGGCACTGTGGGGCAATGTGTATCTGGCACTGTGAGGCAATGTGTATCTGACACTCTGGGGACATTTGTGTATCTGGCACTCTGGGGACATTTGTGTATCTGGCACTCTGGGGACATTTGTGTATCTGGCACTGTGGGGCAATGTGTATCTGGCACTGTGGGGTTATATGTATCTGGCACTGTGGGGCAATGTATATCTAGCACTGTGGGGCAACGTGTATCTGACACTATTGGGGTCATACGTGTATCTGCCCCTCCCCCATATGTGTATCACGCCCCCATTTTCATTGGCCATGCCCCATGTGGCATTTGGCCACACCCATTTTTTTTGCGCGCGCGCCTTAGGCGCGCGCACACAGTACCCGTAAGACATTTTTTCTACTTGCACCACTGCCATTGACTGAGTTGTGGTTTGTGGACCACATATGTGAGTACGGGAATACTGACTGGGACGAGTGCACTGATCTATTTTGTGTCTTTATATATATATATATATATATATATATATATATATATATAACAAGATCGATAAACCCTTATCCTGCGCTATATGGAGGCTGCACCTCTAAATAACCCTACTGCTAGGAAGGGTCTGAGAGAACAAATAAAATACAAATTCAGAGGGCGCACAATAAACAATTGAAATCAATAATAATGCTTAAAATAGAGTCCAACCAGCAACCGAATATATCAAATTATATTAAAATTTATGAAATCACAATATCGTGACAGATTGGACACATATATAGACCCCTACAAGCAGGTTTTTCTGGGGTTAGTTGTCCTTTAAGGAGAGGATTAGTCTCTGTTTCCAACGTGTTTCGTCCTATATAAGGACTTCATCAGGGGAAAATCAAATCGGAGATGGGAAACTCTCTTAGAAGTCGCCATCCAAAAAATTAGATGTAAGCAGTTCATAAAAGATAAGGCACACCCACAGTGGAGCTGGATAGTATAGTGCTACTGATAAATGGGAAGAAATGGGGCCATAGGATAACCCTGCTTCACCAGATCAGAAGATTTTTTTAAAGTATATATTATGGGCAAAAAGTGATGGTGTTTGAATAAAGCTCCAACAAGATGCGAGTCTGTCTCCTCCCATATATACACACATACATACAGAAATCCACCGCACTCGTCATTCCCAGGAAAGGGGTGCACTCATGTACTCCCCACCCCCAGGTTGGGGTGCAGTGGGTTGTGACCACCTGCTCAAATATACATATACCAAGAACCCTGCACTCTCCTTAGTAATTTCATTCACCTTAATACTTTAATACATACAGTAACTGGATAAATAATGGGGTTTTAGTTCATGAATTGTACAATGCATTTAAGCTTGCAGCCCACATCACTGGACCCCATTTCACTGCAAGTCCTACTCTATCACATACATTTTCACATAGATTTTTTTGAAACCTGGCAATTGCTATCTCATAGCAGAAAATGTGCTTACCTGGTTTACATCTCACCTGCCAACAAACTTTTGGCTTTTAAAGTAAGACAGTCACCAACACAACTCCACAAATGTGCTTACCTGGTTTAAAGCTCACCTGCTAACTAAGTTATATATAATACAGCAGACATGGGACAAACCACCTGGCATGGCCAACCAGTGCCGCCGGGAATAGGGGGTAAGTATAGCGGAGGGAGGTGGGGTTGGCTGAGGTGATCTGGCTCCATTTACTAGTATTTATATAAAGTATGAAAGTGTGTGTGTTCTGACTGCAAAGAAAGTTCTTGGAATGTAGTTTTACTTGTTTCCTAATACTTGTTATAAAAGAACACTGGAAAATCACTATTGATAATCTTATTCGCGTGAGTCGCTGAGTTTTATTCTCTCCTATATATGATACATCAGTGTAAACCTTTCCACACATACTGTATGAAAAATGAGAGAATTACATTGTTTAACAAATGTCAAACCAATTAATATCGTCACGTCAAAGTCTCTTTTTCTCATGACTTAAATTGTTGCTTTTTATTAACTTACACATCACCTCAAAGTATAGCTGGAATCTATGTGATTAGTTTAATCTCTTTATTTGTCATTTTAATGTTAATTGTGTTAAAATGTCACGGTCACCTTTGTCAAATCTCCTAAAGTAGAATGACAATAAAATTGATTTAAATAAATCTTAAATAACAAACATGCCACTTTCTATAAGCGGGATAGGAATGCTGCATATGTTTCACTAGGAATTTAATGGATTTCTTTAAATTGCAATTAAAGTTTTTTTAAAGCTGTATTACCATCTATGAAAAAATCTCCCAAGGTGGCTCCTCCCCCTTGGTGGAGTGTTGTGGGTGGTGCTTAATTGATGTTTTAATTTCTTTTGGAAGATCCTTATAAATGACTTATATTTACCTCAATAAAAAACGCACATCGCTGCTGATTCCCGGTGTCAGGCAGCCAGCACATATATTACTAACAACATAACTTGTATATATGGGGAAGATGGGGGCCTTGGACTGCACACCCTAATAGAAACATAATGAGAGGTGCTATCATGCTGAGGCTTGTAGTTCTACACAGAAAGAAAAAAATAATGCACATGCAAACTCTATAGTACCAAGGCCTGTAATCAGAATAATTATAATAAACTCTGCAATCTAACATAGCGCAAAATTGAGGTGCTTGGCTTAGTTTTTGGCCAAAAAATATGGACCAACCAACCAGCGTCCAGGTGACCTCATCCTGTGAGTCCCTACCACTAAGGTCCAGGGTCAGCAAAGGCCAGTCACCCCCAAGGCACTACACTAGTGAGAGGCTATGGGTTAGTAAGTGTTCGCATAAGCACATGTAGGATAAACGTGCCACTGACAGGACAGCTGAGACAGCCGCAGAGCCCAGGTACTGAAGGGGACGTGGTGAGATATGGGAGGCATGTATTATCTCCATGGTCTCTGAGTAGGACGCAGGTAGCATTGCTGCTGCGTATGTGGAGACGGAGGCAATTTGAAAATATGTTATTGTTGCAGGAGGCGTCTGAAGAAAAAAAGAGACTCTTCTTGCCAACATAGCAGATCCGAATGCTGCATCGGATCACCATCGCAGTCATCGGTTGCGATGGTTGCAGCCATCTGAGTAAACATCAGCTTACTCCGATTGACCACAGGAACTCCTCTGCCAGGGCCAGGAAATCTGCATCGGAAGACTCAGACCCTGGCCTTGGTATACCTATAATTACTTAGTGTATGATATGTCCATTTTGTAGAGCCTCCCCATAGCCACTCCTACTCTACCCACCGTTCCTAGTGAATGGATAGGCTGCATTCTCAGTGATGTCACTGGTTCCTAGTGGATGGATAGGCTGCATTCTCATTGATGTCACTAGTTCCTAGTGAATGGATAGGCTGCATTCTCAGTGATGTCACGGGTTCCTAGTGAATGGAAAGGCTGCACTCTCGGTGATGTCACTGGTTCCTAGTGAATGGATAGGCTACAGTCTCAGTGATGTCACTGGCTCCTAGTGAATAGATAAGCTGCATTCTCAATTATGTCACTGGTTCCTAGTGAATGGATAGGCTCCACTCTCAATGATGTCACTGATTCCTAGTGAATGGATAGGCTGCACTCTCAGTGATGTACTGGTTCCTAGTGGATGGATAGGCTGCATTCTCTGTGATGTCATTGGCTACTAGTGAATGGATAGGCTGCATTCTCAGTGATGTCACTGGTTCCTAGTGAATGGATAGGCTGCATTCTCTGTGATGTCATTGGCTACTAGTGAATAGATAGGCTGCACTCTCTGTGATGTCAATGGTCCCCAGTGAATGGATAGGCTGCGCTCTCAGTGATGTCACTGGCTCCTTGTGAATGGATAAGCTGCATTCTCAATGATGTCACTGGCTCCTAGTGAATGGATAGGCTGCACTCTCAGTAATGTAACTGGTTCTTAGTGAATGGATAGGCTGCACTCTCAGTAATGTAACTGGTTCCTAGTGAATGGATAGGCTGCACTCTCAGTGATGTACTGGTTCCTAGCGGATGGATAGGCTGCATTCTCAGTGATGTCACTGGATCCTAGTGAATAGATAGGCTCCACTCTCAGTGATATAACTGGTTCCTAGTGAATAGATAGGCTCCACTCTCAGTGATGTAACTGGTTCCTAGTGAATGGATAGGCTGCACTCTCAGTAATGTAACTGGTCCCTAGTGAATAGATAGGCTCCACTCTCAGTGATGTAACTGGTTCCTAGTGAATGGATAGGCTGCACTCTCAATATTGTCACTGGCTCCTAGTGAATGGATAGGCTGCATTCTATCACTGACCTGGTTTGGGATTGTTGTGGACTCGGGGTATCTTCCGAAGATCGGGAAGAGGAACCGCAACTGGGCCGCAACAGAGATGGCCGAATGTAGGTTTTCCTCATACAGGATTCGGACAGCAGGCAGGAGGCACGTGTTGGATATTGAAGATCTCCTGAAAAACAAGAACTTGAAAGTGCTGATGAAACCTCTGCAGACAGATGATAATAACCGTGGCTGGAGAACAGGAAGATTGAGAGTAGTAACCGTGACTGGAATGCACGGTGCGGAAGCCTTTGTTTGCTGGGCGCACGGTAAATTAGAGGTACAGGACGCGGAAGGCACTGACTGTGCAAGGAGATACAGAAGTGCTTGGCGGCACTGAGGTGCTGGAGACACGGAGGTGCTTGGAGGCACGGAGGTGCTTGAGGCACGGAGGTGCTTGAGGCACGGAGGTGCTTGGAGGCACGGAGGTGCTCGGAGGCACGGAGATGCTCGGAGGAGCTGGAGGCACGGAGGTGCTTGGAGGCATGGAGGTGCTTGGAGGCACAGAGGTGCTTGGAGGCACGGAGGTGCTGGAGGCACGGAGGTGCTTGGAGGCACGGAGGTGCTTGGAGGCACGGAGGTGCTGGAGGCAGGGAGATGCTCGGAGGCACGGAGGTGCTCGGAGGCACGGAGGTGCTGGAGGCACGGAGATGCTCGGAGGCACGGAGGTGCTTGGAGGCACGGAGATGCTCGGAGGCACGGAGGTTCTTGGAGGCACGGAGGACTAGCGATCACCACTCCTGGGGAACTGATGATACTCAGGCCCTGATGCAGGGCCTGGCGCCTGAATTTATACTTCCCACCACCATCTGGTTGGTGGGAAGTGCCTGATGACGTCACCCGCCCAGACGCCGGGCCGAGTGACGGGAGCCGCCAGCGAGGACGGTCGCAGAGAGGACCAGCGCGCCCGGAGAGGTAAGTAAGGCGGACGGGGCGGCAGCGTGACAGTACCCCCTCCTCTAGGGGTGGCCCCTGGATACTTCCCAGGTTTCGTAGGGTGCTTGGCATGGAAGATCCGGATTAGTCGAGGAGCTGAGACCTCAGAAGCTCCTATCCAACTTCTCTCCTCAGGACCATAACCTTTCCATTCTACCAGATATTGCAGGTTCTTATGAAGATAACGAGAGTCCAGAATAGTTTTGATCTCAAAGTCTGTCCCAGTTTCAGTTTCTACCGAAGTGGGGCTTGAGGGCTTAGAATGAAAACGATTAAGGATGAGAGGACGAAGGAGAGAAACATAAAAGGCATTCGGTATGCGTAGATGAGAAGGTAATCCCAACTTGCAGACCACAGGATTCAGGATTTGTAGCACAGGGTATGGACCGATGAACCTTGGGGCGAACTTCATGGTGGGTACCTTTAGCCGGAGGTTACGTGTGGAGAGCCATACCCTGTCACCAACCTTGTATTGAGGAGCGGCTTGCCATTTCTTGTCCGCGAAGAACTTGTATCGGACAGAAACCTTTTTAAGACTAGCATTATCCTTACTCCAAATTTGTCTGAAGTGTAGTAGAGTGGAAGTCACAGCTGGAACCTCTCCTGTTGGAAGAATTGGTAATTATGGAACTTGTGGGTGGAAGCCATAGTTGATGAAGAACGGAGATTCGCCAGTGGAGGAATGAAATGAATGGTTATGTGCAAACTCTGCCCAAGGCAATAACTATACCCAGTTGTCCTGTGAAGGGGAGAGATACAGGTGGAGGAAAGTCTCCAAGTCTTGATTGACTCGTTCCGTTTGCCCATTAGTTTAGGGGTGATAAGCGGACGAAAACTTAAGTTTAATTTGTAAGGCCGAGCAGAGAGCTTTCCAATACCTTGCGGTGAACTGTACCCCTCGATCAGAGACTATTTCTTGAGGCAACCCATGCAACCAAAAATGTTCTTGGACAAATACAAATATTAGAGCTAATTTAGGAGCTGTCGGCAGACCAGTCAATGGAACGAAGTGCGCCATCTTCGAAAAACGGTCGACGATCACCCAGACCGTGTTGTAACCTTTGGAACAGGGCAAGTCGGTGACGAAGTCTATGGAAATGTGAGACCAGGGTTTCATAGGAATGGACAGAGGACGAAGCAACCCAGCAGGAGGTAGGCGAGGAGATTTATGCTGTGTACACTGTGGACAAGAATTAACGTAATCCTGTACATCCTTCCTCATGGAATCCCACCAGTAAGATCTTTGCAGAAACTTGTACATCTACATCTTCTGGGCACCGGGATGACCGGAAAACTTGGAGATATGGGCCCACTGTAGTATCCTCGACCGGAATTTAGCTGGTACGGACATTCTTCCAGGGGGAGGACCTGGAGTAGTTGAGGCAGCGGAGACAGAAATTGGATTTAGAATTAAACTCCGCTCAAAAGAATCCTCTTCATCTGTGGGAGTTTGTGAACGGGACAGTGAATCCGCTTTAGTATTGAAAGTCCCGGCTCGGTACTTGATAATAAAAGAAAATCGAGTGAAGAAGAGTGCCCATCTAGCTTGGCGAGGATTCAAGCACTGTGCGGTTTTGATATACAACAAATTTTTGTGATCAGTGTAAATGGTAATCACGTTTGGCCCCTTCTAAGAGATATCTCCACTCTTCCAAGGCAGATTTAATTGCCAAGAGTTCCTGGTCTCCAATAGTGTAATTTCGTCCAGCCGGAGAGAATTTACGAGAGTGGAAGCCACACGGATGTAATCTCTTATCTAAGGAGTACTGAGAGAGAACGGCCCCAACTCCGACCAAGGATGCGTCAACTTCTAGGAAGAAAGGTTCCTCGAAATTTGGTTGTTGGAGTACTGGAGCGGACATAAAAGCCGATTTCAAGTGGGAAAAAGCCTCTATGGCTTCGGGAGGCCACAAACCCGGGTTGGAACCCTTTCTCGTCAAGGCGGTAATGGGCGCAACAATGGTGGAGAAACTTCTAATGAATTTTCTATAATAGTTCGCAAAACCCAGGAATCTTTGTATTGCTTTCAAGGAGAGTGGCTGTGCCCAGTCCCGAATGGCGGAAAGTTTCTCCGGGTCCATGCGAAGCTCCGTCCCCGAGATGATATAACCGAGGAACGGTATTGATGTTACTTCGAAGGTACACTTGGATATCTTGGTATAGAGATGATTCTCACATAAACGGCGGAGTACCTCTTTGACCTGTGTCCTCTGTTCAGCAAGATCTTTGGAAAAAAATCAGTATGTCATCCAAATATACAACGACACTTAGGTATAACATGTCTCGGAAGATTTCGTTGACGAATCCCTGGAAGACAGCAGGAGCATTGCTAAGACCGAACGGCATCACCAGATACTCATAATGCCCATTCCGGGTATTGAAGGCGGTCTTCCATTCATCTCCCTCTCTGATGCGTATAAGGTTATAGGCCCCCCTCAAATCGAGCTTGGAAAAAACGTGGGCACCACGAACTCTATCAAATAGCTCTGTGATTAGGGGCAAGGGGTATTTATTTTTGATGGTAATATCATTTAGGCCGCGGTAGTCGATACATGGTCTTAACCCCCCGTCCTTCTTTTTCACGAAGAAGAAGCCCGCTCCAGCCGGGGAGATAGAGGGGCGAATGAATCCTTTGTGAAGATTGGACTTGATATAGTCTGACATAGCTTGTGTCTCTGGAAGGGACAGAGGATAAATGCGATCCCGGGGCGGCATTTTCCCTGGATGAGGTCAATGGGGCAGTCCCAAGGCCTATGGGGTGGTAACTGGTCAGCCGCCTGTTCCGAGAACACATCCTTGAACTCTTGATACGCCTCCGGGATAAGTTCTTTCTCCGCCTTAGTAGAAACACGAAGCGGACAGACAGGGGTGAGACAGTTAGTGTGACAAAAAGAACCCCAAGACCGAATCTGTGCGGTCTTCTAATCGATATGGGGATTGTGAATTTTGAGCCAATGCATTCCGAGAACCAGATCGTGATGCATTTCCGGAATCACTAGGAACTCCAAATATTCTTGATGTAGAGCCCCGACCTGTAGTTTAACTGGAACCGTGCGCCCTGTTATGATACCCTTGGATATCCTAGAACCATTGATAGCTGTCAAAGAAATAGGCCATTCGATGGGCCGTACTTCCAAATTCAGGCATTGGACACAGAGAGAAGAAACGAAATTCCCCGCAGCCCCGGAGTCCAACAGGGCTTCAAAAGACTTGGAATTAACCTTGGTGGTTAACGATACAGGGAGCAAACAGTCCGAAGTCGGAGAAGATTTGGTCGTAACCCCCAACTTGACTCCTCCGGAACAAGCTAGGCCTGCCCGTTTCCCGGACGGGATTTGCAGGACTTGATGAAGTGACCCGCAGCTCCGCAGTACAGACAGAGTTTACCCTCATGACGACGCTGTCGCTCTTCCGGAGACAATCGGGATCGGTTAATCTGCATGGATTCGTCTGGACTTGGGACCACCGCTTGCCTTGCAGGAGGAAGCCGGAACTTAGAATGATCCGATCGACTACGTTCACCTCCACGTTCCTGCATCTGGAGATCTACCTTGACGCAGAGAGAGATCAATTCCTCTAAAGAGTCCGGAAGCTCCCGAGTGACCAACTCATCCTTCAGGCGATCAGAGAGACCGTTCCAGAAAGCAGCTCTCAGAGCCTCATTATTCCAGCGAAGTTCAGAGGCAATGGTTTGAAAATGAACCACATACTGACCCATGGATCGGGAGCCTTGACGGATGCGGAGCAAGTCAGAAGAGGCCGAGGTCATCCTGCCGAGCTCGTCAAAAATTCTTCGAAAAGACGTGATGAATTTGAGGTAATTGGAAACCAGTGAATCAGAACGTTCCTATAATGGAGACACCCAATCCAAGGCAGATCCTTCCAGCAGAGAAATAATATATGCCACCTTGGACCGGTCTGTAGGAAAGTTATGTGCAAGTAGCTCGAAATGTACCTCGCATTGGTTTAAAAAACCACGACAATTTTTAGGATTCCCATTATAACTGGACGAAGTAGAAAGCTGAAGGCGCGGAGTGGCACCGGCCGATGGCTGAACATTGCTGGAAGCGGCAACTGGTGCGGCTACGGGAACTGGTGCTGGAATTACTGAGGCTAGGGACGCTTGAATCTGATCCAGACGCCGGGACAACTCCTGGAGGTACTGCATCACCTGACCTTGTGCCGCTTCCTGACTTTGTACTCGGGAAGCCAGATTCTGGATAGCACTTGATTCCGTGTTCCGATCCCCCGGGTCCATGAGGCCTGAGTATACTATCACTGACCTGGTTTGGGATTGTTGTGGACTCGGGGTATCTTCCGAAGATCGGGAAGAGGAACCGCAACTGGGCCGCAACAGAGATGGCCGAATGTAGGTTTTCCTCATACAGGATTCGGACAGCAGGCAGGAGGCACGTGTTGGATATTGAAGATCTCCTGAAAAACAAGAACTTGAAAGGGCTGACGAATCCTCTGCAGACAGATGATAATGAACGTGGCTGGAGAACAGGAAGATTGAGAGTAGTAACCGTGACTGGAATGCACGGTGCGGAAGCCTGTGTTTGCTGGACGCACGGTAAATTAGAGGTACAGGACGCGGAAGGCACTGACTGTGCAAGGAGATACAGAAGTGCTTGGCGGCACTGAGGTGCTTGAAGGCACGGAGGTGCTTGGAGGCACGGAGGTGCTTGGAGGCACGGAGGTGCTTGAAGGCACGGAGGTGCTTGGAGGCACGGAGGTGCTTGAGGCACAGAGGTGCTTGGAGGCACGGAGGTGCTTGGAGGCACGGAGGTGCTTGAGGCACGGAGGTGCTTGAGGCTCGGAGGCACGGAGATGCTCGGAGGCACGGAGATGCTCGGAGGCACGGAGGTGCTTGGAGGCACGGAGGTGCTGGAGGCACGGAGATGCTCGGAGGTGCTGGAGGCACGGAGATGCTCGGAGGCACAGAGGTGCTGGAGGCACGGAGGTGCTCGGAGGCACGGAGATGCTCGGAGGCACGGAGGTGCTGGAGGCACAGAGGTGCTCGGAGGCACGGAGGTGCTCGGAGGCACGGAGGTGCTCAGAGGCACGGAGGTGCTGAAGGTACGGAGATGCTCGGAGGCACGGAGGTGCTGGAGGCACGGAAGTGCTTGGAGGCACGGAGGACTGGCGATCACCACTCCTGGGGAACTGATGATACTCAGGCCCTGATGCAGGGCCTGGCGCCTGAATTTATACTTCCCACCATTATCTGGTTGGTGGGAAGTGCCTGATGACGTCACCCGCCCAGATGCCGGGCTGAGCGACGGGAGCCGCCAGCGAGGACGGACGCAGAGAGGACCAGCGCGCCCGGAGAGGTAAGTAAGGCGGACGGGGCGGCGGCGTGACACATTCTCAGTGATGTACTGGTTCCTAGTGGATGGATAGGCTGCATTCTCAGTGATGTCACTGATTACTAGTGAATGGATAGGCTGCACTCTCAGTAATGTAACTGGTTCCTAGTGAATGGATAGGCTGCATTCTCAGTGATGTACTGGTTCCTAGCGGATGGATAGGCTGCATTCTCAGTGATGTCACTGATTCCTAGTGAATGGATAGGCTGCACTCTCAGTGATGTCACTGGTTCTTTGTTAATGGATAGGCTGCATTCTCAGTGGTGTCACTGATCCCTAGTGAATGGATAGGCTGCATTCTCAGTGATGTCACTGGTTCCTAGTGAGTGGATAGGCTGCATTCTCAGTGATGTCACTGGCTCCTAGTGACTGGATAGGCTGCACTCTCAGTGATGTCACTGGATCCTAGTGAATAGATAGGCTCCACTCTCAGTGATGTAACTGGTTCCTAGTGAATGGATAGGCTGCACTCTCAGTAAAGTAACTGGTTCCTAGTGAATGGATAGGCTGCATTCTCAGTGATGTCACTGGTTCCTAGTGAATGAATAGGCTGCATTCTCAATGATGTCACTGGTTCCTAGTGACTGGATAAGCTGCATTCTGTTAGGCGCCGCGGTCCGGGTTCCCTTCGCGGCCCGGCGCCTAGCAACTAGGGACGCCGAGCGTGCTGAGCCGCCGGGTCCCTAGCAACGTTAGGACGCCGTGCGCGCTGAGACGCCGGCTCCCTAGCAACGCTAGGACGCCGGGCGCGCCGAGCCGCCAGGACTCTAGCAACGGGGACGCCACGGGCGGACCGCGTTCCCCGTTGCAGGGTCGATCTAGTTAAATTAAAACACATGTTTCCTGGTCGTGCAGCAAGGCAGCTGCACGACATTTATGTTAATCAGGCTCTGGAACTCTGATTGGAGGAGTCAAGGTTTTAAGCCTTCCCAGTGCCTCACACAGACGCCGGTTATAGCTTCCTGCATGCTGCTTTTGTTTGCTGAACGTCTGTTCCAGTTCTGCTGTGTCCGGTCATTCCTGTCCTCAGAGTTTCCGAATCTTGGTGTTTGTCATCCCATCCCAAGGAGTCTTCTGGTCCTCATTTACCCACAACAGTCACCAGAGGATCTCGCGTGGTTTTCGTGAGTGGCGGCTCTGCCGCGTGCTGCGGCCTAGGCTGCTTTATTTTGTATTCTGTTTTGGAGCATTTGCGGAGGTTTCCGCTTCCACAGTCCTCTCCGGAACTCGGCGGTGCCGGGTAGGAGAGTGGACAAGTGGGTATTTTGGTTGTCCTTTTCCCTGGCGGTTTTCCACACATACTCTAGTTTTAGGTTAGTTTGTAGCCCCTGGCTTTGTTGTTTAGTTAGAGGGCCCCTTGTTATCACCCTGTCTCGGATTTCTCTTTGTCTCCCATTAAGACCTGAGGGGGCATCGGAGTTGGGCAGACGTAATCCGCCCTTCAAACGCGGCTGCCATGGGCTCAAGCAACCATAGTCTCGCAAGAGAATTCTGACAGCATGGGCCAGACAACGGAGATAGGGCGCCAGGGGCTATTCCCGTTCCCACTCTCATTCTCAGCATTTCGTTCCAGTACTCGGGTCCTTGCTATAAGATCTCCCCAGACCAGAGTATTGGAATCATAACACATTCTCAGTGATGTCACTGGTTCCTAGTGAATGGATAGGCTGCATTCTCAATGATGTCACTGGTTCCTAGTGACTGGATAGGCTGCATTCTCAATGATGTCACTGGTTGCTAGTGAATGGATAGGCTGCATTCTCAGTGATGTCACTGGTTCCTTGTTTTCTGCTATACTGAGGCAAGAAGTGATTTTCTTTTTAAGAAACTGAACATTCAGGTCTCTAAATTTATATTCTCAGGAACCTCATATTGCCTTTTTGCACAAACAGGGCCAGATTGAGTCGCACACAATGTCGATATTTGCACAAACAGTGATTATTTTTTTTGACTGCGCATGCGTCAAAGATGTTAAAAAGTTGCAGAGCGCATGCGCCCCGCAGTGTGTATGCACAGAGAAGCTGTAGCGATTAGGCCTTCCTGGGTGGTGATATCTATTCAGACACACGGAGGTGCACTTATAGGAATGGTATGGGAGTGTCACGGTCGTGTCGCAGATTTGGTTGCTAAATCAGATGCTGAATCACTCATGCTGGAGCCAGTGCTCTGATGGAGAGTCTGCGCCTAGAGCAGTTGCGTGCTTCCATAGTGCGTCCGATGGCAGCGCAGACGCAACTGTGGCAAAAGCTGTTAAAACAGACGCAGCATAGTGAACTGTAATGTGCTGATTATTTTCCGCGGAACATTAATAAGGTTGTAATCCTTGTAAAAATGTATAGACTATTTTACTGACATCCAATAAGTTTACTGACACATTCACATTTAAACAATATTAGGGGGGGGGGGAAACATGTATAAATAATTTACAAGACATGGATAAAACTGAACTTATTATCTTTCCCCCAGCCACAGCAACACCCCCTACAAATATCTCTATCACTGTTGACAACACTATCATCTCCCCTGTTCCCCAACTCCGCTGCCTGGGTGTTACTCTTGACTCCTCCCTCTCCTTTGCACCCTACATCCAAGCTCTGGCGCAATCATGTCGGTTCCAGCTACGCAACATTGCGCGCATCAGGCCATTTCTCTCCCAGAGTGCAACTAAACTTATCATCCACTCACTGGTCATCTCACGACTTGACTACTGCAATGTGCTCCTCGCTGGCCTCACTTGCTCCCACATCGCTCCCCTCCAATCTGTCCTCAACTCTGCAGCTAGGCTCATCTTCCTCTCCCGCCGCTCCACTTCTGCCACTCCCCTTCAACAAAATCTACACTGGCTCCCATTCCCCTACAGAATCCTCTTCAAACTCCTCACCCTCACATACAAGGCCATCTCTAATTCCACTGCTCCCTACATCTCCAACCTCCTCTCCCTTCATACTCCCTCCCGCCCACTACGGTCGGCTGATGACCGTCGCCTCTCCTCTGCCTTGATCACTGCTTCCCATGCACGAGTTCAGGATTTTACCCGTGCTGCACCCCTTCAGTGGAATGCGCTCCCCCGCTCCATTAGACTCTCCCCGACCTTGCAAAGCTTCAAACGGGCATTGAAAACCCACCTATTTATCAAAGCGTACCCCTCCAATGCATAACCTAGTCCTTAAGCTGCTCCTCCATCCCCCTGCCCCATGCCTTGGACATCTCTGCTTTGCTCGCATACCACTATCAGGCTTCTACCTGCTTGCTTGTACCTCATGTCATCGGTCTGTTGCCCCTCCCCACTAGATTGTTAGCTCTTCAGAGCAGGGCCCTCCTTCCTCTTGTCCTCTTCTTGACACATTTCACTCAGCGACCACCTTTACCTGCTTTCTCTCCCGCTGGTAAAGGCTCATCTCTAGCTATGGCCGCCAGCCCCAAGTAGTACAATGATTACTCCTTCGCTACTTACATCTAAGCTGTATTATGTTGAGAACTGTGTTGCTCTTTGTTACCTGCACTCCATTTTTGTTATTTATTTACTGTTATGCTAAGTTTTGTCTCCCTGTACTGTCCTTTGTACGGCGCTGCGAAACACTTGTGGCGCCCTATAAATAAAATGTAATAATAATAATAATAATTGCCATTTTTCGCAGCGCATCGATCATGTGAAAAAGCGGCAATTCTGCGCATGCGCATGATACGCAGCGCGCATGCGCTAAGTACTTTCACACAAAACCTTGTAGTTTTACCCAAGCTCGAGCAACGTTTTTCAGTCGCTCGAGTGTTCGTAGTATGAGTGACAGGAAGTGGGTGTTTCTGGGCGGCAACTCTGCGTTTTCAGTGAGTGTGCTAAAAAACGCAGGCGTGCCAAGCAAAAACGCAAGAGTGGCTGGAGAAACGGGGGAGTGGCTGGCCGGACGCAGTGCGTGTTTGTGACGTCAAACCAGGAACTAAACAGACTGCATTCATCGCAAGATAGGAGTAGGTCTGGAGCTACTCAGAAACGGCATGAAATTTTTCACGCGCAGTTCTGCTAACCTTTCGTTAGCAATTCTGCTAAGCTAAGATACACTCCCAGAGGGCGGCGGCCTAGCGTGTGCAATGCTGCTAAAAGCAGCTAGCGAGCGAATAACTCGGAATGAGGGCCAATGTGCCTTGGAGATTAGAAATAAATAGTAATAATGAAATATCTGGGCCCAGACATTATCTTCGACGCTTGTGTCAGTAAGATGCCGTCTTACTATTGCTCACAAAATGTTCATTTTTACTGACTGTTAGTAAATTTGCTGAAATTTGGCCAGTATGCGCCCCTTACAACCTAAATATACATTCTACACAATCTTTACATTTAAAAAAAAAATCAGGGTTGACCCAACACTGATAACTTTCACCCTTACCTCCCGGACATGTCAATGTAATTTTATTAATATCAAACAAGCCCCGTCGCTGCCTGTAGTTAATTAATTATGACACTGATCTGCAGAGACATAAACTGGCTTGCCGGTAAGATATATTTAGCTCGGTTATTGTGCCGCACAGACAGGATTAGCTGGTGGTTCAGTAAACCGGAATAATCAGTGATTCCATTTTGGTTCTAATGAGAACACACACAGGCAGATAACGTAGTGCGGCGGCAGGTTTACACCCTACCCCTTTGTCATGTGTGGGAATGAGCCCCAGGGGGGAATGAGGTGGGGGGGCTTTCTTTCCTGGAAATTCAATCCCACGCACAGTCACCTCCCCAGGCATTCTAGGAATGTGCACCCTGCTGGAGGGAGCAGGACATAAGATCTATAATGGACTTTGTATGTGTCAGTGACCGACAACAAATGTGATCTTGAAGTCTTGCAGGTAGAATGATTTCCCAGCAGCCTCAGTGATGCATTGTGGAACAAATGCGTGCAGGAAACGGGTCACAAAGGCCCCGCAGAGTAAAAGGAGGCACTGGCTAGCGCCGTAAGATGCCGCACTCCAGGGAAGAGATGCTATTGTAATTTATGGGTCTAAGCGTATGTGATATTACCCTCTTCCTTTCACGCCGAATTCCACCCAACATAGTCACCCACTTAATTTGAGAGGCATGCACAGACACGGGGGCAATCACAGTCTATTTCCCCTGCGAAGGATTGCCGGGGATTACCACACATATGGATCTCATAGAGGCGGAAAGAAAATAGGATTCTATTGCTAAATGGCCTGTCATTCAGGATGAATGCTGGGGGTCCCGGTGGGAGTTCTCTGATGAGGGTCCCATGTTTTGGGGCCTGACATAAACTTTTGATACTTGGATTTTACTGAACTAAAAGTAATTTGCACTTGAAGAGAGAGTGAGAACAGGCAGTATTTTCATACGGACGCTAATTATGCTAAACTAGCAAATAATGGGGGTAATTCAGATCCGATCGCTGGGCTGCTAATTTTGCCATGCAAGTGTGCGATATCATGTGTACGCCGAGCTGCGAAAATCCACTTTGCGCAGTCTGTGCACAGCCCAGGACTTACTCCTACAGTACGATGAGAACAGGCTGATCGGGCCAGAGCTGACGTCAGACACCCTCCCAGAAAACGCCTGCGTTTTTCCGGACACTCGCTGTAAATGCTCAGTTGCCACCCAAAAACGGCCTCTTCCTGTCAATCACCTTGCGAATGCCGGTGCGCTTGGATTTGTTGCACCATCCCGTCGCTGACCGGCGATGCCCGTAGTTGTTGTCTGATGTGCGTGCGCATTGCGGTGCAAACACATGCGCAGTTAGGTTCTGATCGCCCGCTGTGCGAAAACGCACAGTAGCGATCAGATCTGAATTACCCCCAATGGCCGTAAGTAAATGTAAAGTGATGTTAGGGGCTTATTGACAATTGGCAGGTACAAACGCTGATCGTGCCCCCACAGCCACGGAAAAAAGGGGCATGGCCCGCGATCGTGGCATTCCTGTGAGGCTGCGCCCCCTAATTTCGTGTGCGTACCTTCGGACGTTCAGGTTTCCCACTTCGCTCATGCAAGGTGTCGGGTGGTACATATAATTACAGTGTGCATTTAGCATAGTTATGGAGATAAGACAATAGGGAGGGGCCCTGCCCATATGAGCTTGCAATCTATAGGGCATATAGGCAATCATTTACAGTGCTATTGGGTACAATATATTTTATTTTATTTCCATTTGCAGCACACGCGTGTAACTTGTCATAGAGTTGTACCATACACTGTGATGTTGATGACAGCGGGGCCGACGCAGAGATGACGCAAGACAGATTTTCTTGTTTTTGTGGTACGCATGACGCAATTTATTGCATCTCTGGCTTCTGTAGGGGCTTATCTGCGTGGTAATGAGAAATTGCACGTAGGCAAAGATCAGTGAGGCAGGGACGGGCTTTGCAGAATTGTGCGGCTGCATAGAATATACGCACTTTACCCTCTGCAAGCAATGCGCACGTAAATACGGCAGGCTCCCATCAGCCTCAGTGTGTATGTCGCCTAGTGCTGGTCTGCCACAGGGCATTACAGCCTGTTGGCGCTGCAAATCCCTTGTTGCGCCATATAAATAAAGGATGATAATGTTTATAGATGCTTTTACTTTAATTTATCTTTTATTAGATTTCATTTTGCAGCTATGGCATCTATTTACTAAGCCGTGGATGTAGATAAAGTGGACGGAGGTAAAGTACCAGCCAAACAGCTCCTAACTGTCATATTTCAAACACAGCCTGTGGCATGGCAGTTAAGAGCTGATTGGCTGGTACTTTATCTCCGTCCAAGGCTTATTAAATAGACCCTTATATTTTATATAACTTAGATATCATTTTTCTTTAAAAAAAACTTTTAAAAAAAAGTGATGTAGTCCAAACTTTTCCACTTGTCTCTCTGGATTTGCAGCAGTGGTTCCCCACATACCAGCTCTGATCCCGTACAGCTGGCATGTCCAAACTGTGGCCCTCCAGCTGTTGTGAAACTACATATCCCAGCATGCCCTGACACAGTTTTGCTGTCAGAGAATGCTAAAGCTGTGTCAGGGCATGCTGGGATGTGTAGTTTCTCAACAGCTGGAGGGCCGCAGTTTGGACATGCCTGCGTACAGTAACCAGTTATACTGATACATCAGTGCTGCAATGTTTTATTTCCCCGTAGTACAGAGACGGGCTGCAGAGATTATAAAGGTGAGAGCGCTGTCAGGCAAGGTGTTCTCGCTTCAGCACCTCATTCCTGCGCTGTGTGGGTGATAGAGTAACCTCAGTGTGAGTGTGGGAGGTGCAGACTGCTCGGTGTGACTCAGCTTGTGCACAGTGTCACCGTCAGTGTGCACACAGGACCAGCCCACACTCCCGTGCTGAGTCGTGCACACACAATGGCATTTCCAAGGAGACATGGCTTCTGTCTCACCTCCGTCACTGCTGCGTGTGGGCACGTTCTGTAAGTCCTCTGATAACGGTACAGAACATGACCGTCCTCATCTGACACAGAGCTTGCATTGAATTGATGAAAATGAAAAAGATTGTGTTCAAGCAGGCAGAATCACTAGAATGCAGCTGGGGATTAGTATTCCATTAAGCAAAACAAATTCACTTTAAAATGACATGGTACATCTGACACTGGCCCTCATTCAGCTTTGCAAATGCAATGCAGTAGGAGATGTTGCTGCATTTGTGTTCGCAGCACTGCGACCGGAGTCGCAGTTTGGGGTCAAACATGGCGAAGGCAAGTTGGGTAAGTCTCAAGCTACTCAGGCTGCACAACGCAGGGCGGCTTGTCCTCGCCACTCCCGAAAAACGGATATCTCTAATGGGTGCAGATTGTGCGGTACACACGGGATGCTGGATCCAGGGGGATCCCACACTGCTCACCCTGCAGCGCAGCCACAGACAATATATACCTATCCCACGGAAATCACAGGGAAAATGGCCCGGGCGCCATGTTCACCACAGATCACCACATTATTATCATCATCACAGGCACGTAAATATATACACACATATTAGGGCCAATTTTAATCAGAGACAAGCTGACCTATCAGAATGTTTATAAACTTTGAGAGGAAACCCAATGGAACTCAGAGATAAAATACAAACTCTACCCAGAAAATACAGTATATTGCCCAGGCATAAGTCGCAGCCACGCTCCCACAATGCTGTGGCCACACCCACTTCTACAGTGCACCACCACTTCTACTGAGGTGGCTTGATATCCCAATGCGGCACGACCATGCCCACTCACATGCTTGATCATACCACTAGGGATGGCCATTGATGGTTGCCATTGATGGTGAAACTGTGAGTGGCCATCGATGGTCACCAAATATGCTATGGGAGACCATCGATGCTTTCACCCATCGGTGGTCATCCCTGTCATTTCTGTAAATGACCTGCGGGCCAATCACAGCCCAGGGGCGGGGCTTCATGGGTGTCGGGGCGGAGCTATGCTCCAAGTCCAGGCACCTTGAGAAAAAAATAATTTGTTTATGCTGTGCCATCAATGGAGGGAAACCGTCTGGTACTCTCCTATTGATGGCAAAAGCATTCGACATCAGCCATAAACCATCGATAATTCGGCATAATCAATGGTCAATAGCCATCCCCACACACCACCCTATAGTACTGTGGCCCAAAGTTACTCATAGTGGCCCTGATTCTAGCTACCGACCATGATCAGAGATTATCACCCTGTTATAAACAACATGTATAACAGGGAAAGAAAGGTCTGGTAACATGCTGAAGCTGGTGTCAGAGACGGGTGTAGTATGGATGACCGACAGTCAGCATACCGACGCCGGGATCCCGGCAGCGGAATCCCAGCGCGAGGAGGATGGGGGGGCAAGTGCAGCAAGCCCCTTGTGGCGTCGTGGAATAGCCCCTATTGGTCAGGATGCCGATCGTCGGCATAGTGAGAGGGCGGGATGTTGGGGGAGGTCATGTGACCGTCGCTCTCCTGACTGCCGGTCACATGAATACATCCCTCAGCGACATTTAAATCCTTCACAGAATCTGTGAGAGACGGAGATACAGCAGCATCCAGTGGGCAGGAAAATAAAATGAATACATTCTTCACATAGTGGATGTCAGATTCTCTATGGGTGTTTCCATTATTCACATTCTGTACATTTCTACCGATATATCGAAACCTGCTAAATGCTGGGAAATCCCATGATCCTGTGTAACGTGACAATAAACACCTGCAAAGTTGGAATGAGACAGTCACTGTCTGCATTGTAGTGTTGTGGGGGAAATGAATGACGAGGATACATTACAGAGGAGGTCCTGAGATCAAATGGTCACCTTTTATATATTACCCTCTGGCAACTTTTCCAAAAGGCCAAGATGTTCACATCATCCAGGCAGATACAGCATATACTGTAATTATATACAGTTAGACACAATGGAACTTATGGAGAGTTGGCTGATCATTCCCGCATTCCGTGCACAGAAATTGTTATTATTACCAGTTATTATTTATATAGCGCACACATATACCGCAGCACTTTACAGAGGATATATGGCCGTTCACATCAGTCCCTGCCCCAGTGGAGCTTACACTCTATATTCCCTACCCACGGCCGGTTCTACACCTTGCGGCGCCCAGTGCAAAAGTTTCCACTGGCAACCCCCCACGCGGCAAAACAGTTAGTTTGCGGAAAATAGGGGCGTGGCTTCATAGGGGAGGGGCGTTGCCACAGTTATGCCCCCAGTAGCTGTGCCCCCAGATTTTTCCCAAGTAGTTGTGCCCCCCAGTTGATTTGCCCCCTGTAGCTGTGCCCCCTGTAGCTGTGCCCCCAGTAGTTGTGCCCCTGTACTTGTGCCCCCCTGTAGATTTGCTCCCAGTAGCTGTGTCCCCAGCAGCTGTGCCCCCAGTTAATTTTCCCCCAGTAGCTGGTCCCCCTGTAGCAGTGCCCCCTGTAGTTGTGCCCCCTGTAGCTGTGCCCCCTGTAGCTCTGCCCCAGTAGCTGTGACCCTTGTAGCAGTGCCCACTGTAGCAGTGCCCCCTGTAGTAGTGCCCCCAGTAGCTGTGACCCCTGTTGATTTGTCCCAGTAGCTGTTCCCCCTGTAGCAGTGCCCCCAGTATGTGCCCCCTTGTAGTAGTTCCCCTTTAGTAGTGCCCCAGTAGCTGTTCCCCCTGTAGCAGTGCCCCCAGTATGTGCCCCCTGTAGATCTGATCCCAGTAGCTGTGCCCCCTGTATGTGCCCCCTGTAGTAGTGCCCCCAGTATGTGCCCCATGTAGTAGCGACGCTTTCAAACCCTAAAAGAAAAAACACAATACTTACCAGCCTCGCTCCTGCTTCTGGACCGCTGTTGCTGCTGTCTCCGGGCGCCGGCTCCTCTCTATGGGAAAGACATCATGACGTCTCTCCCATAGCAGCGCCGCACTGACACTAGGGGTCAATTTTGACCTCTAGCATCAGTCAGCGACGCCGGCTGCAGCGGGCGCACACGCCGCTCGCTGCAGTCGGGAGCCGGGGAGCGGGGAATGAGGGAGGATACTAGTAGCGGCTCTTGCCACGGCGGCGTCCTCAGGGTAGCGGCGCCCCGGGCAAAAAGCCTGCTTGCCTGTGGCAAGAGCCGCTACTGTCCCTACCACATGTACACACACACGCTAGGGTTAATTTTTTGCTTGGAGCCAATTAACCTTCCAGTATATTTTTGGATTGTGGGAGGAAACCGGAGTACCCAGAGGAAACCCACGCAAGTACGGGGAGTATATACAAACTCCACACAGTTAGGCCCATGGCGGGAATCAAATGCATGACCTCAGTGCTGTGAGGCAGTAATGCTAACCATTACACCATCCGTGCTGCCCAAGTTTGTCTGTGGGCCGCAGCACACTCATCTGTTGGCCGGCCCTCCAGCTATCTGTTCGTCTACTTAAAATGCCCCGTTACAGTCCAGCTACTCTACATCAGTGTAGATGTGAGCGAAACGCGTGAGTTCAGTTCTGAAGGGAAAACGCGCGAGATAACGCTCCACAAACTGGCGTACGACCAACTCCGAATCTGCTCCAACGTGCCGAGAAAAATAAATCAAGAGCCAGAAACACAAACAACTCTAGCTGGGTGTTACACAGGCCCAGGAGAAAGTACAGATAATGCTGTGTATTTAGTAAAAGTCGCAGGAGGGTATGTACATACAGGACCAATTAAGGTAGATCATTTCTTTATTCTCTAATGATTAAACAACACAGCTGTCACCTTTATCCAGGAATAACGATTGTGAAACATACCTGTGGTTCTGCATGTTCTACAGTAAATGTTATTCAAGGTCAGGAACATGTATGAAACAGAAACAGTAATAATTACAGTGTGATAATTGTTTTTCTTTTGCATTTTTATGTTACTTTAAGGAACATTTGTAGAATAAAAGCGTGGTTGTGATACTTATCGCTGAGTTGGGACAGTGGCAGACCGGCTGTGTGACTGGGGCGGTTACACCTGCGCAACCCTAACGCAGGTGCTAAGGTGAGGATAGAGAGGACAGAAACACCATGGAACAGAAGGGGGCAAGGGCGTAGCTACCATAGGTGCAGGGTGTGCAGCTGCTATGGGGCCCAGAGCTGAGAGGAGCCACCTTCCCTGTCACAGTTACATGTGTTATATACAGGGTGTAGCTACCATAGGTGCAGGGAGTGCAGCTGCTATGGGGCCCAGAGCTGAGAGGGGCCACCTTCCCTGTCACAGTTACATGTGTTATATACAGGGTGTAGCTACCATAGGTGCAGGGAGTGCAGCTGCTATGGGGCTCAGAGCTGAGAGGGGCCACCTTCCCTGTCACAGTTACATGTGTTATATACAGGGCGTAGCTACCATAGGTGCAGGGTGTGCAGCTGCTATGGGGCCCAGAGCTGAGAGGGGCCACCTTCCCTGTCAGTTACATGTGTTATATACAGGGTGTAGCTACCATAGGTGCAGGGAGTGCAGCTGCTATGGGGCCCAGAGCTGAGAGGGGCCACCTTCCCTGTCACAGTTACATGTGTTATATACAGGGTGTAGCTACCATAGGTGCAGGGAGTGCAGCTGCTATGGGGCCCAGAGCTGAGAGGGGCCACCTTCCCTGTCACAGTTACATGTGTTATATACAGGGTGTAGCTACCATAGGTGCAGAGAGTGCAGCTGCTATGGGGCCCAGAGCTGAGAGGAGCCATCTTCCCTGTCACAGTTACATGTGTTATATACAGGGTGTAGCTACCATAGGTGCAGGGAGTGCAGCTGCTATGGGGCCAGAGCTGAGAGGGGCCACCTTCCCTGTCACAGTTACATGTGTTATATACAGGGCGTAGCTACCATAGGTGCAGGGTGTGCAGCTGCTATGGGGCCCAGAGCTGAGAGGGGCCACCTTCCCTGTCACAGTTACATGTGTTATATACAGGGTGTAGCTACCATAGGTGCAGGGAGTGCAGCTGCTATGGGGCCCAGAGCTGAGAGGGGCCACCTTCCCTGTCACAGTTACATGTGTTATATACAGGGTGTAGCTACCATAGGTGCAGGGAGTGCAGC
Organism: Pseudophryne corroboree; assembly: GCF_028390025.1. Lineage (NCBI taxonomy): Eukaryota > Metazoa > Chordata > Amphibia > Anura > Myobatrachidae > Pseudophryne > Pseudophryne corroboree. The sequence goes on from NC_086452.1 coordinate 44,047,976, forward strand.
TACTATGGGGCCCAGAGCTGAGAGGGGCCACCTTCCCTGTCACAGTTACATGTGTTATATACAGGGTGTAGCTACCATAGGTGCAGGGAGTGCAGCTGCTATGGGGCCAGAGCTGAGAGGGGCCACCTTCCCTGTCACAGTTACATGTGTTATATACAGGGCGTAGCTACCATAGGTGCAGGGTGTGCAGCTGCTATGGGGCCCAGAGCTGAGAGGGGCCACCTTCCCTGTCACAGTTACATGTGTTATATACAGGGTGTAGCTACCATAGGTGCAGGGAGTGCAGCTGCTATGGGGCCCAGAGCTGAGAGGGGCCACCTTCCCTGTCACAGTTACATGTGTTATATACAGGGTGTAGCTACCATAGGTGCAGGGAGTGCAGCTGCTATGGGGCCCAGAGCTGAGAGGGTCCACCTTCCCTGTCACAGTTACATGTGTTATATACAGGGTGTAGCTACCATAGGTGCAGAGAGTGCAGCTGCTATGGGGCCCAGAGCTGAGAGGAGCCATCTTCCCTGTCACAGTTACATGTGTTATATACAGGGTGTAGCTACCATAGGTGTAGGGAGTGCAGCTGCTATGGAGCTCGGAGCTCAGAGGGGCCACCTTCCCTGTCACAGTTACATGTGTTATATACAGGGTGTAGCTACCATAGGTGTAGGGAGTGCAGCTGCTATGGGGCTCAGAGCTGAGAGGGGCCACCTTCCCTGTCACAGTTACATGTGTTATATACAAGGTGTAGCTACCATAGGTGCATGGAGTGCAGCTGCTATGGGGCCCAGAGCTGAAAGGGGCCCACCTTCCCTGTCACAGTTACATGTGTTATATACAAGGGCGTAGCTACCATAGGTGCAGGCAGTGCAGCTGCTATGGGGCCCAGAGCTGAGAAGGGCCACCTTCCCTGTCACAGTTACATGTGTTATATACAGGGTATAGCTACCATAGGTGCAGGCAGTGCAGCTGCTATGGGGACCAGAGCTGAGAGGGGCCACCTTCCCTGTCACAGTTACATGTTTTATATACAGGGTGTAGCTACCATAGGTGCAGGCAGTGCAGCTGCTATGGGGCCAGAGCTGAGAGGGGCCACCTTCCCTGTCACAGTTACATGTGTTATATACAGGGCGTAGCTACCATAGGTGCAGGCAGTGCAGCTGCTATGGGGCCCAGAGCTGAGAGGAGCCATCTTCCCTGTCACAGTTACATGTGTTATATACAGGGTGTAGCTACCATAGGTGCAGGGAGTGCAGCTGCTATGGGGCCAGAGCTGAGAGGGGCCACCTTCCCTGTCACAGTTACATGTGTTATATACAGGGTGTAGCTACCATAGGTGCAGGGAGTGCAGCTGCTATGGGGCCCAGAGCTGAGAGGGGCCACCTTCCCTGTCACAGTTACATGTGTTATATACAGGGTGTAGCTACCATAGGTGCAGGGAGTGCAGCTGCTATGGGGCTCAGAGCTGAGAGGGGCCACCTTCCCTGTCACAGTTACATGTGTTATATACAGGGCGTAGCTACCATAGGTGCAGGGTGTGCAGCTGCTATGGGGCCCAGAGCTGAGAGGGTCCACCTTCCCTGTCACAGTTACATGTGTTATATACAGGGTGTAGCTACCATAGGTGCAAGGAGTGCAGCTGCTATGGGGCCCAGAGCTGAGAGGGGCCACCTTCCCTGTCACAGTTACATGTGTTATATACAGGGTGTAGCTACCATAGGTGCAGGGAGTGCAGCTGCTATGGGGCCCAGAGCTGAGAGGGGCCACCTTCCCTGTCACAGTTACATGTGTTATATACAGGGTGTAGCTACCATAGGTGCAGAGAGTGCAGCTGCTATGGGGCCCAGAGCTGAGAGGAGCCATCTTCCCTGTCACAGTTACATGTGTTATATACAGGGTGTAGCTACCATAGGTGCAGGGAGTGCAGCTGCTATGGGGCCAGAGCTGAGATTGGCCACCTTCCCTGTCACAGTTACATGTGTTATATACAGGGTGTAGCTACCATAGGTGTAGGGAGTGCAGCTGCTATGGAGCTCGGAGCTGAGAGGGGCCACCTTCCCTGTCACAGTTACATGTGTTATATACAGGGTGTAGCTACCATAGGTGTAGGGAGTGCAGCTGCTATGGGGCTCAGAGCTGAGAGGGGCCGCCTTCCCTGTCACAGTTACATGTGTTATATACAAGGTGTAGCTACCATAGGTGCATGGAGTGCAGCTGCTATGGGGCCCAGAGCTGAAAGGGGCCCACCTTCCCTGTCACAGTTACATGTGTTATATACAAGGGCGTAGCTACCATAGGTGCAGGCAGTGCAGCTGCTATGGGGCCCAGAGCTGAGAGGGGCCACCTTCCCTGTCACAGTTACATGTGTTATATACAGGGTGTAGCTACCATAGGTGCAGGCAGTGCAGCTGCTATGGGGACCAGAGCTGAGAGGGGCCACCTTCCGTGTCACAGTTACATGTTTTATATACAGGGTGTAGCTACCATAGGTGCAGGCAGTGCAGCTGCTATGGGGCCAGAGCTGAGAGGGGCCACCTTCCCTGTCACAGTTACATGTGTTATATACAGGGCGTAGCTACCATAGGTGCAGGCAGTGCAGCTGCTATGGGGCCCAGAGCTGAGAGGAGCCATCTTCCCTGTCACAGTTACATGTGTTATATACAGGGTGTAGCTACCATAGGTGCAGTGAGTGCAGCTGCTATGGGGCCAGAGCTGAGAGGGGTCACCTTCCCTGTCACAGTTACATGTGTTATATACAGGGTATAGCAACCATAGGTGTAGGGAGTGCAGCTGCTATGGAGCTCGGAGCTGAGAGGGGCCACCTTCCCTGTAACAGTTACATGTGTTATATACAAGGTGTAGCTACCATAGGTGCAGGCAGTGCAGCTGCTATGGGGACCAGAGCTGAGAGGGGCCACCTTCCCTGTCACAGTTACATGTTTTATATACAGGGTGTAGCTACCATAGGTGCAGGGAGTGCAGCTGCTATGGGGCCCAGAGCTGAGAGGGGCCACCATCCCTGTCACAGTTACATGTGTTATATACAGGGTGTAGCTACCATAGGTGCAGGGAGTGCAGCTGCTATGGGGCCCAGAGCTGAGAGGGGCCACCTTCCCTGTCACAGTTACATGTGTTATATACAGGGTGTAGCTACCATAGGTGCAGAGAGTGCAGCTGCTATGGGGCCCAGAGCTGAGAGGAGCCATCTTCCCTGTCACAGTTACATGTGTTATATACAGGGTGTAGCTACCATAGGTGCAGGGAGTGCAGCTGCTATGGGGCCAGAGCTGAGATTGGCCACCTTCCCTGTCACAGTTACATGTGTTATATACAGGGTGTAGCTACCATAGGTGTAGGGAGTGCAGCTGCTATGGAGCTCGGAGCTGAGAGGGGCCACCTTCCCTGTCACAGTTACATGTGTTATATACAGGGTGTAGCTACCATAGGTGTAGGGAGTGCAGCTGCTATGGGGCTCAGAGCTGAGAGGGGCCGCCTTCCCTGTCACAGTTACATGTGTTATATACAAGGTGTAGCTACCATAGGTGCATGGAGTGCAGCTGCTATGGGGCCCAGAGCTGAAAGGGGCCCACCTTCCCTGTCACAGTTACATGTGTTATATACAAGGGCGTAGCTACCATAGGTGCAGGCAGTGCAGCTGCTATGGGGCCCAGAGCTGAGAGGGGCCACCTTCCCTGTCACAGTTACATGTGTTATATACAGGGTGTAGCTACCATAGGTGCAGGCAGTGCAGCTGCTATGGGGACCAGAGCTGAGAGGGGCCACCTTCCGTGTCACAGTTACATGTTTTATATACAGGGTGTAGCTACCATAGGTGCAGGCAGTGCAGCTGCTATGGGGCCAGAGCTGAGAGGGGCCACCTTCCCTGTCACAGTTACATGTGTTATATACAGGGTGTAGCTACCATAGGTGCAGGGAGTGCAGCTGCTATGGGGCCAGAGCTGAGAGGGGCCACCTTCCCTGTCACAGTTACATGTGTTATATACAGGGTGTAGCTACCATAGGTGTAGGGAGTGCAGCTGCTATGGAGCTCGGAGCTGAGAGGGGCCACCTTCCCTGTAACAGTTACATGTGTTATATACTAGAGATGAGCGCCGGAAATTTTTCGGGTTTTGTGTTTTGGTTTTGTGTTCGGTTCCGCGGCCGTGTTTTGGGTTCGACCGCGTTTTGGCAAAACCTAACCGAATTTTTTTTGTCGGATTCGGGTGTGTTTTGGATTCGGGTGTTTTTTTCCAAAAAACCTAAAAAACAGCTTAAATCATAGAATTTGGGGGTCATTTTGATCCCAAAGTATTATTAACCTCAAAAACCATCATTTCCACTCATTTTCAGTCTATTCTGAATACCTCACACCTCACAATATTATTTTTAGTCCTAAAATTTGCACCGAGGTCGCTGGATGACTAAGCTAAGCGACCCTAGTGGCCGACACAAACACCTGGCCCATCTAGGAGTGTCACTGCAGTGTCACGCAGGATGTCCCTTCCAAAAAACCCTCCCCAAACAGCACATGACGCAAAGAAAAAAAGAGGCGCAATGAGGTAGCTGTGTGAGTAAGATAAGCGACCCTAGTGGCCGACACAAACACCGGGCCCATCTAGGAGTGTCACTGCAGTGTCACGCAGGATGTCCCTTCCAAAAAACCCTCCCCAAACAGCACATGACGCAAAGAAAAAAAGAGGCGCAATGAGGTAGCTACAGCCGTGGACTACCGTACTGTACTGTGTCTGCTGCTAATATAGACTGGATGATAATGAGATGTAGTATGTATAAAGAAGAAAGAAAAAAAAAACCACGGGTAGGTGGTATACAATTATGGATGGACTGCCGAGTGCCGACACAGAGGTAGCTACAGCCGTGGACTACCGTACTGTACTGTGTCTGCTGCTAATATAGACTGGATGATAATGAGATGTAGTATGTATAAAGAAGAAAGAAAAAAAAAACCACGGGTAGGTGGTATACAATTATGGATGGACTGCCGAGTGCCGACACAGAGGTAGCTACAGCCGTGGACTACCGTACTGTACTGTGTCTGCTGCTAATATAGACTGGTTGATAATGAGATGTAGTATGTATAAAGAAGAAAGAAAAAAAAAACCACGGGTAGGTGGTATACAATTATGGATGGACTGCCGAGTGCCGACACAGGGGTAGCTACAGCCGTGGACTACCGTACTGTACTGTGTCTGCTGCTAATATAGACTGGATGATAATGAGATGTAGTATGTATAAAGAAGAAAGAAAAAAAAACCACGGGTAGGTGGTATACAATTATGGATGGACTGCCGAGTGCCGACACAGAGGTAGCTACAGCCGTGAACTACCGTACTGTGTCTGCTGCTAATATAGACTGGTTGATAATGAGATGTAGTATGTATAAAGAAGAAAGAAAAAAAAAACCACGGGTAGGTGGTATACAATTATGGATGGACTGCCGAGTGCCGACACAGAGGTAGCTACAGCCGTGGACTACCGTACTGTACTGTGTCTGCTGCTAATATAGACTGGATGATAATGAGATGTAGTATGTATAAAGAAGAAAGAAAAAAAAACCACGGGTAGGTGGTATACAATTATGGATGGACTGCCGAGTGCCGACACAGAGGTAGCTACAGCCGTGGACTACCGTACTGTACTGTGTCTGCTGCTAATATAGACTGGTTGATAATGAGATGTAGTATGTATAAAGAAGAAAGAAAAAAAAACCACGGGTAGGTGGTATACAATTATGGATGGACTGCCGAGTGCCGACACAGGGGTAGCTACAGCCGTGGACTACCGTACTGTACTGTGTCTGCTGCTAATATAGACTGGATGATAATGAGATGTAGTATGTATAAAGAAGAAAGAAAAAAAAACCACGGGTAGGTGGTATACAATTATGGATGGACTGCCGAGTGCCGACACAGAGGTAGCTACAGCCGTGAACTACCGTACTGTGTCTGCTGCTAGTATAGACTGGATGATAAATAATGATATAAAAAATATATATATATCACTACTGCAGCCGGACAGGTATATATTATATAATGACGGACCTGCTGGACACTGTCTGTCAGCAGAATTAGTTTTTTAATTTTTATAGAATAAAAAAACACCACACAAGTCACACGACGAGTGTACTTTTTCAGGCAGACATTCAATCACAATATATATACTATACTGGTGGTCAGTGTGGTCAGGTCACTGGTCACAGTGGTCAGTGGTCAGTCACACTGGCAGTGGCACTCTGGCAGCAAAAGTGTGCACTGTTTAATATGTACTCCTGGCTCCTGCTATAACCTATAACTGCTCCCCAGTCTCCCCCACAATTAAGCTGGGTGAGCACAGTCAGATATTATACATAGATGATGCAGCACACTGGGCTGAGCACAGATATGGTATGTGAGTGTGACTGAGTCACTGTGTATCGTTTTTTTCAGGCAGAGAACAAGAACAGAACGGATTATTAAATAATAATAAATTATAAAACTGCACTGGTGGTCAGGTCACTGGTCATCAGTCACTAGTATAACTCCTCCTAAGCTCCAGTAAGTAAATGAAGTGTCTCACTCTCACTCTCCTATCTATTTTAATTTCTAAACGGAGAGGACGCCAGCCACGTCCTCTCCCTATCAATCTCAATGCACGTGTGAAAATGGCCGCGACGCGCGGCTCCTTATATAGAATCCGAGTCTCGCGATAGAATCCGAGCCTCGCGAGAATCCGACAGCGTGATGATGACGTTCGGGCGCGCTCGGGTTAACCGAGCAAGGCGGGAAGATCCGAGTCGCTCGGACCCGTGTAAAAAAACATGAAGTTCGGGCGGGTTCGGATTCAGAGAAACCGAACCCGCTCATCTCTATTATATACAAGGTGTAGCTACCATAGGTGCAGGCAGTGCAGCTGCTATGGGGACCAGAGCTGAGAGGGGCCACCTTCCCTGTCACAGTTACATGTTTTATATACAGGGTGTAGCTACCATAGGTGTAGGCAGTGCAGCTGCTATGGGGGCCCAGAGCTGAGAGGGGCCACCTTCCCTGTCACAGTTACATGTGTTATATACAAGGTGTAGCTACCATAGGTGCACGGAGAACAGCTGCTATGGGGACCAGAGCTGACAGGGGCCACCTTCCCTGTCACAGTTACATGTGTTATATACAGGGTGTAGCTACCATAGGTTCAGGGAGTGCAGCTGCTATGGGGCTCAGAGCTGAGAGGGGCCACCTTCCCTGTCACAGTTACATGTGTTATATACAGGGTGCAGCTACCATAGGTGCAGGGAGTGCAGCTGCTATGGGGCCCAGAGCTGAGAGGGGCCACCTTCCCTGTCACAGTTACATGTGTTATATACAGGGTGTAGCTACCATAGGTGCAGGGAGTACAGCTGCTATGGGGCCAGAGCTGAGAGTGGCCTCCTTCCCTGTCACAGTTACATGTGTTTTATATACAGGGTGTAGCTACCATAGGTGCAGGGAGTGCAGCTGCTATGGGGCTCAGAGCTGAGAGGGGCCACCTTCCCTGTCACAGTTACATGTGTTATATGCAAGGTGTAGCTACCATAGGTGCAGGGAGTGCAGGTGCTATGGGGCCCAGAGCTGAGAGAGGCCACCTTCCCTGTCACAGTTACATGTGTTATATACAGGGTGTAGCTACCATAGGTGCAGGCAGTGCAGGTGCTATGGGGCCCAGAGCTGTGAGGGGCCACCTTCCCTGTCACAGTTACATGTGTTATATACAGGGTGTAGCTACCATAGGTGCAGGGAGTGCAGCTGCTATGGGGCCCGGAGCTGAGAGGGGCCACCTTCCCTGTCACAGTTACATGTGTTATATACAGGGGCATAGCTACCATAGGTGCAGGGAGTGCAGCGGCTATGGGGGTACAGAGCTGAGAGGGGCCACCTTCCCTTTCACAGTTACATGTGTTATATACAGGGTGTAGCTACCATAGGTGCAGGGAGTGAGCTGCTATGACGCCCAGAGCTGAGAGGGGCCACCTTCTCTGTCACAGTTACATGTGTTATATACAGGGTGTAGCTACCATAGGTGCAGGCAGTGCAGCGGCTATGGGGGCACAGAGCTGAGAGGGGCCACCTTCCCTTTCACAGTTACATGTGTTATATACAGGGTGTAGCTACCATAGGTGCAGGGAGTGAGCTGCTATGACGCCCAGAGCTGAGAGGGGCCACCTTCTCTGTCACAGTTACATGTGTTATATACAGGGTGTAGCTACCATAGGTGCAGGCAGTGCAGCTGCTATGGGGGCCCAGAGCTGAGAGGGGCCACCTTCCCTGTCACAGTTACATGTGTTATATACAAGGTGTAGCTACCATAGGTGCACGGAGAGCAGCTGCTATGGGGACCAGAGCTGACAGGGGCCACCTTCCCTGTCACAGTTACATGTGTTATATACAGGGTGTAGCTACCATAGGTTCAGGGAGTGCAGCTGCTATGGGGCTCAGAGCTGAGAGGGGCCACCTTCCCTGTCACAGTTACATGTGTTATATACAGGGTGCAGCTACCATAGGTGCAGGGAGTGCAGCTGCTATGGGGCCCAGAGCTGAGAGGGGCCACCTTCCCTGTCACAGTTACATGTGTTATATACAGGGTGTAGCTACCATAGGTGCAGGGAGTACAGCTGCTATGGGGCCAGAGCTGAGAGTGGCCTCCTTCCCTGTCACAGTTACATGTGTTTTATATACAGGGTGTAGCTACCATAGGTGCAGGGAGTGCAGCTGCTATGGGGCTCAGAGCTGAGAGGGGCCACCTTCCCTGTCACAGTTACATGTGTTATATGCAAGGTGTAGCTACCATAGGTGCAGGGAGTGCAGCTGCTATGGGGCCCAGAGCTGAGAGAGGCCACCTTCCCTGTCACAGTTACATGTGTTATATACAGGGTGTAGCTACCATAGGTGCAGGCAGTGCAGGTGCTATGGGGCCCAGAGCTGTGAGGGGCCACCTTCCCTGTCACAGTTACATGTGTTATATACAGGGGCATAGCTACCATAGGTGCAGGGAGTGCAGCGGCTATGGGGGCACAGAGCTGAGAGGGGCCACCTTCCCTTTCACAGTTACATGTGTTATATACAGGGTGTAGCTACCATAGGTGCAGGGAGTGAGCTGCTATGACGCCCAGAGCTGAGAGGGGCCACCTTCTCTGTCACAGTTACATGTGTTATATACAGGGTGTAGCTACCATAGGTGCAGGGAGTGCAGCTGCTATGGGGCCCAGAGCTGAGAGGGGCCCACCTTCCCTGTCACAGTTACATGTGTTATATACAGGGTGTAGCTACCATAGGTGCAGGCAGTGCAGCTGCTATGGGGCTCAGAGCTGAGAGGGGCCACCTTCCCTGTCACAGTTACATGTGTTATATACAGGGAGTAGCTACCATAGGTGCAGGGAGTGCAGCTGCTATGGGGCCCAGAGCTGAGAGGGGCCCACCTTCCCTGTCACAGTTACATGTGTTATATACAGGGTGTAGCTACCATAGGTGCAGGGTGTGCAGCTGCTATGGGGCTCAGAGCTGAGAGGGGCCCACCTTCCCTGTCATAGTTACATGTGTTATATACAGGGTGTAGCTACTATAGGTGCAGGCAGTGCAGCTGCTATGGGGCCCAGAGCTGAGAGGGGCCACCTTCCCTGTCACAGTTACATGTGTTATATACAGGGTGTATCTACTATAGGTGCAGGGAGTGCAGCTGCTATGGGGCCAGAGCTGAGAGTGGCCACCTTCCCTGTCACAGTTACATGTGTTATATATACAGGGTGTAGCTACCATAGGTGCAGGGAGTGCAGCTGCTATGGGGCCCAGAGCTGAGAGGGGCCACCTTCCCTGTCACAGTTACATGTGTTATATACAGGGGCATAGCTACCATAGGTGCAGGGAGTGCAGCGGCTATGGGGGCACAGAGCTGAGAGGGGCCACCTTCCCTTTCACAGTTACATGTGTTATATACAGGGTGTAGCTACCATAGGTGCAGGGAGTGAGCTGCTATGACGCCCAGAGCTGAGAGGGGCCACCTTCTCTGTCACAGTTACATGTGTTATATACAGGGTGTAGCTACCATAGGTGCAGGCAGTGCAGCGGCTATGGGGGCACAGAGCTGAGAGGGGCCACCTTCCCTTTCACAGTTACATGTGTTATATACAGGGTGTAGCTACCATAGGTGCAGGGAGTGAGCTGCTATGACGCCCAGAGCTGAGAGGGGCCACCTTCTCTGTCACAGTTACATGTGTTATATACAGGGTGTAGCTACCATAGGTGCAGGCAGTGCAGCTGCTATGGGGGCCCAGAGCTGAGAGGGGCCACCTTCCCTGTCACAGTTACATGTGTTATATACAAGGTGTAGCTACCATAGGTGCACGGAGAGCAGCTGCTATGGGAACCAGAGCTGACAGGGGCCACCTTCCCTGTCACAGTTACATGTGTTATATACAGGGTGTAGCTACCATAGGTTCAGGGAGTGCAGCTGCTATGGGGCTCAGAGCTGAGAGGGGCCACCTTCCCTGTCACAGTTACATGTGTTATATACAGGGTGCAGCTACCATAGGTGCAGGGAGTGCAGCTGCTATGGGGCCCAGAGCTGAGAGGGGCCACCTTCCCTGTCACAGTTACATGTGTTATATACAGGGTGTAGCTACCATAGGTGCAGGGAGTACAGCTGCTATGGGGCCAGAGCTGAGAGTGGCCTCCTTCCCTGTCACAGTTACATGTGTTTTATATACAGGGTGTAGCTACCATAGGTGCAGGGAGTGCAGCTGCTATGGGGCTCAGAGCTGAGAGGGGCCACCTTCCCTGTCACAGTTACATGTGTTATATGCAAGGTGTAGCTACCATAGGTGCAGGGAGTGCAGCTGCTATGGGGCCCAGAGCTAAGAGAGGCCACCTTCCCTGTCACAGTTACATGTGTTATATACAGGGTGTAGCTACCATAGGTGCAGGCAGTGCAGGTGCTATGGGGCCCAGAGCTGTGAGGGGCCACCTTCCCTGTCACAGTTACATGTGTTATATACAGGGGCATAGCTACCATAGGTGCAGGGAGTGCAGCGGCTATGGGGGCACAGAGCTGAGAGGGGCCACCTTCCCTTTCACAGTTACATGTGTTATATACAGTGTGTAGCTACCATAGGTGCAGGGAGTGAGCTGCTATGACGCCCAGAGCTGAGAGGGGCCACCTTCTCTGTCACAGTTACATGTGTTATATACAGGGTGTAGCTACCATAGGTGCAGGGAGTGCAGCTGCTATGGGGCCCAGAGCTGAGAGGGGCCCACCTTCCCTGTCACAGTTACATGTGTTATATACAGGGTGTAGCTACCATAGGTGCAGGCAGTGCAGCTGCTATGGGGCTCAGAGCTGAGAGGGGCCACCTTCCCTGTCACAGTTACATGTGTTATATACAGGGAGTAGCTACCATAGGTGCAGGGAGTGCAGCTGCTATGGGGCCCAGAGCTGAGAGGGGCCCACCTTCCCTGTCACAGTTACATGTGTTATATACAGGGTGTAGCTACCATAGGTGCAGGGTGTGCAGCTGCTATGGGGCTCAGAGCTGAGAGGGGCCCACCTTCCCTGTCACAGTTACATGTGTTATATACAGGGTGTAGCTACTATAGGTGCAGGCAGTGCAGCTGCTATGGGGCCCAGAGCTGAGAGGGGCCACCTTCCCTGTCACAGTTACATGTGTTATATACAGGGTGTATCTACTATAGGTGCAGGGAGTGCAGCTGCTATGGGGACAGAGCTGAGAGTGGCCACCTTCCCTGTCACAGTTACATGTGTTATATATACAGGGTGTAGCTACCATAGGTGCAGGGAGTGCAGCTGCTATGGGGCCAGAGCTGAGAGGAGCCACCTTCATGTCACAGTTACATGTGATATCAGGGCCGGTTTTACACATACACTGGTTACGCAGCTGAGTAAGGCGCAGCATAGAGGAGGGCGCCCTACTCAGCTGTGCCAGCGATATGTGTAACACTGGCCATTCCTGATACTCCCCCTGATATGTAGCGCCTGCCCGGAGATTTACCGAGCAGGCAGTGATGTTGGCGCCGCCGCGCTATGTCCAGCAGCGCACCCCACTACAGTAATGTGAAGAAAAATAAAATAAACTACTGCTCCCAGAATCCCTTGCTTCCAGATAGCAAGGGCTGGTGGGAGCGGTAGATTATTTTGAGATTCTTCACATTACTGTACATGCAAAATAAACTAATGCTCCCAGAAGCCCTTGCTGTCTGGCTACAAAGAGCGGTAGTTTATTTTGAGATTCTTCTTCTTCTAGTACTATAGTGCGGTGCCAGGCATGGCAGAGGCGCCAACACCACTGACTGCTTTGTGAGTCTCCGGGCACAGGGGGCATATCAGGTAATACAGTACTTAATTAGATTAATATGTAAGGGGAAGTATTAAAGTGGGCAAAATATGTAAGGGGAACTTCAACAGTGGGCAAATGTGTAATGGGCACTTATATAGTGTGCACATGTGTAAGGGGCACTTATATAGTGGGCAAATGTGTAAGGGACACTTATATAGTGGGCAAATTTGTAAGGGACAATTATATAGTGGGCAAATGTGTAAGGTGCTCTTATATGGTGGGCAAATGTGTAAGGGGCACTACAACTGGGCTTTTACAATGAGACCACGCCTCCTTCATTTTTTTGGCACGCGCAAAAGTGCTTAGGTGGGCGCCAAAGTATTTTCTCTAACGTCCTAGTGGATGCTGGGGACTCCGTAAGGACCATGGGGAATAGACGGGCTCCGCAGGAGACAGGGCACTTTAAGAAAGAATTTGGATACTGGTGTGCTCTGGCTCCTCCCTCTATGTCCCTCCTCCAGACCTCAGTTTGAATCTGTGCCCGGACGAGCTGGGTGCTGATTAGTGAGCTCTCCTGAGCTTGCTATAAGAAAGTATTTTGTTAGGTTTTTTTTATTTTCAGGGAGCTCTGCTGGCAACAGACTCCCTGCATCGTGGGACTGAGGGAAGAGAAGCAGCCCTACTCTCTGAAGATAGGTCCTGCTACTTAGGCTACTGGTCACCATTAGCTCCAGAGGGATCGTACACAGGATCTCACCCTTTGTCGTCCGATCCCGGAGCCGTGCCGCCGTCCCCCTCGCAGAGCCGGAAGACAGAAACCGGGTGAAAGAAGCAAGAAGACTTCGAAATCGGCGGCAGAAGATTCCAGTCTTCATATGAGGTAGCGCACAGCACTGCAGCTGTGCGCCATTGCTCCCACACTACACCCACATACTCCGGTCACTGTAAGGGTGCAGGGTGCAGGGGGGGGGGGCGCCCTGGGCAGCAATTAGAGACCTCTTTGGCAAAAGTTTGCATAATATACAGTTGGGCACTGTATATATGTATGAGCCCCCGCCAAAATTGTACATGAAAGCGGGATAGAAACCCGCCGTCGAGGGGGCGGGGCTTCTTCCTCAGCACTCACCAGCGCCATGTTTTTTCTCCACAGCACCGCTGAGAGGAAGCTCCCCAGTCACTCCCCTGCAGTTACACGGTAGAAGAGGGTAAAAAGAGAGGGGGAGGCACATAATTAGGCGCAAAAATCAATATAAACAGCAGCTACTGGGTTAACATTAAGTTACTGTGTTATTCCTGGGTTAATAGCGCTGGGGTGTGTGCTGGCATACTCTCTCTCTGTCTCTCCAAAGGGCCTTATGGGGGAATTGTCTTCAGATGAGCATTCCCTGAGTGTGTGGTGTGTCGGTACGTGTGTGTTGACATGTCTGAGGTAAAAGGCTCCCCTAAGGAGGAGATGGAGCAAATATGTGTGTGAGAGGGTGTCTCAGTCGACAACGCCGACACCTGTTTGGATATGTGAAATTAAGGGCTAAGGTGAATTTATTGCACAAAAGATTAGAGAACAGACAGGAAATCTACCCATGTCTGTCCCTATGTCGCAGAGACCTTTAGAGTCTCTCTATGCTCACTATCCAAAATAATAGACACTGATATCGACACGGAGTTTGACTCCAGTGTCGACTAAGATAATGCAAAGTTACAGCCAAAATGGCAGAAAAGTATTCAATATATGATTATTGTAATAAAAGATGATTTGCATATCACTGATGACTCATCTGTCCCTGACACAAGGGTACACATGTTTAAGGGGAAGAAAGCTGAGGTAAATTTCCCTCCTCTCATGATGAAAAAGAGCGGGAATCTCCAGACAAGAGACTGCAGTTTCCCACAAAGAATTCTCAGACAGTATCCTTTCCCCACTAGGGCCAGGATCAGAGGCGGAACTACCGGCAGGGCAAGCAGTGCGTTGCACTGGGGCCCGCCTCTGTCCAGGGGCCCAAGCATGTAATGAGTCAAACTGACTCATTACATGCCGCTGTGCGCTGCGGGCAACCGCTGCCCGCAGCGCACAGCCGCCCACAGAGGAGAAGAGCAGCGGCACGGACGGGGGAAGGAGGAGGACGGAGGTGAAGGAGGGAGCCGCAGCAGCGCTTTGTTACTGGTGGAGGCACTGCTGCTGCTGCCCCTCTGCTTCACTATAGGCTGTCTTCCGAGAACAGCCTATAGTGAAGCAGGGGGGCAGCAGCAGCAGCGCCTCCACCAATAACACAGCGCTGCTGCGGCTCCTTCCTCCACCTCGTCTACTGCCCGGGAATCGTCAAGCTGCACGAGGAGCCTGAGCCAGCGGAGAGGGTAAGTATGATTCTACTTTCTTTCTTTCTCTTTATTTATTTCTTTCTTTCCTTTCTTTCTTTCTTTCTTTCTTTCTTTCTTTCTTTCTTTCTTTCTTTCTTTCTTTCTTTCTTTCTTTCTTTCTTTCTTTCTTTCTTTCTGTCTCTTTCTTTCTGTCTCTTTCTTTCTTTCTTTCTTTCTGTCTCTTTCTTTCTTTATTTGTTGGGACTGCCTGCCGCTATGTGTAAAAATGGGGGACTGCCTGCCGCAATGTGTAAAAATGGGGGACTGCCTGCCGCAATGTGTAAAAAGGGGGACTGCCTGCCACAATGTGTAAAAAGGGGGAATCTGCCTGCCGCTATGTGTAAAAAGGGAGAATCTGCCTGCCGCAACGTGTAAAAAGGGGGAATCTGCCTGCCGTAATGTGTAACAAGGGCACGCTGTCTGCCGTAATGTGTAACAAGGGCACGCTGTCTGCCGTAATGTGTAACAAGGGCACGCTGTCTGCCGTAATGTGTAACAAGGGCACGCTGTCTGCCGTAATGTGTAACAAGGGCACGCTGTCTGCCGTAATGTGTAACAAGGGCACGCTGTCTGCCGTAATGTGTAACAAGGGCACGCTGTCTGCCGTAATGTGTAACAAGGGCACGCTGTCTGCCGTAATGTGTAACAAGGGCACGCTGTCTGCCGCTATGTGTAAAAAGTGTACGTTGTCTGTCGTTATGTGTAAAAAGTGTACGCTGTCTGCCGTAATGTGTAAAAAGGGGACGCTGTCTGCCGTAATGTGTAAAAAGGGGGACGCTGTCTGCCGTTATGTGTAAAAAGTGTACGCTGTCTGCCGCTATGTTTAACAAGGGCACGCTGTCTGCCGCTATGTTTAACAAGGGCACGCTGTCTGCCGTAATGTGTAAAAAGTGCACGCTGTCTGCCGCTATGTGTAACAAGGGCACGCTGTCTGCCGTTATGTGTAAAAAGGGGACGCTGTCTGCCGTAATGTATAAAAAGGGGGACGCTGTCTGCCGTAATGTGTAACAAGGGCACGCTGTCTGCCGTAATGTGTAACAAGGGCACGCTGTCTGCCGTAATGTGTAACAAGGGCACGCTGTCTGCCGTAATGTGTAACAAGGGCACGCTGTCTGCCGCAATGTGTAAAAAGTGTACGTTGTCTGCCGTTATGTGTAAAAAGTGTACGCTGTCTACCGTAATGTGTAAAAAGGGGACGCTGTCTGCCGTAATGTGTAAAAAGGGGGACGCTGTCTGCCGCTACGTGTAAAAAGTGTACGCTGTCTGCCGCTATGTTTAACAAGGGCACGCTGTCTGCCGTTATGTGTAAAAAGTGCACGCTGTCTGCCGTAATGTGTAAAAAGTGCACGCTGTCTGCCGCTATGTGTAACAAGGGCACGCTGTCTGCCGCTATGTGTAACAAGGGGACGCTGTCTGCCGTAATGTATAAAAAGGGGGACGCTGTCTGCCGTAATGTGTAAAAAGGGGACGCTGTCTGCCGTAATGTGTAAAAAGAGGAATCTGTTCGCTGTAAGGTGTAAAAGGGTCTCTACCTGGTGTAGTGGTGCTACTGTGCGGCGTAATTTGAAGAATGGAGACTACTGTGCACCGTTTTAGGAATTGGTATTATTTTGTGGCCACACCCCTTCCCCGCGAAGCCACGCCACTATGTATTTTTGCGCGCGCCTACGGCGCGCACTGCCCCTGTTTTGCATGCAGGGGTGGGGCTCCGATGCCGTTTCTTGCACACAGTGCTAAAATGTCTAGTTACGGCACTGTTGCTAGGTATCCATTTCTCTGGCCCTGAGCAGGCCCCCCTCACCAGATCCTCTCAAGGGGTGAGGGGGTGGACTTGGATGGGATGGGGGGGGGGGGGGGGGCAAAGCATTTTGTCGCACCTGGGCCCACCGCTTGCTAGTTCCGCCACTGGCCAGGATATGATGGGAATCTTCCCCTAGGGTGTCACGTTTGCCCAAAAGGTAGCCCTGACGTAACAGCTATTCTCAGGGATCCTGCAGATAGCGTGCACATTCTGGTACACTACTCAGACCGGCGATTGTGTCGGCATGGGTTTATAGCGCTGTGGCAGCATGGACAGGTACCTTATCAGCAGAGATTGAGACCCTAGTATGCATATAGATATATATATGTATATATAGAGATATATATAGATATATATATATATATATATATATATTAAAGATGCTGTCTTAAGAGATATGTATATATAAAACATGCCCAAAGAGACATGAGTATACTGGGTCCTAGAGTCAAAGCTATGTCGATTTCTGCTTGACGTGTCCTGTAGAATATGCAATGGACAGATGATGCCGACTTAAGAGGCATATGGAAGGCTGAGGATTGTGTGGAGAAGGGTTCTCGGACCTGGTCTCCACAGCTATAGCTGGTAATTCTGATATTTTGCCTTATATTCCTGCACAGCCTAGGAAAGCACGACATTATCAAATGCAGCCTTTCGAATAAAGAAACAAGAAAGTCCGAGGTGCGTCCTTTCTTGCCAGAGGCGGGGGCAGAGGAAAGAAGCTGCACAAAACAGATAGTTCCCAGGAACAGAAGTCCTCCCCGGCCGCTACAAAAATCCACCGCATGTCGCTGGGGCTCCACAGGCGGAGCTAGGCCCGGAGGGGGGCACGCCTTCGTAAGTTCAGCCACAAGTGGGTTCACTCCCTGTTAGATCCCTGGGCAATAGATATTGTGTCTCAGGGATACAAGCTGGACTTTGAGAAGATGCCCCCTCACCGACGGCCCTGCCGGCTTCCCCCCACGAGAGGGAACAGTGTTAACTGCAATTCACAAATTGTATCTTCAACAGGTGGTGGTCAAGGTACCCCTCCTTCAACAAGGAGGGGGTTATTATTCGACCATGTTGTAGTCCCGAAACCAGACGGTTCGGTCAGACCCATATTGAATTTAAAATCCCTGAACACATACCTGAAAAGGTTCAAATTCAAGATGGAATCGCTAAGAGCGGTCATTGCAAGCCTGAAAGGGGGAGATTTTATGGTGACTCGGGACATAAAGGATGCATACCTTCATGTCCCCATTTATCCACCTCATCAGGCGTACCTCAAAATTGCGGTACGGGATTGTCATTACCAATTTCAGACGTTGCCGTTTGGTCTCTCCACGGCCTTGAGAATATTCACCAAGGTAATGGCGGAAATGATGGTGCTCCTGCGGAAGCAAGGTGTCACTATTATCACGTACTTGGACGATCTCCTCATAAAAGCGAGATCAAGAGAGCAGTTTCTGAACAGCGTATCACTTTCTCTGGAAGTGTAACGGCAACACGGCTGGATTCTATATATTCCAAAGTCGCAGTTGGTTCTTACAGCTCATCTGCCTCTCCTAGGCATGATCCTAGACACAGACCAGAAAAGGGTTTATCTCCCGATAGAGAGAGCTCAGGAGCTCGTGACACTGGTCAGGAATCTATTAAAACCAAAACAGGTGTCAGTGCATCACTGCACTCGAGTCCTGGGAAGGAGGGTGGCATCATACGAGGCCATTCCCTTCGGCAGGTTCCATACGAGGACCTTCCAATGGGACTTACTGGACAAGTGGTCCGGATCACATCTTCAGATGCATCGGTTAATCACCGTATCCCCCAGAGCCAGGGTGTCTCTCCTGTGGTGGCTGCAGAGTGCTCACCTTCTCGAAGGTCGCAGATTCGGCATTCAGGACTGGGTCCTGGTGACCACGGATGCAAGCCTCCGAGGGTGGGGGGCAGTCACACAGGGAAGAAATTTCCAAGGGCTGTGGTCAAGGCAGGAGACTTGCCTTCACATCAATATCCTGGAACTAAGGGCCATATACAACGCCCTAAGTCAAGCGGAGACCCTGCTTCGCGGCCAACCGGTTCTGATTCAGTCAGACAATATCACCACAGTGGCTCATGTAAACCGCCAAGGCGGCACAAGGAGCAGGGTGGCGATGGTAGAAGCCACCAGAATTCTTCGCTGGGCGGAAAATCACGTAAGCGCATTGTCAGCAGTGTTCATTCCGGGAGTGGACAACTGGGAAGCAGACTTCCTCAGCAGGCACGACCTCCACCCGGGAGAGTGGGGACTTCATCAAGAAGTCTTCATGCAGATTGCAAGTCGGTGGGAACTGCCACAGGTGGACATGATGGCATCCTGCCTCAACAAAAAGCTGCAGAGATATTGCGCCAGGTCAAGAGACCCTCAGGCGATAGCTGTGGACGCACTGGTGACACCGTGGGTGTTCCCGTCGGTCTATGTATTTCCTCCTCTTCCTCTCATACCCAAGGTGCTGAGAATCATAAGAAAAGAGGAGTGAGAAGAACAATACTCTTTGTTCCGGATTGGCCAAGAAGGACTTGGTATCCAGATCTGCAAGAAATGCTCACAGAGGACCCGTGGCCTCTGCCTCTAAGACAGGAATTGTGCAACAGGGGCCCTGTCTGTTCCAAGACTTACCGCGGCTGCGTTTGACGGCATGGTGGTTGAACGCCGGATCCTAGCAGAAAAAGGCATTCCGGATGAGGTCATTCCTACGCTGATAGAGGCTAGGAAGGATGTGACGGCTCAACATTATCACCGTATATATGGCGAAAATATGTTGCTTGGTGTGAGGCCAGGAATGCCCCTGCGGAGGAATTCCAGCTGGGCCGTTTCCTTCACTTCCTACAGTCGGGAGTGGCTTTGGGCCTGAAATTGGGTTCCATTAAGGTCCAGATTTCGGTCCTATCCATTTTCTTTCAAAAAGAACTGGCTTCTCTTCCTGAAGTTCAGACGTTGTAAAGGGAGTGCTGCATATTCAACCCCCTTTTGTGCCTCCAGTGGCACCTTGGGATCTTAACGTGGTGTTGAGTTTCCTGAAGTCACACTGGTTTGAGCCACTCAAAACCGTGGAGTTAAAATTTCTCACGTGGAAGGTGGTCATGCTATTAGCCTTGGCTTCAGCTAGGCGTGTGTCAGAATTAGCGGCTTTGTCACATAAAAGCCCCTATCTGGTTTTCCATATGGACAGGGCAGAATTGCTGACCCGTCCACAATTTCTGCCAAAAGTGGTGTCATCTTTTCATATGAATCAACCTATTGTGGTGCCTGTGGCTACTCGTGACTTGGAGGATTCCGAGTTGCTGGATGTGGTCAGGGCTTTGAAGGTTTATGTAGCCAGAACGGCTAGAGTCAGGAAAACTGAGTCGCTGTTTATCCTGTATGCATCCAACAAGCTGGGTGCTCCTGCTTCAAAGCAAACTATTGCTCGCTGGATCTGTAACACGATTCAGCAGGCTCATTCTGCGGCTGGATTGCCGCTTCCAAAATCAGTAAAGCCCACTCCACAAGGAAGGTGGGCTCTTCTTGGGCAGCTACCCGAGGGGTCTCAGCATTACAGCTTTGCCGAGCAGTTACTTGGTCAGGTTCAAACACTTTTGCAAAGTTTTACAAGTTTGATATCCTGGCTGAGGAGGACCTTGTGTTTGCTCATTCGGTGCTGCAGAGTCATCCGCACTCTCCCGCCCGTTTGGGAGCTTTGGTATAATCCCCATGGTCCTTACGGAGTCCCCAGCATCCACTAGGACATTAGAGAAAATAAGATTTTACTTACCGGTAAATCTATTTCTCGTAGTCCGTAGTGGATGCTGGGCACCCGTCCCAAGTGCGAACTTCTTCTGCAATACTTGTATATAGTTATTGCTTAAATAAGGGTTATGTTGTGGTTGCATCAGGGTTGATCTGATGCTCCGTTGTTGTTCATACTGTTGACTGGGTAAGTTTATCACAAGTTATACGGTGTGATTGGTGTGACTGGTATGAGTCTTGCCCTGGATTCCAAAATCCTTTCCTTGTACTGTCAGCTCTTCCGGGCACAGTTTCTCTAACTGAGGTCTGGAGGAGGGACAAAGAGGGAGGAGCCAGAGCACACCAGTATCCAAATTTTTTCTTAAAGTGCCCTGTCTCCTGCGGAGCCCGTCTATTCCCCATGGTCCTTACGGAGTCCCCAGCATCCACTACGGACTACGAGAAATAGATTTACCGGTAAGTAAAATCTTATTTATCTACCATAGGTGCAGGCAGTGCAGCTGCTATGGGGCCCAGAGATGAGAGGGGCCACCTTCCCTGTCACAGTTACATGTGTCATATACAGGGTGTAGCTACCATAGGTGCAGGGAGTGCAGCTGCTATGGGGACCAGAGCTGAGAGGGGCCACCTTCCCTGTCACAGTTACATGTATTATATACAGGGTGTAGCTACCATAGGTGCAGGGAGTGCAGCTGCTATGGGGCCCAGAGCTGAGAGGGGCCCACCTTCCCTGTCACAGTTACATGTGTTATATACATTTTTTGCCATTGGGTGGTATGTAGGGGTCTTTTCAAACTTTTTCCTTGGTGCCTGCAATATATCTAGGTATGCCCCTGGACCTGCTCATTGTAGTGTGGTATGAAATGAACAGGAGGGCATATTAATGTTATATAATATGAACTGGGGCACTGTAATGAAGCACAATATGAACGGGGAGCACTATATATCATAATGTGAATTGGGGGTACTGTGCGGCATAATGTGTACTGGCAGCTCTGAAATGTGACATAGGGTGAACTTAAGCACTACTGCGATTCAGAAAAAAAATAGGGCACTACTATGGGGTGTAACATTAAATAAGGCTCTGCTATGGTTCCGAAAATGAACTAGGGCGCTATTATAGGGCATAACATTAACAACTGCTGCGGATAGGTGTCTCTCTAGAAGCATTGGGATGGGGGCCCCTTCAAAATGTTGCTATGAGGCCCACAAAGTTCTGGCTACACCCCTGGAACGGGGAATATAATTAAGTATCCAACTTGCCGTGAGTTGCAGCGGTGGATAATTGAGCATTGCTCCGGTATGGGGACAGCTGTTGTGCCGTGATCAGTAACACTGGTACCTCAGTAGCAGTGATACTTACCGGTACTTAGCCGAGCTGTGTCTGCTCTGCTCATAGCCACAGGTCACTCACCACAGTGGACGCAGAAGTTTCTACTCGGATCTCTCTTCGGTGGTTGTTGGACAACACCATACACCAGCCGCGATGTAACGTGGGTATGCGCCAACACACACAGGTGTCTGCGACCGTCCCCAGCCCTCTGCCGCCAATGCAGCTGTCATTCCTGTTATCGGCAGTTACACCTACCACATAGGGCGCCTGTTCTGATTACCCGGGGCTGTTTGCCCAGTTGCCGCACAGTTTACAGCCAGAAACGGCCATTTTACGGACGAAGAGAAATACAGGTGGAGGCTAATGGAACAGCCGCTGTGTCTTTGTGTGCAGCGAGTGCGACTGAGCGAAATTATGTAAAATCCGCAGGAGGCGTCTTCAGTATATAAACACCCGCTACCGGCTTCTATGATCTACTTCACCGGATCACCTGTGTCAACATCGGACATCTAAGTAACCCTCAGGTGGCTCAGAGTGTCCGGTAAAAGTCACACTGCTGATGTTGTGCTATCAGGTATTCTCTAAGTGTAATGCACTTTAATCCTTATTGTTCTTTTTTTTCTCTCTTCTTCCATCTCTTTTCTCAAATGCTTTCTCCTCCTCACGTAGTTGAAAGCTTAATGTAGCCAATTGTACATTCATCCAACTGTGCACTGTTTATATTCTGTATATGGTAACCATTCTGGACTTCCCCTGTGTTTCCCTTACCCCTATCTCTTTTTTCTGTTCCCCATTTCTGTGTGTAAACCCTTCAATAAAAATGTAATGTTTAAAAAAAAAAAAAAGTCACACTGCTGGAGCCAGTGAAGCCACGTCCAGGGGCGCAGCCACTGGCTTCAGCACACCCAGAAAACATGACCAACACGCCCCCATTTTCTGAAATTCTGCCCATCGCCACCCCCAAACACCAGTAGCACGCACCGGCTTTTGAGCACGGCGAACAACATCGCAGACCTAGATCTGTGCCACTTCTGTGCAAGCGCAGATCTTACAACATCGATTTTTAGAAGAAAACATCGAAATAACGCCCACCTCTCTGACGTCCCCAACACTCCCATAGCACGCCCTGTAAAGCGGTACATCTCTATGCGTCTGCATAGTCACCTCCCAGTCACTGCCCGGGATCCCCCAATACATTTCTGACACCGCGTGTCTCAATCACTACTGCGCTCTGTGTGCACACACCGCGGGACGCATGCGCTGTGCGATTTTTTTAGCTACTTAGATGCGTGCACTTTGAACAATTGTGCAAATATCCACACTGCATGCGACGCACAATCATGCCTTTATTTGCTAGTACGGCGAGAATATTTGCCTAACCTATAATAACCAGCTCCTAGTATTATTACTATTATTATTAGTTATTTATTATTATATAGCATTGTGCTTAACAATATCCTGATACATCTTGGTGTATAGAGCGACACAGGGTATTCAGGGATCTTTCAGCGGAGGGAAGGGGTGAGAAACAGCTGTTACATTATGAGCTGCTGACACACAGAAATAATGACATTTATGACACTACAGATGAAGCGCGGTCGCACAGTGGTTTGTATAGTACTTGGCCTTTTAGTGGGATAATGAGAGGCTGGAGGACTTGTGTACTTTTGTTGCTGCGTGACCTGCTGCTTTCTGTGATTGCACAAAGGTCACTGGATGTATTACCATCAACATCAAACAAAACCACAACACAGGACCCTGCAAGGTGCTGAGGTCAGAGGTAACACAATGTAGGTGAGGCAACCACACAGTTCCCCCTACCAATGTCACACAATGTGGAATTCCCACCCTGTACTGCAGAAGCGAGGGTGGTCTTTACCGTCATAGTGATGCAGAGAGAGAAAGAAGCGACAATGCTCCACCACCTACCACTAAAGCTGAATGCTGTTCTCTCTGTTCTCTCCCACCCACACAACCGCACACAGATCAGGGTACTTATGTTCTCTTCACAGGAGTGTTTCATTGTTATATGATGTGATATGATGTCAGTTCTACTGAGCTAAATCACTGCTACTGTTAAATAATGGGCAAAAAAAACTTTTTGCACCTTTAGGGCAAATGTCACACGAGCGTTACTGAACTTGGCGTTTCTCAAGTAAGGAAAGGGTTTCAAAGTTTGGATCACTGAATACCTGTCACACCAATGGCGCTACAATTAGGCAAGCCTCAGCGATTATCTAGTGCGCCAGTGGTTAGGGACAACCATACAGCACAAATGCGAATCGTATTTTCTTCAACTGCGTACGTGCACCAGAATTTCTTATGCAGCCTTTCCAATGGTGACTGGGATGCACACTGCACTTATAAGGCTCCAACAGGCTTGGAGGAGGCATATGGGGGTATCCAATTACTAACGATACATTTTTGACCGAAAAATAACGGGCTTTGCCTTTTATCCAATTATAGCCTTTTTTTTTGCGGCCCAAAACTGATCCTGGCGAAAACACGTGATCAGAGATAAGTTCCTGGGCCGATGTTTTTTTTCACAAAAAAGGTAACTAGTCTACCAGTATGTTTGTATGGAATTATGAGCATAGGGAGAAAACACAATGTACATGCAGGGGAGAACATACAGACTCCACACAGAGAGAACATATAAACTCCATGGAGTTGGTGTCTTGATCAGGATTGACCTCAAGGCGCCAGAGTTATGAAGCAACAACAATAAACTCTGTGCCGCCACGGTGCCCGCCAATATTGTCTCGGACCGTAAAAAATTGCCAGTTCAGCTGTGTGTGAGGGCGTAGATGCACTTTAAACATAATGATGTGTATGGGCAGGGAACATACACTACAAACGCCTTGTTCTGTGTGTATATCCTTCTCTTTTATCATCTTGCTTTATTGTGCTGCAGATTAGTGTTTTGATTGCCTGCCAGCGGGCCTGGATGAAGCAACTGTAAGAGGAACATGCTGAGATGCCTTGCCCTCTCTTAGGGAACAACAGCACGGGAAAGCCTTTCAATTACACTTAATGCCATGCTTGGTGTTTCCTCCTTAAAACAAACAAGGGCGCCGGCGTGCAGAGATGAGATGAAGTCGCTGATAGCCGCTGTGGTTTTCCTAATGGGTGACTCCGTCTCAGACGCTTTGTAGCAGAGTCTAAACCTTTCATCACAATTAATCGCTGATAGAGAATAATATTTGTGATTCTTGTGTTTGCATTATATACAGATAATTTAAGTGTAATTCATTAGTAACATCAAATTGCACGTTAGTGTACGGGTCACGTATTGCATTGAGGCACGGGTTTTCAGGATAGCTGGTTTGCATGCCCGTGCTCCCAGAATTTCTGGGAGACTCCTGAAAATTGCCCAACTTCCTCGGCATTCCGCCACTTCCCAACTGAAATGGGCGTGGCAAGGGGCGTGGCGATATGAATCTCTGTGGTTTTACATCCATCCATGAGAACGTTCCCTTGTACTCTACGTAACAGTAACTTGTTGCATTCTTGGCCCAATCCAGATTGTTTTAAAAATATACTAATTTATTGTAGAGTTTCTCACAGTAATTGATAGATCACTATTTCAGTGAGTCCATCTTCCAATTACCCATATGAGAAAACTTGTGACATTATAATACATACAGTTAAAGCTATAAATAGAGTCAGGGATGTATTATCGCCTGAGTGGGCCCGTGTGCAGCAGGCAGCAGAATCCCACCACCACCCCCTTGCATCTTACTTTGTGCCGGCACGCAGGTCCCTTCTCCGCTGTGGCGCCATCTTGCCACTGATATTCGGTAAGATGGAGCATGCGCACTAGAGAGCAAAGGCTCTGAAACAGTCTATGCTTTTTCTGTGCATTTTCCCACAGATGTCACTGGGAAGATGGCGCCACGGAGACACCCACTTGTCGGCAGAAGGCAAGCATATTCTGGGTGCAGGGCACTGACACTGATGTGCATTTAGGGGAGGCAAGGCCTCACCTGTCATGTTCCACGGTTCTGAATGATGATTAGAATAATACAGAGAAGATACATATAATAATAACAACACATTCCATAGTAAAAACTTGTCAAACTTTCAGCAAATACAGGGAGAGACATTAGGCAACGAGCTCGGCCTCCCCTCTGGTAATCAGACTGGGGCTGGAGCATGGGCAATAATACTGCAATGTAATGACAGAAGCCGCTCCAAGCAGGGCCGGATCTAGGGGGGGGGCGAAGGGGGCGACCGCCCCCCCCCCCCTAAAACAGTCATAGCCACTCCCACTTTTGAGCAGAAGAGAGCTCTCCGTGGAGAACCTGAGTCAGAACGATGTGCTGCAGCTTATACCACAGCAGCACAGAGGAGCCAGGAGAGCAAGGGTTACAGAGCATTTGCCCCTCACTTGCTGGTGTGTGGGTACTAGGTCTAATAATTACAATTACCCCATAGCACAGTCACATGTACACAGAACAATCACAAAGCTCTATCTCAGTCTCACTCAAAAAGTTCAGTCAGAATTGAGAGAGGAGGAGTTAGGATTGCAGATGGGAGGAGTTGGGACTGTAGAGGGAGGAGTCAAGATTAAACAGTAAACCGCCCCCCCTAAAGAAAAGTCTAGATCCGTCCCTGGCTCCAAGGGAGGCACATGTGACAACTGTATCACTAAGGCCAGGCAAGGAATGCCTCTCTCAGTGAGGCAGATGTGATGGGAGCCCCTGTAGCACTGCTGCAGCTGTGTAGCAGGGTTCGTCGGAGGTCACACTGGCCAGATCCACTGAGATCCTAGCACCGTACTCAAATGCGGCAGGACCCAGCGGAGGCCGCAGGCATGGTGGCTGGCCTGGATCCTGGAGGATCTAATCCCTGTCAACCATTACCACAGAGTTCAGCGGCGGCTGTAAATTCAGCGGTGGTGGGTTTCCGACGCTGCCCTATGTGCACAATGGCGGCATGGCCCATTTAAAAAATGGCTCACTTGTATCACCATTTTGAAATGCAAGATAGCAGTGGCGAGGCAATTATAGCTTAGTGCATCATCACCCTGCCCCCTTTGGGTGGCTGATATTAGCCAGCGTGGGGCAATGGGAGGAGGAAAGGAGCAGACAAGAGCTCTTGAAGAAAGAAGACGCTTGAAGTCACAGGCGGCAGCAGCCATGTAAAAGAGCTTAAATAGGCCGCTGTCCACCAGGTGTTCAATAAAAACATTCAGCGTCCTGTCTTTATTTTGATATTTTCCTTACAGGCGGACTACAGGTGCCAGCAGGCCCTTAAAGAGAGGACAAGTGGACCAGTGGAGAAGCATAGCAATCAATCAGCATCTACTTATCATTTTCTAGACTATGGGGGACATTCAATTACCCGCACCGACTGCGGGTGTAAAAGTCTCGCCGTGGGGGCTATCTAATTAGCCCCGATAAGCCGGCGCATGCCGCGGCTTATTAGGGATTTTGTTTCACCTGCCTCCGGCAGACGAAGCAAAACCCCGATAGCAGCCCCGTTTCCATCCAAAAACGTGGCTCTTTCACCCGAAAACACACAGGTTTCACTGAACCTGTGTATTTTTGGGTAAAAATGCACTTTTTAACGGCCGTCAAATCGAATAGGCCGACCGCAAAACCCAAAGATACATCGGGAGTTTTTACTCTCGATGTCTCTTCGGGGACTAATTGAATACCCCCCTATACATGATAAGTGCTAACTCAAACCTGATTGGTTGCAATGGGCAACTTCTCCACTCTCTTCACTGCTACAAACCCCTTTATATGCTGTCTGTATTAGTCGTGTATCCTGCTGTCACTTTTATCTCCTTGTGCAGCGCTACGGAACAATTGTGACAATTTATAGGATAATAATAATTGCAGTGTGCCCTCTCCTAGCCGCATGTCACGTGACACCTACACGTCACATGATGAGATGTTTGGTCTGTCCGCAGAGAAGCTTGGTGCGGAATATGATTGGGGAGAGAGCGGAACGCGGTGGCTGGGGACATGTAACAGCTGGCACATGAAAACACTATAACGTTCCTGTCTGTTGTAGACATCAAGCAACCTCCGCCATCCTGACCCTCACCCACACAGGAAGGCTTGTGCAATGAGCTGGACTTCCACAGCACACATGTTGATCTGGTCCTCAGGGGCATTCTAAACCCCTTTTTTAACTTGGTTTATTGAGACAAGGAGTAATGGCAGAGTAATGATGTGAATCGGATGGGCTCTGGCCAGACATTGAGTTATGAATGTCTGGATCTGATGAGAGGGACAAATGTTTCTGCTGGGTACGTGGCTGAGGGTTGGGACTACCCGAGCAGATGCTGTCACAGTCTTAGAAGAGGCACTAAGAGTTCTTCAGAACGCTAAACCAACAAACAGGAGCACGATATGCTCACTTCAGGAGGCTGGAGAGCACTTCCCCGGCCCCACAGGACAATGCATCACTGGGAACTCCGAGGCTTGCGCCAGAGACATTCTGGAGAACACGTTTCATAAAGAAGCTCCAGGGCACCTTTGCAGCTTGACATTTACAAACTACCGCAGAATGTCCAATAAAAAAAAATATATATATATATACTGTATATATAAAGAACTTCCAGTATAGTGCAGGGTGGGGTTACTACAATAATATCTATAACCAGAACACAATATATTTAGAGACGGGGTGTTACATCAACAACCAACAGGCCTGAAAAGGGATCATTTTCAGGGGTAAATTCACTAAGGTGGGAGGTTTCTTTAGAACTGGTGATGTTGCTTATAGCAACCAATCAGATTCTATCTATGGGTTCAGTATGATTTCCCGATGGACGGGATGTCGGCGGTCAGAATACTGACAGCGGCATCCTGTCCATCAGAATCCCAACAGCTCCCCAAACTAACCTTCTCCTGCCCCTACCCTAACCCTCCCTTGTGGGTGCCTAAACCTCACCGTCCCGGGAGGTGCCTAACCCTCCCTTCCCCGCTGCCTAAGCCTAACCCTCCCCGCTTGATGCCTAACCTCCCGTTCTATGTGCCTAACTCTAACCCTCCCTTCCCTGCTGCCTAAACCTAACCCTCCCTCCCCGGTACCTAACCCTAACCTTCCCGCCCCTGCACCCTAACCCTCCTTCCCTGCTGCCTAAACCTAACCCTCCCTCCCCGGTCCCTAACCCTAACCTTCCCGCCCCTGCACCCTAACCCCAACCCTCCCCGATTGATGCCTAACCTCCCTTTCTATGTGCCTAAACCTAACCCTCCCTTCCCCGCTGCCTAAGCCTAACCCTCCCCGCTTGATGCCTAACCCTAACCTCCCCTTCTATGTGCCTAACCCTCCCCGCTTGATGCCTAACCTCCCGTTCTATGTGCCTAACTCTAACCCTCCCTTCCCTGCTGCCTAAACCTAACCCTCCCTCCCCGGTCCCTAACCCTAACCTTCCTGCCCCTGTACCCTAACCCTAACCCCCCTTCCCTGCTGCCTAAACCTATCCCTCCCTCCCCGGTCCCTAACCCTAACCTTCCCGCCCCTGCACCCTAACCCCCCTTCCCTGCTGCCTAAACCTAACCCTCCCCGATTGATGCCTAACCTCCCTTTCTATGTGCCTAAACCTAACCCTCCCTCCCCGGTCCCTAACCCTAACCCCCCTTCCCTGCTGCCTAAACTAACCCTCCCTGATTGATGCCTAACCTCCCTTTCCATGTGCCTAAACCTAACCCTCCCTCCCCGATCCCTAACCCTAACCTTCCCGCCCCTGCACCCTAACCCTCCCTTCCCTGCTGCCTAAACCTACCCTCCTGGGTGGTGCCTAACCTTCCTTTCTATGTGCCTAAACCTAACACTCCCTCCCCGGTCCTCAACCCTAACCTTCCCGCCCCTGCACCCTAACCCTGCCTTCCCCGCTGCCTAAACCTAACTCTCCCCGATTTTGCCTAACCTCCCTTTTTATGTGCCTAAACCTAACCCTCCCTCCCCGGTCCCTAACCCTAACCTTCCCGCCCAGGGCCGGCTCCAGGCCTACTAGCACCCTGAGCGAGAAAATTTAAAAGTGCCCCCCCCCCCATGCGCGCGCCGAAGGCGTGTGCGCTCCTGGGAAAGTGGGCGTGGCCTCCTGAAAAAGTGGGCGTGGTCTCGCCCCCAGCAGTGCCAGCTACAAATGACATGCCCTCCAGCAGTGCCAGCTACACGTGACATGACTCCCAGCAGTGCCAGCTACACGTGATAGTGTTCACTTTTTAGGGCAGGTTGCTGATCACAGGGAGGGCACATTTTTAAGTTAGGTGGGCAAAATGATGTACATATTGTAATGCTTGTTGTTCCCATATCCACACGCTAAAGCATGGACAGTGCGCGCCGAAGGCGCGCAGCAAAAATTTAGGGGAGTTACTTCGTGGGGAAGGTGCGTAGCCACATTATAGTGGCAATTCACATTACACCACACAGTAGTGCAGCTAATACACATTGCACCAGGTAGAACCTCCTATAAGAGCACGTTAGACACATTGCGCCAGGTAGAGCACTGAGACACACTGCCCAGCCACAGACGCCTAGCGGGAACACTACATGATATGCCCCCCAGCAGTGCCAGCTACACATGACATGCCCCCCAGCAGTGCCAGCTACACGTGACATGCCCCCCAGCAGTGCCAGCTACATAAATGGCCACACAGTTCCAGATGGATAAATGCCCCCACAGCGCAGATATGCCCCCACAGTGCCAGATACATTAAGGCCCTCACAGTGCAAGATATGCCCCCACAGTGCAAGAAATGCCCCCACAGTGCCAGATACATAAATGCCCCCACAGTGCCAGATACATAAATGCCCCCACAGTGCCAGATACATAAATAAATGCCCCCACAGTGCCTGATACATAAATGACCCCACAGTGCCTGATACATAAATGCCCCCACAGTGCCTGATACATAAATGCCCCCACGGTGCCAGATATGTCCCCACAGTGCCAGATATGCCCCCACAGTGCCAGATATGCCCCCCACAGTGCCAGAAATGCCCCCCACAGTGCCAGAAATGCCCCCCACAGAGCCAGATATGCCCCCACGGTGCCAGAAATGCCCCCACAGAGCCAGATATGCCCCCACAGAGCCAGATATGCCCCCACAGAAGAAATGCCCCCACAGAGCCAGATAAATGCCCCCACAGTGCCAGATAAATGCCCCCACAGTGCAAGA
The DNA here is from genome assembly GCF_028390025.1 of Pseudophryne corroboree. Classification (NCBI taxonomy): domain Eukaryota; kingdom Metazoa; phylum Chordata; class Amphibia; order Anura; family Myobatrachidae; genus Pseudophryne; species Pseudophryne corroboree. The sequence goes on from NC_086452.1 coordinate 44,078,660, forward strand.
TAAATGCCCCCACAGTGCAATATATACCCCCACAGTGCAATATATGCCCCCACAGTGCCAAATATGCCCCCACAGTGCCAGAAATGCCCCCCACGGAGCCAGAAATGCCCCCAGTGTGCCAGAAATGCCCCCACAGTGCCAGAAATGCCCCCCACAGAGCCAAAAATGCCCCCAGTGTGCCAGAAATGCCCCCACAGTGCCAGATAAATGCCCCCACAGTGCGGATCCCCCCCCCAAATACCTGCGGCGCTGGGGAGGAGTACTGCTGTCCGCCTGTCCGAGTGCGGGAGTGCTGGCGGGCGGGCGGCCAGGCGAGTGAGAGTGAGCCTGGGTCCGGGTGCGGGCGGGCGGCCACTTGTGTGCGCTATGCGCTGCGCCGGCGTCTGACGTTAGACACCGGCGCCGCGCAGCGCGCATAGCGCACACACGGGCGGGACGGGCCAATGCTGCACACACAGGGCCGGCTCCAGCATCGAATATGGCGGCGCCAGCGCGCGGCGCCCATTAAGGGTGGCGCCCTGCGCGGCCGCTCTATTCGAACATGCCTAGAGCCGGCCCTGTGAATCCCGCCCCTGCACCCTAACCCTAACCCCCCTTCTCCTGCCTAAACCTAACCTCCACCCCCGGCGGCAGGACGCCAGCGCGTCCCGCTGTCAGGACAATCGGGAGGCCTGCTGTCGGTATTGTGACGCCAGTATCCCAAGCGGTGTCGGTATGTAGATGCCGGGTTTGCGTCCTCCTTCGGGATCCCGGCGTTGGTATATCGACCGCCAGGATCCCGTACGTCGGGAAGCTAACTGCTTCCCCTATCTATTATCTTCTAAAAGCAACTAGATCATAGGTCTTCAACTGCAACCCTCCAGCTGCTGTGGAACTACACATCCCAGCATGCCCAACCTCAGTTTTAGCATGCCTTAATAGCAACACTGTGGCAGGGCATGCTGGGATGTGTACTTCCACAGCAGCTGAAGGGGCAAAGGGTGAAGACCCATGAACTAGATAAATGTTAAGTAGAATCTGATTGGTTGCTATGAGCAACATCACCAGTTCTAAAAAAAAACCTCCCACCTTAGTAAATTTACTCCCTAGTCTGTAGGCGTTTTATAGTACTAAGAAGTGCAGCGATCCTGGCTGTCAGGTGCTGTATTTATCAAACAATTTCACTGCAACTAAACCTCCCAACACTGGGAGAGTGGGAAAAAATATGTTTCAAATTGTTACAATATACGGTGATAAGAAATGTTAATTCTCATGGCTATGCCCCAATAAATACACCCCTTATACACCCCCAAATTAAACCCTGTATGTTTGTGGACTATGCATTTAGCAAAATCTAATTGGAGCTGCTTTTCTGGCATACAGCGTTCATGTTATTAATATTTTACAGACTTGTCGCTTTCAAAAACTGCTCATCTGACGCTGAGTTTATTTATACATTTTTACGAAATTTAAAGTGGAATTACAAAGATTAAATGAAAATTCATAAAAATTACACACATTAGAAAACTTAGAGGGATCTTTCCTTATGTTAGACAGTGATAAATAGCATACATCTGGTGCACTGTCAGCTTCTTGTTTAGCACTGGGCCATCTTAACATTTGGCCATACTGGGCAGCTGCCCAGGGCCCCACGATTGTATGGGCCGGGAGGTATCTGCCCCCACGAGTGCGTTGAATCGGTAGTTGCAGAAGTGCGCCTTGTTTTATAATAAGGATGCTTGCAAACTTAAATTCAGTTTATCATTTTATGGGACAAATAAGTAATTTCATAGTATAAAACTGAATATATGGTCAGACAGCTGTGTAGTAATGTAACTTCCCAACTCTCTTTGCTTATGCTGCTAAGGGGACTAGTTTCTCAGCAGTGATGTGGAGGCCTTTGAACTGTAAATGTCTGTGGAGAAGTGCCCTTCACCTCAGTAAAAGCCTCAACTATATAGATTGGCCTCCTGGGGAGAATGAACCATACTTACCGACTTTTTAGCTGCTCTCTCCGGGGGCGTGGCGGAGGCGGGCCAGGGGCGTGGTAGAGGCGGGCCGGGGGGACGGGAGGGTCACCTGATTTTCGGGAGCCTCCCGGCCATTCCGGGAGAGTAGGCAAGTCTGGAATGAACTACTGGGGAAATCACTACCACTGCCCTGCATGTACACAGGTATAACGGAGAATGAGGTGTTTGGAGTGTTTACGAGCTAAATGCTTGTCACGCTCTCGGCAGGCTGGGACTTATTAGTAGAATGACTGCTACCCTCCAGCCTTGTACGCCTTCATAACCCTTACTTTCCCCAGTGAGTCCTTCACGCCCTTGTCTGACGCTATATATATCCAAGTACGTATCTGTTAGGGAACTCCAGCGCAATTGTGTAAGACTCCCAGAGCCAACGAGAGGGTCTTCTGCCTATAACAGCTGCCCATTGTTCCCTTGGTGTTTAATAGACACACCGGTACTTAGGATGCCACTAGGACTTAAACCTCTAGCAGTAGGAGCTTAACCAATTGGCTGGAGACCACAAGACTGTTGGTTGGAGTAGAGATTACAGGCAGACACAGACTGGCAGGGAGACAGTTAACAGGAGAATGACTGTAGGATACTAGATGTGTTCAGGAATCTGGAGTAAGGTGTAGCAATAGGGTTGCCACCTCATCCCTTTAATTCTGGGCACATATTAATTACACAGGTTCTGTGGCTGGCTGACTTCAAGACTCCATTTCCACAGAACATGTGTAATTAATATGTCTCCAGACTTAAAGGGATGAGGTGGCAACCCTATGTAGCAAGGATTTCTCAGCACAGTAAAATGCAGACTGTGGCCTTTACCATAAGTGTAATGTGAATTTAGGAGTGCAACACAATACTTAAGCACAGGTAGAGTGCAGCTGGGGGGTGAATACACAGATCTGAATAGTAAATGCACTGAGCATGTAGCAAGGTACAATAATGCAGGCACTTAGCTGGCAGGATTCTCCAGGAACACAGCAAGGCATGACATGAACTGTTACAGGAATAGGGGCCGTCTGACAAGGCTTCCAACAAAAAACTAGAACCTAGAAACTGGAAACAGAAACTATCACTTGCACAGGAAAACATGGCTGACTGCCCTATAACACAAACAGGAGCCAATCAGAGGCTTCCAGGGAGATCAGCTTCCTAATTACTAAACAGATTGCAGCTGAAAAGCTGCACAAACACACAGAAGGCGTCCCAGCTGCTTAGTAACAGCCGGGACCAGGAATCAGCACGACCGCCAGAGTCCCGGTTGGCAAGCAATCGTCGGGACTATTGTCCAGTGCAACAACCAGAACCCGCTACAGCAGCGGCGGCTCTTACCAGTATCCCAGGATAGAGTTTGTCTGTTGACTGAGAGCATGAGTATGGTGGTCTTGTTGTGACTAGTGACGAAACTACTATACCACTGCTGCAGGGGTATCGCACCTACGCCCACCTTACAGCCTGTGCAGCAAAACCCAAAGGCTTCACTGTGCTGGTACAAGTGGACAACACATATAAGCCCCACATTACAGCGAGGTGGAGATTTATCAAAGATTGGAGAGATATAAAGTGGAGAAGCTGCCTATAGCAATCAACCAGCTTCTAGCAATTTTCTAGCAGAACCTGTAAAATGACGGACGCTGAGTGCAGGGCCGTAGCTAGGGGTGTGCAAGCTATACTGTCGCTCCAGGTGCAGGGCCCTGTGGCGACACTGTTACTGCACCACAGCACCTGCATTTGGCCGGCAGTGTTCCTGGTATGGCACCCTGCAGCCAGACACTCCAGGCACGTGCCCTGCACCCTGTAGAGCTGCCCGGATCGTGGTGCTGGGAGTATTTACATATTATACTTTCTAATAACATCGTCAGCATATCATTACTGATAGGGACCCCCACAATTTAGTTGCCCAGGGCCCCCCACAAACCATAATCTAGCACTGCACACATCTCATCAAATGTTAGGGGGACATTTACTAAGCAGTGATAAGAGCGGAGAAGTGAGCCAGTGGAGAGGTTGCCCATGGTAACCATTCAGCACTGAAGTAACATCTATAATTTGCATACTATCAAATTATACAGAGCTGCTGATTGGTTGAGGGGGCAACTTCTCCACTGGCTCACTTCTCCCTCTTCTCACTGCTTAGTAAATGTCCCTCGTAGTCTCCAGTTTCCTGCTTTCTTTTTGAAGACGCAGGCCCTGCCCATTTGCGTCACATGACTGCAACTTTTTACGTTCCGTAGCTGATCTCCAGCGAGAGCCTTTTACTGCAGTGTATGTGCATTATTATTATTTTTATTGTGCCGTTTATATAAAGGCCTCTCCATGTATTTACTTCTATCAGCGAGATCAATGTTACTCTGAATTAAGCAACTGGAGAAGAGCCAGAGACTAGACTGATACAGAGCTCGCACAGCCCTCAGGCCCGCAGCCCAGACACCGGCTGTGCGAGGAGGAGAGGAGACGTCCCTTCTGGCTGGTTGCTATGGGCTGCATGACAGGATCTTAAAATGGCCTTCCTCCTGTCTATATTTGACCTGACCTATGAGACAGCGGAGGGGGTAGCACAGAGGCCTGCAGAGCACTGAGCACAGCTCGCCCGTTACACCCTCTGCCTATTACCCCGCACATAGAGTGCACTTAGTGTAATGATATTAGCACATGACAGGCATGATAAATGGATGTGGAGTTAGGAAAGCGGCAGGTTGTGTCTGACTAAAGGAAACTTCACCCTGTGAGGCCTACAATTCCTGAGAGAGTAAGATGTACAATGACAACAACCAGTAACCGATGGAGAAATCCTATTGCAGTTGTTTTGGTAGAAATGCCGTAAGGGGAAGAAAGATCTTTATCGCCTTCCCTAATGTGCATAAGACGTCCCGGCTGAGCCTAACATGGCGTGTGGGGTGCGTAGAAATATGTGGTCCCCAGAGCACAATGCTGAAGCGCCTCCCCCAATTATATAACGGTTCGTTCCATAGTCTCATCGGCAGTAGGAGATCTCATTAAGCTTTCTGATAACTGTAGAGACCTCGCTATATATTAGAGAAAATCAGAGCCAGCAGCAGCACAAGTGGCAACTAAATAAGGCCAGGGGCATGGAGAAAGTGGGTAAGCCATGCCCCAAGATAGTGTGAACACACACCCCCTTCAGCGGGCCGCACAGCAGATAAAGAGGGTCCTATTCTCAACAGGATGTGGTCATGACCCCACATACTTGGCGCGGCCTCCCAGTAGCACTGATGCCCTGTAGATGTAGTGTAGGGTTGCTATATCATCACTTTCATCAGGCATACCTATAAATTGCACAGTTTCTGCGGCTGACTACAACCAGGTGAACTGAAGACTTGAAGTCAGCCTGCCACAGAATCTCTGTAAATCAGAGGTGTCCCTGATTAAAGATATATTATAGCAACCCTAAGTAGCGGCAACCCTGCAAAAGCCACGGCACTGGAGGGGCCACTCAGCTACTGTGCCTCATAGCAGCTGTTGCCACTACCACCACAGTAGTTATGCTGTGCGTGCAATTACAGATTGTTACTGAGTTATTAAAATTTGCAAATCTAATCTCCACAGCTAAATTCCTTACTGCTTCCTTGAGCAATCCAGGGTGCTCTTATTGTGATCTAAATCAGCAGCAACAGTCAGGAACAGCAACAGCATAACAGTGTCCGGGGTTCCGGGAATCAGGGCTGGATCCAAGGGGGGGCGAACGGGGCGACCGCCCCCCCTCCAACAGTCATAGCCACGCCGACCTACATGATGGTGACGGCGGCTACATTGCCAGCCACAGCCACCAGGTCCAGCAGCGACATGAGGAAGCTCCCAAGGTAGCGGGGCAAGCTGTCTTCGGCGCACAGTGGGGAGAACGAGCTGGATGAGCAGTTCCAGCAGCATCTCTCACCTGAAAGTGGATCCTTCATAGCGGCAGCATCCCCTCCCCAGCATCCGGCTACCCATACCAATACATGGCACGCTGCAGCAGCGCCAGCCCCACAGGCATGGACGGGGGTCGTGCTGGCTCCCTGCGCTGCTTGGGCCGCCAGAGGTGGGGGCTGCTGCCAGGTGATGGTGTGTGGCTGCACTGACATACCTACCCATCCTCCATGTCCCCGGGGCCCCTAGCGCCATCTGCCATCATCACATGCCGTCACCCCCACCTTGGGCAGTGTGTGCCGCCCATCGGTGTGTTAGTAGTTACATATGCAGCCTGGCAATGCTTTATAAGCTCTTTAGAGCATTTAATGGACAGTTGGGATGGGAAGTGGGAGGAGTAATGAGTGTAGGGGAGGAGTTAGGAATAAATAAACTGCCCCCCCTAAAAGAAAAGTCTAGATCCGTCCCTGCCGGGAATGTCTGATCAGTGCCAGGGGTGTCAGCTGTATCACTTGCACTGGGTATGGGCACAGGAGGCATATGGCAGTGGTCAGTCTGCAGATGACCTCCCCCACCTCTGTGAGTGTGGTGCCCCCGGGGCAACAAAATTCTCCAGCAGGGTAGCAATGGTTGATTCGGACTGCTGGGGGTCACAGGCTGCTGCAGTGCCCAAGCCTCTCCTCTCACAGGCAGCGATATCGGCTCCCATGGGAACCGCCACTGGAGAAGCGGTCAGGATGTGGGGAAGAAGAGGGGGCATTGGAGACACTGTGACCGGAGCTGCTGGGTGGGGGGTGACATTGTGACAAGCTCTGGAGAAGGCGGAGAAACGTCTCACACTTTATCCGCAAAAAGAGCAGCTTTTCGGAAGTAATAAGTAAAGGAGGCGTGATAAAAGCCTCCAATATTTAAACTGAACTCGCTGCGAGTTCAAAGCATAATTATCTCATGCTCATTGTTCTTATAATGATGAATAAGGGATCTATTTACTAAAGCTTTGATGGAGATAAAGTGTCCAGAGTTAAAGTCCCAGCCAATCACCTCCTATCTGTCATTTTTCAAACACAGGGTTCTATTTACTAAGCCTTGGGTGGAGATAAAGTGGACGGAGATAAAGTATCAGCCAACCAGCTCCTAACTGTCATTTTTCGAACACAGCCTGTGACATGGCAGTTAGGAGCTGATTGGCTGGTACTTTATCTACATCCACTTTATCTCCATCAAAGGCTTAGTAAATAGAGCCCTAAGGGGGACAGTTACTAAGCAGTGATAAGAGCGGAGAAGTGAGTCAATGGAGAAGTGGCCCCATCAACCAATCAGCAGCTCTGTATCATTTTTTTAGTATGCAAATTATAGATGTTACGTCAGTGCTGATTGGTTGCCATGGTCAACTTCTCCACTGGCTCACTTCTCTGCTCTTATTACTGCTTAGTAAATGTCCCCCTGAGTCCCTTAAAGGGAAGGCATTCAATATGCCGGCTGTCGGGATCTCGACAGCCGGCATACCGACAACTATCCTCCCTCTTGGGGTGTCCACAACACCCCTGGAGGGAGAATAAAGACGTGGTGCGTGTAGCGTGGCACACATAGCGCACCACCGTGCCCGCAAGGGGCTCTTTTGTGCTCAGCCCACTGCCAGATCTCAACCGTCAGTATAACGTAGTACACCCCCTTAAAGAGAGCTGGCACAGAACTGCATCACGTATGCAGAGAAAAGAAAGGATTTTATTTTAAATACACAATGTTGAAACATACAGACAGACATTGCAAGTATTATACATTTCCAGGGACACAATGTTAAATCCTGCAACAATTCCTGCTAATTAGGGACAGTTGGCCACTAAAACCTAGAACTTCAAAGACTTCTCAACGGACACTTTGAAATCCAATAATTTTAAAATGATTATTTACAACATTGATGACCCCCTTTAATACATAGATGAAACTGTATCTTGGCAGTGAGTTCTTTCTTTTTGTAAACAGTAAATTGGTGTAATTGAGATGAACCTGTTCTGTCTCATGTACTGCAGACATCTTTCTGACAAGTTCATTACAATGTATTTTCCACTGCGGAGAGGTGTTGAGACTTGTAGGCATCTGAGTTGCAGCAAATGTAACAATAATGAAATATAATCCGCTCTCATTGTGGTATAATAACTGCCAGAAAGTGTTTTTGTTCTTGGTCACAAGTGATTTTTATATGAAGTTAAAACTCAGCCAATCATCTATTCTGAGATTGGATTCAGCTGAGTTTAGCTTGTGATTCACGTCCAGGTTAATCAACCACAGCTCAAGGCTTTTGATGTGTAGAAAAGGGCAAATGAAGTAAAAAAAAATGTGTATGAAATATGTTTTTTTAAATCATACTGTGACCCAGGCGTAGAAAACCACTTTGCCGTGTCCCATAGCAAAACTTTGCAAGAGGCCTGGCGATGCAGTCCCTCCTCCCATGATCTTGTAGGAGCACACGTGGGTACTGGAACATGAGTAGTGGATGCCTGTTTGGGCTTTTGAGCTTAACAAAGTATGCCTTGACCCCTATAAGAGCAGGGTCCTTCATGGTTGGTCTATGTCGGAGTATAATAACAGCTTGAGGCCGAGTAAAATTTGAGAAGTTACCCTGGATGGACAGTAGGTGGCGCTGAGTCTTAAGTTGACACTGAGTAGTTTGTCTTTGTTGTGGTGGAGGACTTTCATATTATTTAGCTATTTATTATCAGTTTCTTATATAGCGCAGCATATTCCATTGCGCTTTATAATTAGAACAACAGTTATAGAACAAAACTGGGCAAAAACAGACATAGAGGTAGGAGGGCCCTGCTCGCAAGCTTACAATCTATAGGGAAATAGGCATTGATACACAAGGATAGATGCTACCTGTTGCATAATGGTCCACCAGATTGCTTGGTTCTTAATGGGTTGTATGATATGATCACCCAGCAATGTTGGAAGACAAAATATGTGAGGTTATGTGTACTGTACAGAGAGGATGCAATTAGTTAGCATACCTCCCAACTGTCCCGATTTTCGCAGGACAGTCCCGTTTTTTGAGGACTGTCCCGCTGTCCCACCCGCGGGCCGCAGTGTCCCGCGGTGAGCGGGGGGGGGGGGGGGGGCAGTTGGGAGGCTCCTGCACTCGCTGCCCTGCTTAGCAGAGCAGCGGTGAATAGACGCTGTGCGCATGCACACAGCGTCTATTCACTGGAGTCAGAGGGAGAGGGGGCACGCCAGCGACTCACAGAGCGCTGGGCATGCCCCCTCAGTGATGAAAGCGGGGGCGTGGCTCGTGATTGTGGGTCCTCCCGCAAAGCCACGCCCCCTTTCCTTAGGGCACATCCCTTTTTCGGGAGCGCGCGCGGCTTCGCCGCACGTGTGTCTCTCTTTATATAAATTAAAAGTTGGGAGGTATGAGATAGGGAGGCATTGAAGGTTATGTGGGTGGGTCTGGAATTTGTCTGAAGAGGTGAGTTTTCAGGGAACGTCTAAAGGTTTGGAGACTAGAGGTGAGTCTTATTGTGCATATTGGGCATTCCACAGAGTGGGGGAAGCCCGGATAAAGTCCTGTAATTTTGAGTGGGAACAAGTAATGCGTGTGGATGAGAGACGTAGTAGATCTTGTGCATAGAATCTTCTTGTTAATCATATCATATTTCAAATTAAATCATCAATGTATGTCAATGATCATTGCATGATCAAACTCTTTGCACAGGAGCTTTGGCAAATGGCAATAATCAGATCTGTTACATACTGTACAAACTGGTAAAAAAAAACTATTGGGAAAGCAGAACAGATACTGTTACATTGTGTTCTAGTACTGTCCTGGCCATCTTCATCCTTACCTGTCAGTGATACACAGTATAATGTATCTTTCCCATCATTTTGTTTAGATTTCATTACGTGATCAGAAAACTACTTACATTTCTAATTTATCATACTATGGATAACAATCTTAATACTTGTACACAGTGCCGTACTCAGCAAGGGGCAAGGGTGCAGCTACCATAGGTGCACGGAGAGGCCCAGAGCAGAGAGGGGCCACCTTCCCTGTCACAGTTACATGTGTTATATACAGGGTGTAGCTACCATAGGTGCAGGGTGTGCAGCTCCTATGGAGCCCAGAGCTGAGAGGGGCCACCTTCCCTGTCACAGTGAAATGTGTTATATACAGGGTGCAGCTACCATAGGTGCACGAGAGGCCCAGAGCAGAGAGGGCCCACCTTCCCTGTCACAGTTACATGTGTTATATACAGGGTGTAGCTACCATAGGTGCAGGGTGTGCAGCTCCTATGGAGCCCAGAGCTGAGAGGGGCCACCTTCCCTGTCACAGTTACATGTGTTATATACAGGGTGTAGCTACCATAGGTGCAGGGAGTGCAGCTGCTATGGGTCCCAGAGCTGAGAGGTGCCACCTTCCCTGTCACAGTTACATGTGTTATATACAGGGTGTAGCTACCATAGGTGCTGGGTGTGCAGCTCCTATGGAGCCCAGAGCTGAGAGGGGCCACCTTCCCTGTCATAGTTACATGTGTAATATACAGGGTGTAGCTACCATAGGTGCAGGGAGTGCAGCTGCTATGGGGCCCAGAGCTGAGAGGGGCCACCTTCCCTGTCACAGTGAAATGTGTTATATACAGAGTGTAGCTACCATAGGTGCAGGGTGTGCAGCTCCTATGGAGCCCAGAGCTGAGAGGGGCCACGTTCCCTGTCACAGTTACATGTGTTATATACAGGGGTGTAGCTACCATAGGTGCAGGGAGTGCAGCTGCTATGGGGCCCAGAGCTGAGAGGGGCCACCTTCCCTGTCACAGTTACATGTATTATATACAGGAGCATAGCTACCATAGGTGCAGGGAGTGCAGCTGCTATGGGGCCAGAGCTGAGAGGGGCCACCTTCCCTGTCACAGTTACATCTGTGTTATATACAGGGGTGTAGCTACCATTGGTGCAGGGAGTGCAGCTGCTATAGGGCCCATAGCTGAGAGGGGCCACCTTCCCTGTCACAGTTACATGTGTTATATACAGGGGTGTAGCTACCATAGGTGCAGGCAGTGCAGCTGCTATGGGGCCCAGAGCTGAGAGGGACCACCTTCCCTGTCACAGTTACATGTGTTATATACAGGGTGTAGCTACCATAGGTGCAGGGAGTGCAGCAGCTATGGGGCCCAGAGCTGATAGGGACCCACCATCCCTGTCACAGTTACATGTGTTATATACAGGACATAGCTACCATAGGTGCAGGGAGTGCAGCTGCTATGGGTCCCAGAGCTGAGAGGGGCCACCTTCCCTGTCAAAGTTACATGTGTTATATACATTTTTCGCCATTGGGTGGTACATAGGGATCCTTTCAAACTTTTTCCTTGGGGCCTGCAATATATCTAGGTATGCCTCTGGGCCTGCTCATTGTAGTGTGGTATAAAATGAACTGGAGGGCATTTTAATGTTATATAATATGAACCGGGGCACTGTAATGAGGCACAATATGAACGGGGAGCACTATATATCATAATGTGAATTGGGGGTACTGTGCGGCATAATGTGTACTGAAAAGCTCTGAAATGTGACATAGGGTGAACTTGAGCACTATTGTGATTCATAAAAGAAACTAGGGCACTACTACGGGGTATAACATTAACAACTGCCCCTTCAAAATGTTGCTATGGGGCCCACAAAGTTCTGGCTACGCCCCTGCCAAGGGGCCTATTGATTATTCAGCCCTGATTGACCTTCGATAATTAAGTAACCAACTTGACTTGCACGGGTGATAGTAAAGTACCGCAGCGCTTTGTTATTTCCCCGGTTGCGAGCCCTAACACTGACACTTTCATCACTAATAACTAGCGGTGAAATGTTACACAACAGGGTTTGACCCCGCAGTGTTTTTGCGCACGCGTTAAATGAGTTAATGCATGTGCATTGCCGGAACAGGACAAGTGCCTGAGGAGATGGAGCGATTCAAAAGGTTCCCTCTTGGCAACCCGGAACTCTGGGTCTCTGGGAACTTACACCGTCAGAAGTTGGCGCCATTTCCTGCAAAGAAACCACGAGGACCTTTCAGTTTTCAGAGTTTGCTGAATACTCGGAGGCCACCTTGGGCCAATAATAATGGTAAAGGGGCAGGACAGTTAAAAAATGCGGAAAATACTGTTTCTGCATGTGTAACGAGCACGTTCACTTTGATGAATAGGCCGCTTAATGTTACAAGTTGATCCAAGATTTTTATTAACTTCAACGAACGGGGTAAGTGTGTATTTATTTACTAAATGTTTTCCCTGATTTCTCACTATTCCCGGAACATATCCCGGAATTTATCAAGAATTGCATTTGCAATGCAATCTGGGTTGCAGCGCAATTATTAGCGCCTAGGTGGCATGTATCATACTACACCTGTAGGGACAGGGTCTCCAAAAGTATCCCGGTGTGAGTGCGGCCAGGGCACCTGCTGGGTCCTGCTGATGCACATGCACGGCGGCCATTGCCAGGGTGAGTGCTGAGGGAAACCACCGACAGCTAATTATGCGATGTGTACCCACAGACTACAGTGGGCTATTGCAGGTGGTAGCTGGGGGGGCGCAATCTCCGGAATCAGAGATATAAATACACTACAGGTTACTTATCAGCCTTTAGCTAAGAGTGATATAGTGTAAGCTGTTTGCATTGGTTGCTGTGTTACTGTGCTCTGTTAGTAAATAATACGTTGCATACATATAAATCAAGAAGCCTGAAGATGAGTTTTCTCTCAGTGTGTGGAGGATTATTATTCTCTGCTCATCCCAATGGCTGGTGGAAGACCAAAGTGTTCATACCAATGGCTGCAGGCCTATAAACATAGATCATATCCCTGGTCCCAGTGACAGCGTCTATGGGTGAAAATCACTCTTCTACACATGTGTTTGCATTATATATGTAATGCACAGAAGGAGCAGAGATGAGAGGCTGTTTGACATCTTCTTTATGAGATATGCCACAGATGAGCCCCCCTTCCTGTCTGCCCTCTAGCTGGGGCCACCGCATAGCTGGAGAACCCATCTGGGAGCTCACTGACAGCTCGTATACTGGGAGGAAGGCGATAAATCAGACTTCCTCAGATACCAGATCACTCTCTGTCTCCCTCACACATAGCTGCGTTACAGGGACTGTCCTGCAGAGCTGAGCAAGACTCTCTTTCTAAATGGCGGCATGTGCATAAGTCCGCTGACTGCCATATTTACCACCTTATGCTAATGCGAGCATCCGTCCGTCTATGAGAGAATGCATCCACCTTCATGCATACAGTGCTGCTGCCTAATGCTTTTCCCGTCCCCAGCGGCCATCTTTAGTATTGACACATAAGGGGACATTTACTAAGCAGTGATAAAAGTGGAGAAGTGAGCCAGTGGAGAAGTTGCCCATGGCAACCAATCAGCTGCTCCGTATACTTTTATAGTATGCAAATTACAAATGTTACGTCAATGCTGATTGGTTGCCATGGGCAACTTTTCCGCTGCTCACTTCTCCCCTTTCATCACTGCTTAGTACATCTCTCTATATACACCCAAAGACGCCCTATTTCTGTCCGCATGCGACAAATTATCACGGCACTCCCACAATACCCCCCGCAAGACGGGTCTGTCCAGTGTGTGCGCACAGCAGCCACCCAGACGCTGCCCAGCAACGTCATTTCACGGATGGAGAGAAATTGGCGCACGCAGAGCCAGCCGTTCGCTCTCATATCCGCCAACCGTTCACTCTCGCATCCGTCATCAAGGCGGATGTGTGGTGGGTCGCATGGACAGTCTTCATCACTTTGCTCCTCATTTAGATAAAGGATCAAAATGTGCACCTGTATAAAACTATCAGGTCTATTTACTAAGCCTTGGAGAGAAAGTGCATAGAGATAAAGTTCCAGACAATCAGCTCCTAACTGCCATATTGCAGGCTGTGTTTTAAAAAATGACAGTTAGGAGCTGATTGGCTGGATGGTACTTTATCTCTCTCCACTTCATCTCGCTCCAAGGCTTAGTAAATAGACCCCTAAGTTGTAAACTTTGCTTTCAAAATCAAACTTAATAACACCTTACTACCTCATACCTCATTCATGCTAGAAATATTTATTATTTATTTGTTTGTTTGTTTGTTTGTTTATATATCTGGCTCCACAAAATTCTGCAAACGTTGTACATTCAAGGCCAAAAATAAATTCTTCAGGGGCCCGGTTATAAGGGGGTGTGACCAACATTTGGGTGCCCCATTGTGAATGCATGGACCCTTTACAGAAGTTGGATACTGAACATTGAAGGGGCATGGCCACAACACCTTGGCGGGCCTGGTTACGTCTAGCTTCTGGGCCATTACTTCCCACCTCTCTGCACCACAGCCCATCTCTAACAAGCAAAGGACGGGACAGGAAAAGGCAAAATCCAATGAGACCGAGAAATGAAGCATAATAAATATTAGTCAAGGTATAGAACAACTAGAAAATGTAGTACACACCACACAGGCGGATAAAGTGACAACAGACAGGAAGAGAGAGGGCTCTGATCCCAAGAGTCTATGGTCTTACAGGGAGAAGAGAGAATAACACAAGAGGGGAGGGTGAGAGAATGTAGGCAGAGGTAGACTGAGCCACCGTCAGTGGATATAGGGGGTAGTGATGTGCACCGGAAATTTTTCGGGTTTTGTGTTTTGGTTTTGGGTTCGGTTTTGCAGCCGTGTTTTGGGTTCGGACGCGTTTTGGCAAAACCTCACCGAAATTTTTTTGTCGGATTCGGGTGTGTTTTGGATTTGGGTGTTTTTTTCAAAAAACCCTAAAAAACAGCTTAAATCATAGAATTTGGGGGTCATTTTGATCCCATAGTATTATTAACCTCAATAACCATAATTTCCACTCATTTTCAGTCTATTCTGAACACCTCACATCTCACAATATTATTTTTAGTCCTAAAATTTGCACCGAGGTCGCTGGATGGCTAAGCTAAGCGACCTAAGTGGCCGACACAAACACCTGGCCCATCTAGGAGTGGCACTGCAGTGTCAGACAGGATGGCCCTTCAAAAAAATTGTCCCCAAACAGCACATGATGCAAAGAAAAAAAGAGGCGCAATGAGGTAGCTGTGTGACTAAGCTAAACGACCCAAGTGGCCGACACAAACACCTGGCCCATCTAGGAGTGGCACTGCAGTGTCAGACAGGATGGCACTTCAAAAAAATACTCCCCAAACAGCACATGATGCAAAGAAAAAAAGAGGCGCAATGAGGTAGCTGTGTGACTAAGATAAGCGACCCAAGTGGCCGACACAAACATCTGGCCCATCTAGGAGTGGCACTGCAGTGTCACGCAGGATGGCCCTTCAAAAAAATACTCCCCAAACAGCACATGACGCAAAGAAAAAAAGAGGCGCAATGAGGTAGCTGTGTGACTAAGCTAAGCGACCCTAGTGGCCGACACAAACACCTGGCCCATCTAGGAGTGGCACTGCAGTGTCACGCAGGATGGCCCTTCAAAAAAATACTCCCCAAACAGCACATGATGCAAAGAAAAAAAGAGGCGCAATGAGGTAGCTGTGTGACTAAGATAAGCGACCCAAGTGGCCGACACAAACATCTGGCCCATCTAGGAGTGGCACTGCAGTGTCAGACAGGATGGCCCTTCAAAAAAATTGGCCCCAAACAGCACATGATGCAAAGAAAAAAAGAGGCGCAATGAGGTAGCTGTGTGACTAAGCTAAGCGACCCAAGTGGCCGACACAAACACCTGGCTCATCTAGGAGTGGCACTGCAGTGTCAGACAGGATGGCACTTCAAAAAAATACTCCCCAAACAGCACATGATGCAAAGAAAAAAAGAGGCGCACCAAGGTCGCTGTGTGACTAAGCTAAGCGACACAAGTGGCCGACACAAACACCTGGCCCATCTAGGAGTGTCACTGCAGTGTCACGCAGGATGGCCCTTCAAAAAAATACTCCCCAAACAGCACATGATGCAAAGAAAAAAAGAGGCGCAATGAGGTAGCTGTGTGACTAAGCTAAGCGACCCAAGTGGCCGACACAAACACCTGGTCCATCTAGGAGTGGCACTGCAGTGTCAGACAGGATGGCACTTCAAAAAAATACTCCCCAAACAGCACATGATGCAAAGAAAAAAAGAGGCGCACCAAGGTCGCTGTGTGACTAAGCTAAGCGACACAAGTGGCCGGCACAAACACCTGGCCCATCTAGGAGTGGCACTGCAGTGGCACGCAGGATGGCCCTTCAAAAAAATACTCCCCAAACAGCACATGATGCAAAGAAAAATGAAAGAAAAAAGAGGTGCAAGATGGAATTGTCCTTGGGCCCTCCCACCCACCCTTATGTTGTATAAACAGGACATGCACACTTTAATGAACCCATCATTTCAGTGACAGGGTCTGCCACACGACTGTGACTGAAATGACTGGTTGGTTTGGGCCCCCACCAAAAAAGAAGCAATCAATCTCTCCTTGCACAAACTGGCTCTACAGAGGCAAGATGTCCACCTCCTCCTCATCGTCCGATTCATCACCCCTTTCACTGTGTACATCCCCCTCCTCACAGATTATTAATTCGTCCCCACTGGAATCCACCATCTCAGGTCCCCGTGTACTTTCTGGAGGCAATTGCTGCTGGTGAATGTCTCCACGGAGGAATTGATTATAATTAATTTTAATGAACATCATCTTCTCCACATTTTCTGGAAGTAACCTCGTACGCCGATTGCTGACAAGGTGAGCGGCGGCACTAAACACTCTTTCGGAGTACACACTGGAGGGAGGGCAACTTAGGTAGAATAAAGCCAGTTTGTGCAAGGGCCTCCAAATTGCCTCTTTTTCCTGCCAGTATACGTACGGACTGTCTGACGTGCCTACTTGGATGCGGTCACTCATATAATCCTCCACCATTCTTTCAATGGTGAGAGAATCATATGCAGTGACAGTAGACGACATGTCAGTAATCGTTGGCAGGTCCTTCAGTCCGGACCAGATGTCAGCACTCGCTCCAGACTGCCCTGCATCACCGCCAGCGGGTGGGCTCGGAATTCTTAGCCTTTTCCTCGCACCCCCAGTTGCGGGAGAATGTGAAGAAGGAGCTGTTGACGGGTCACGTTCCGCTTGACTTGACAATTTTCTCACCAGCAGGTCTTTGAACCCCAGCAGACTTGTGTCTGCCGGAAAGAGAGATACAACGTAGGTTTTAAATCTAGGATCGAGCACGGTGGCCAAAATGTAGTGCTCTGATTTCAACAGATTGACCACCCGTGAATCCTGGTTAAGCGAATGAAAGGCTCCATCCACAGGTCCCACATGCCTAGCGGAATCGCTCTGTTTTAGCTCCTCCTTCAATGTCTCCAGCTTCTTCTGCAAAAACCACAAAAGATAAAATGAAGCGCTATCCTGATCAGTATAAATTAAAACATATAACATTTATTAGACATTTATACAAACAACATTCATAACACGGCTTATAATTTCACCCTGTGGCCACTTATTAGTTGATCAACTTATTTACTGCAGTATAAATCAGCATAAATCCACATATTTATATTTGCAAAGATATAGATAGAGCAAAGCTTGGAGATGTTAGAAGCTGTTCGTTTAGAACAATTAGTTACTAACAGTTCATAATTTTTAGCCAGACGGAACCAAGCTCAGTGATGTTAGACAGGCTCACTTAATATCATGCAAGAATCTTCAACTGTTAGTTCGTAACTTTCCGAAATGATTCAAAGCATGCAAACAATTGCTTAATGGAATAGCTGTTTGAATGTTAATACTCAGGATTTTTGTCCATAGAATAATTCAACTGCAAAGTCCAGCGTGGCCACGCTATTAAATAGAACCCGACACAACGTGTCTTCAGACCAGGTAACTGATTAAAGAAGTGACGTCTCACTCTTGATAGTTACCACTCTTGTCCTCACGTATAGGTGCGGGATGCAACAGATCAACGCCGTGGATGGCACTCCTCTACGCGTTTCTCCGCCTGTGTGCAGATCGGCGGCTTCTTCGTTCATTCATTATTCTTTGAAGAAGCCGCCGATCTGCACACAGGCGGAGAAACGCGTAGAGGAGTGCCATCCACGGCGTTGATCTGTTGCATCCCGCACCTATACGTGAGGACAAGAGTGGTAACTATCAAGAGTGAGACGTCACTTCTTTAATCAGTTACCTGGTCTGAAGACACGTTGTGTCGGGTTCTATTTAATAGCGTGGCCACGCTGGACTTTGCAGTTGAATTATTCTATGGACAAAAATCCTGAGTATTAACATTCAAACAGCTATTCCATTAAGCAATTGTTTGCATGCTTTGAATCATTTCGGAAAGTTACGAACTAACAGTTGAAGATTCTTGCATGATATTAAGTGAGCCTGTCTAACATCACTGAGCTTGGTTCCGTCTGGCTAAAAATTATGAACTGTTAGTAACTAATTGTTCTAAACGAACAGCTTCTAACATCTCCAAGCTTTGCTCTATCTATATCTTTGCAAATATAAATATGTGGATTTATGCTGATTTATACTGCAGTAAATAAGTTGATCAACTAATAAGTGGCCACAGGGTGAAATTATAAGCCGTGTTATGAATGTTGTTTGTATAAATGTCTAATAAATGTTATATGTTTTAATTTATACTGATCAGGATAGCGCTTCATTTTATCTTTTGTGGTTTTTACATTTTTTGAGAGGTAACAGTGACCTCTTAGGTGAAGCAGCAATCCCAGATCAGGTGTATTGTTAGTTACATCCCAGATCTTTTAACTATTTGCGCCCAGGTATTATCTTTCTTTTTCTTCTGCAAAAGCCTGATGAGGGGAATGACCTGACTCAGGCTGGCAGTGTCTGAACTGACTTCACGTGTGGCAAGTTCAAAGGGTTGCAGAACCTTGCACAACGTTGAAATCATTCTCCACTGCGCTTGAGACAGGTGCATTCCACCTCCTTTGCCTATATCGTGGCCAGATGTATAGGCTTGAATGGCCTTTTGCTGCTCCTCCATCCTCTGAAGCATATAGAGGGTTGAATTCCACCTCGTTACCACCTCCTGCTTCAGATGATGGCAGGGCAGGTTCAGGTATTTTTGGTGGTGCTCCAGTCTTCTGTACGCGGTGCCTGAACGCCGAAAGTGGCCCGCAATTCTTCGGGCCACCGACAGCATCTCTTGCACGCCCCTGTCGTTTTTTAAATAATTCTGCACCACCAAATTCAAGGTATGTGCAAAACATGGGACGTGCAGGAATTTGCCCAGATGTAATGCACGCACAATATTGCTGGCGTTGTCCGATGTCACAAATCCCCAGGAGAGTCCAATTGGGGTAAGCCATTCTGCGATGATCTTCCTCAGTTGCCGTAAGAGGTTTTCAGCTGTGTGCGTATTCTGGAAAGCGGTGATACAAAGCGTAGCCTGCCTAGGAACGATTTGGCGTTTGCGAGATGCTGCTACTGGTGCCGCCGCTGCTGTTCTTGCAGCGGGAGGCAATACATCTACCCAGTGGGCTGTCACAGTCATATAGTCCTGAGTCTGCCCTGCTCCACTTGTCCACATGTCCGTGGTTAAGTGGACATTGGGTACAACTGCATTTTTTAGGACACTGGTGAGTCTTCTTCTGAGGTCTGTGTACATTTTCGGTATTGCCTGCCTAGAGAAATGGAACCTAGATGGCATTTGGTACCGGGGACACAGTACCTCAATCAAGTCTATAGTTGGCTCTGAATTAACGATGGATACCGGAACCACGTTTCTCACTGCCCAGGCTGCCAAGGCCTCAGTTATCCGCTTTGCAGCAGGATGACTGCTGTGATATTTCATCTTCCTCGCAAAGGACTGTTGGACAGTCAATTGCTTACTGGAAGTAGTACAAGTGGTCTTCCGACTTCCCCTCTAGGATGACGATCGACTCCCAGCAGCAACAACAGCAGCGCCAGCAGCAGTAGGCGTTACACTCAAGGATGCATCGGAGGAATCCCAGGCAGGAGAGGACTCGTCAGACTTGCCAGTGACATGGCCTGCAGGACTATTGGCTTTCCTGGGTAAGGAGGAAATTGACACTGAGGGAGTTGGTGGTGTGGTTTGCAGGAGCTTGGTTACAAGAGGAAGGGATTTACTGGTCAGTGGACTGCTTCCGCTGTCGTCCAAAGTTTTTGAACGTGTCACTGACTTATGATGAATGCGCTGCAGGTGACGTATAAGGGAGGATGTTCCGAGGTGGTTAACGTCCTTACCCCTACTTATTACAGCTTGACAAAGGCAACACACGGCTTGACACCTGTTGTCCGCATTTGTGTTGAAATAATTCCACACCGAAGAGCTGATTTTTTTTGTATTTTGACCAGGCATGTCAATGGCCATATTCCTCCCACTGACAACAGGCGTCTCCCCGGGTGCCTGACTTAAACAAACCACCTCACCATCAGAATCCTCCTTGTCAATTTCCTCCCCAGCGCCAGCAACACCCATATCCTCATCCTGGTGTACTTCAACACTGACATCTTCAATTTGACTATCAGGAACTGGACTGCGGGTGCTCCTTCCAGCACTTGCAGGGGGCGTGCAAATGGTGGAAGGCGCAAGCTCTTCCCGTCCAGTGTTGGGAAGGTCAGGCATCGCAACCGACACAATTGGACTCTCCTTGGGGATTTGTGATTTCGAAGAACGCACAGTTCTTGCTGTGCTTTTGCCAGCTTAAGTCTTTTCTTTTTTCTAGCGAGAGGATGAGTGCTTCCATCCTCATGTGAAGCTGAACCACTAGCCATGAACATAGGCCAGGACCTCAGCCGTTCCTTGCCACTACGTGTCGTAAATGGCATATTGGCAAGTTTACGCTTCTCCTCAGACGCTTTTAATTTTGATTTTTGGGTCATTTTACTGATCTTTTGTGTTTTGGATTTTACATGCTTCTTACTATGACATTGGGCATTGGCCTTGGCAGACGACGTTGATGGCATTTCATCGTCTCGGCCATGACTAATGGCAGCAGCTTCAGCATGAGGTGGAAGTGGATCTTGATCTTTCCCTATTTTTTTAACCTCCACATTTTTGTTCTCCATATTTTAATGCGCACAACTAAAAGGCACCACAGGTATACAATGTAGATGGATGGATAGTATACTTATTATTATTAATGGATGACGAGTGACTGACGACACAGAGGTAGGTACAGCAGTGGCCTACCGTACTGCTATATACAGTATAATAAATGGACCTGGTGGACACTGTCAGCAGACTGCTAAACTAGTACTACTAGTATAAAGAAAAAAAGCCACCACAGGTATACAATGTAGATGGATGGATAGTATACTTATGGACGACGAGTGACGACACAGAGGTAGGTACAGCAGTGGCCTACCGTACTGCTATATACAGTATAATGGACCTGGTGGACACTGTCAGCAGACTGCTAAACTAGTACTACTAGTATAAAAGAAAAAGCCACCACAGGTATACAATGTAGATGGATGGTAGTATACTTATGGACGACGAGTGACGACACAGAGGTAGGTACAGCAGTGGCCTACCGTACTGCTTTATACAGTATAATAAATGGACCCAGTGGACACTGTCAGCAGACTGCTAAACTAGTACTACTAGTTATAAAAAAAAAGCCACCACAGGTATACAATGTAGATGGATGGATAGTATACTTATGGACGAGAGTGACTGACGACACAGAGGTAGGTACAGCAGTGGCCTACCGTACTGCTATATACAGTATAATGGACCTGGTGGACACTGTCAGCAGACTGCTAAACTAGTACTACTAGTATAAAGAAAAAAAGCCACCACAGGTATACAATGTAGATGGATGGTAGTATACTTATGGACGACGAGTGACAACACAGAGGTAGGTACAGCAGTGGCCTACCGTACTGCTATATATAGTATAATGGACCTGGTGGACACTGTCAGCAGACTGCTAAACTAGTACTACTAGTATAAAAAAAAAGCCACCACAGGTATACAATGTAGATGGATGGTAGTATACTTATGGACGAAGAGTGACGACTCAGAGGTAGGTACAGCAGTGGCCTATCGTACTGCTATATATAGTATAATGGACCTGGTGGACACTGTCAGCAGACTGCTAAACTAGTACTACTAGTATAAAAAAAAAGCCACCACAGGTATACAATGTAGATGGATGGATAGTATACTTATGGACGACGAGTGATGACACAGAGGTAGGTACAGCAGTAGCCTACCGTACTGCTATATACAGTATAATGGACCTGGTGGACACTGTCAGCAGACTGCTAAACTAGTACTACTAGTATAAAGAAAAAAAGCCACCACAGGTATACAATGTAGATGGATGCATAGTATACTTATGGACGACGAGTGACGACACAGAGGTAGGTACAGCAGTGGCCTACCGTACTGCTATATACAGTATAATGGACCTGGTGGACACTGTCAGCAGACTGCTAAACTAGTACTACTAGTATAAAGAAAAAAAGCCACCACAGGTATACAATGTAGATGGATGGATAGTATACTTATGGACGACGAGTGACGACACAGAGGTAGGTACAGCAGTGGCCTACCGTACTGCTATATACAGTATAATGGACCTGGTGGACACTGTCAGCAGACTGTGTTTATAGTATAAAGAAAAAAAGACACCACAGGTATACAATGTAGATGGATGGTAGTATACTTATGGACGACAAGTGACGACACAGAGGTAGGTACAGCAGTGGCCTTCCGTACTGCTATATACAGTATAATGGACCTGGTGGACACTGTCAGCAGACTGCTAAACTAGTACTACTAGTATAAAAAAAAAGCCACCACAGGTATACAATGTAGATGGATGGTAGTATACTTATGGACGACGAGTGACGACACAGAGGTAGGTACAGCAGTGGCCTACCGTACTGCTATATACAGTATAATGGACCTGGTGGACACTGTCAGCAGACTGCTAAACTAGTACTACTAGTATAAAAAAAAAAAGCCACCACAGGTATACAATGTAGATGGATGGATAGTATACTTATGGACGACGAGTGACGACACAGAGGTAGGTACAGCAGTGGCCTACCGTACTGCTATATACAGTATAATGGACCTGGTGGACACTGTCAGCAGACTGCTAAACTAGTACTACTAGTATAAAGAAAAAAAGCCACCACAGGTATACAATGTAGATGGATGGATAGTATACTTATGGACGACGAGTGACGACACAGAGGTAGGTACAGCAGTGGCCTACCGTACTGCTATATACAGTATAATGGACCTGGTGGACACTGTCAGCAGACTGCTAAACTAGTACTACTAGTATAAAGAAAAAAAGCCACCACAGGTATACAATGTAGATGGATGGATAGTATACTTATGGACGACGAGTGACGACACAGAGGTAGGTACAGCAGTGGCCTACCGTACTGCTATATACAGTATAATAAATGGACCTGGTGGACACTGTCAGCAAACTGCTAAACTAGTATAAAGAAAAAAAGCCACCACAGGTATACAATGTAGATGGATGGATAGTATACTTATTATTATTAATGGATGACGAGTGACTGACGACACAGAGGTAGGTACAGCAGTGGCCTACCGACTACCGTACTGCTATATACAGTATAATGGACCTGGTGGACACTGTCAGCAGACTGCTAAACTAGTATAAAAAAAAGCCACCACAGGAGTATTTTTCAGGCAGACAAACGTATACTGGTGGTCACTGTCAGCAAAACTGTGCACTGTACTCCTGCTATAGCTGCTCCCCAGTCCCCACAATTAAGCAGTGTGAGCACTCAGCACAGATATATCATGCAGCACACTGAGCACAGATATGGTATGGAGCGTTTTTTTCAGGCAGAGAACGGATAAAAAAAAATGGTGGTCACTATCAGCAAAACTCTGCACTCTACTCCGAGTCCTAACAGCTGCTCCCCAATCCTCCCCACAATTAGTAATAAAACAAGCAATCAACTGTCTCTTCTACAATTATAAACGGAAAGGACGCCAGCCACGTCCTCTCCCTATCAATCTCAATGCACGTGTGAAAATGGCGGCGACGCGCGGCTGCTTATATAGAATCCGAATCTCGCGAGAATCCGACAGCGGGATGATGACGTTCGGGCGCGCTCGGGTTAGCCGAGCAAGGCGGGAGGATCCGAGTCTGCTCGGACCCGTGTAAAAAAAGGTAAAGCTCGGGTGGGTTCGGTTTCTCGGAAACCGAACCCGCTCATCACTAATAGGGGGTAATTCAGACCTGATTGTAGCAGCAAATTTGATAGCAGTTGGGCAAAACCATGGGGGTAATTCACACCTGATCGCTAGTCTGCGTTTTCGTACAGCTGGCGATCAGGTCTAAACTGCGCATGCATATGCACCGCAATGCGCAGGCGCGGCGTACTTATACAAAGCGGATCGCAGCTCAGCGATGGGTTTGTGCGAAGGATCCATTCGCACAGGCGTCCGCAAGGAGATTGACAGGAAAAGGGTGTTTGTGGGTGGCAACTGACCGTTTTCAGGGAGTGGTTGGAAAAATGCAGGCGTGTCCAGGCGTTTGCAGGGAGGGTGTCTGACGTCAATTCCAGTCCCAAACAGGCTGAAGTGTTTGCAGCGGCTGAGTAAGTCCCGGGCTACTCAGAGACTGCACAAGATCTGTTTGTACAGCTCTGCCACACATGCGTTCGCAAACTTAAAAAGCTAAAGTACACTCCCCTATGGACGGCGACTTTGCGAACGCAGGACTGCATAAAAAAACCTAGCGAGCGATCAGGTCTGAATTAGCCCCCCTGTGCACTGCAGGTGGGGCAGATATAACATGTGCAGAGAGAGTTAGATTTGGGTGGGGTGTGTTCAAACTGAAATCTAAATTGCAGTGTAAAAATAAAGCAGCCAGTATTTACCCTGCACAGGAACAAAATAACCCACCCAAATCTAACTCTCTCTGCACGTTATATCTGCCCCACCTGCAGTGCACATGGTTTTGCCCAACTGCTAACAAATTTGCTGCTAAGATCAGGTCTGAATTACCCCCACAGATGGGCGAGAAGTATGCCTGGATGAATACGTGGCTGAATGTGAATATATGTCGACGCTAGTGTTGAGCGGGTTCGGTTCCTCGGAATCCAAACCCCCCCCGAACTTCACCCATTTTACACGGGTCCGAGGCAGACTTGGATCCTCCCGCGTTGCTCGGTTAACCCGAGCGCGCCCGAACGTCATCATCCCGCTGTCAGATTCTCGCGAGATTCGTATTCTATATAAGGAGCCGCGCGTCGCCGCCATTTTCACTCGTGCATTGGAGATGATAGGGAGAGGACGTATGCAGCGTTGTCTCAGTTGTGTTCAGTGTGCTGCAAATATCTGTGTGCTGCAAATATCTGTGCTCAGTGTGCTTGCAAATATCTGTGCTCAGTGTGCTGAAGTGAAAATATCTACGTTCTCTGCCTGAAAAACGCTCCATATCTGTGCTGCATTGTAGTATATAGTAGGAGGACAGTGCAGAATTTTGCTGACCAGTGACCACCAGTATTATATCAGTACGGTACAGTAGTCCACTGCTCTACCTACCTCTGTGTGGTCAAGTATACTATCCATCCATACCTGTGGTGCATTTAAGTTTTGCGCAGTATATATATAGTAGGAGGACAGTGCATAATTTTGCTGACCACCAGTATATAATATATAGCAGTAAGGTACAGTAGTCCACTGCTCTACCTACCTCTGTGTCAAGTATACTATCCATCCATACCTGTGGTGCATTTAAGTTTTGCGCAGTCTATATATAGTAGAAGGACAGTGCATAATTTTGCTGACCACCAGTATATAATATATAGCAGTACGGTACAGTAGGCCACTGCTCTACCTACCTCTGTGTCGTCAAGTATACTATCCATCCATACCTGTGGTGCATTTAAGTTTTGCGCAGTATATATATAGTAGGAGGACAGTGCATAATTTTGCTGACCACCAGTATATAATATATAGCAGTACGGTACAGTAGGCCATTGCTATTGATATATTACTGGCATATAATTCCACACATTAAAAAATGGAGAACAAAAATGTGGAGGGTAAAATAGGGAAAGATCAAGATCCACTTCCACCTCGTGCTAAAGCTGCTGCCACTAGTCATGGCCGAGACGATGAAATGCCATCAACATCGTCTGCCAAGGCCGATGCCCAATGTCATAGTAGAGAGCATGTAAAATAAAAAAAACAAAAGTTCAGTAAAATGACCCAAAAATCTAAATTAAAATTGTCTGAGGAGAAGCGTAAACTTGCCAATATGCCATTTACGACACGGAGTGGCAAGGAACGGCTGAGGCCCTCTCCTATGTTCCTCATGACTAGTGGGTCAGCTTCACATGAGGATGGAAGCACTCATCCTCTCGCTAGAAAAATGAAAAGACTTAAGCTGGCAAAAGCACAGCAAAGAACTGTGCGTTCTTCTAAATCACAAATCCCCAAGGAGAGTCCAATTGTGTCGGTTGCGATGCCTGACCTTCCCAACACTGGACGGGAAGAGGTGGCGCCTTCCACCATTTGCACGCCCCCTGCAAGTGCTGGAAGGAGCACCTGCAGTCCAGTTCCTGATAGTCAAATTGTAGATGTCACTGTTGAAGTACACCAGGATGAGGATATGGGTGTTGCTGGCATTGAGGAGGAAATTGACAAGGAGGATTCTGATGGTGAGGTGGTTTGTTTAAGTCAGGCACCCGGGGAGACACCTGTTGTCCGTGGGAGGAATATGGCCATTGACATGCCTGGTCAAAATACAAAAAAAAATCACCTCTTCGGTGTGGAATTATTTTAACAGAAATGCGGACAACATTTGTCAAGCCGTGTGTTGCCTTTGTCAAGCTGTAATAAGTAGGGGTAAGGACGTTAACCACCTAGGAACATCCTCCCTTATACGTCACCTGGAGCGCATTCATCAGAAGTCATTGACAAGTTCAAAAACTTTGGGTGACAGCGGAAGCAGTCCACTGACAACTAAATCCCTTCCTCTTGTAACCAAGCTCCTGCAAACCACACCACCAACTCCCTCAGTGTCAATTTCCTCCTTAGATAGGAAAGCCAATAGTCCTGCAGGCCATGTCACTGTCAAGTCTGACGAGTCCTCTCCTGCCTGGGATTCCTCCGATGCATCCTTGAGTGTAACGCCTACTGCTGCTGGCGCTGCTGTTGTTGCTGCTGGGAGTCGATCGTCATCCCAGAGGGGAAGTCGGAAGACCATTTGTACTACTTCCAGTAAGCAATTGACTGTCCAACAGTCCTTTGCGAGGAAGATGAAATATCACAGCAGTCATCCTGCTGCAAAGCAGATAACTCAGGCCTTGGCAGCCTGGGCGGTGTTAAACGTGTTGCCGGTATGCACCGTTAATTCACAGGGAACTAGAGTATTGCTTGAGGTACTGTGTCCCCGGTACCAAATACCATCTAGGTTCCATTTCTCTAGGCAGGCGATACCGAGAATGTACACAGACCTCAGAAAAAGCGTCACCAGTGTCCTAAAAAATGCAGTTGTACCCAATGTCCACTTAACCACGGACATGTGGACAAGTGGACCAGGGAAGACTCAGGACTATATGACTGTGACAGCCCACTGGGTAGATGTATTGCCTCCCGCAGCAAGAACAGCAGCGGCGGCACCAGTAGCAGCATCTTGCAAACGCCAACTCGTTCCTAGGCAGGCTACGCTTTGTATCATCGCTTTTCAGAAGAGGCACACAGCTGACAACCTCTTACGGAAACTGAGGAACATCATCGCAGAATGGCTTACCCCAATTGGACTCTCCTGGGGATTTGTGACATTGGACAACGCCACCAATATTGTGCGTGCATTACATGTGGACAAATTCCAGCACGTCCCATGTTTTGCACATACATTGAATTTGGTGGTGCAGAATAAAAAAAAAAACGACAGGGGCATGCAAGAGATGCTGTCGGTGGCCCGAAGAATTGCGGGCCACTTTCGGCATTCAGCCACCGCGTGCCGAAGACTGGAGCACCAGCAAACACTCCTGAACCTGCCCTGCCATCATCTGAAGCAAGAGGTGGTAACGAGGTGGAATTCAACCATCTATATGCTTCAGAGGATGGAGGAGGAGCAGCAAAAGGCCATTCAAGCCTATACAGCTACCTACGATATAGGCAAAGGAGGGGGAATGCACCTGACTCAAGCACAGTGGAGAATGATTTCAACGTTGTGCAAGGTTCTGCAACCCTTTGAACTTGCCACACGTGAAGTCAGTTCAGACACTGCCAGCCTAAGTCAGGTCATTCCCCTCATCAGGCTTTTGCAGAAGAAGCTGGAGAGAATGAAGGAGGAGCTAAAACAGAGCGATTCCGCTAGGCATGTGGGACTTGTGGATGGAGCCCTTAATTCGCTTAACCAGGATTCACGGGTGGTCAATCTGTTGAAATCAGAGCACTACATTTTGGCCACCGTGCTCGATCCTAGATTTAAAACCTACGTTGGATCTCTCTTTCCGGCAGACACAAGTCTGCAGAGGTTCAAAGACCTGCTGGTGAGAAAATTGTCAAGTCAAGCGGAACGTGACCCGTCAACAACTCCTCCTTCACATTCTCCCGCAACTGGGGCTGCGAGGAAAAGGCTAAGAATTCCGAGCCCACCCGCTGCCGGTGATGCAGGGCAGTCTGGAGCGAGTGCTGACATCTGGTCCGGACTGAAGGACCTGCCAACGATTACTGACACGTCGTCTACTGTCACTGCATATGATTCTCTCACCATTGAAAGAATGGTGGAGGATTATATGAGTGACCGCATCCAAGTAGGCACGTCAGACAGTCCGTACGTATGCTGGCAGGAAAAAGAGGAAATTTGGAGGCCCTTGCAGGAACTGGCTTTATTTTACCTAAGTTGCCCCCCCTCCAGTGTGTACTCCGAAAGAGTGTTTAGTGCAGCCGCTCACCTTGTCAGCAATCGGCGTACGAGGTTACTTCCAGAAAATGTGGAGAAGATGATGTTCATCAAAATTAATTATAATCAATTCCTCCGTGGAGACATTCACCAGCAATTGCCTCCAGAAAGTACACAGGCACCTGAGATGGTGGATTCCAGTGGGGACGAATTAATAATCTGTGAGGAGGGGGATGTACACAGTGAAAGGGGTGAGGAATCGGACGATGAGGAGGTGGACATCTTGCCTCTTTAGAGCCAGTTTGTGCAAGGAGAGATTGATTGCTTCTTTTTTGGTGGGGGCCCAAACCAACCAGTCATTTCAGTCACAGTCGTGTGGCAGACCCTGTTGCTGAAATGATGGGGTTGTTAAAGTGTGCATGTCCTGTTTATACAACATAAGGGTGGGTGGGAGGGCCCAAGGACAATTTCATCTTGCACCTCTTTTTTCTTTAATTTATCTTTGCATCATGTGCTGTTTGGGGACTATTTTTTGAAGTGCCCTCCTGTCTGACACTGCAGTGCCACTCCTAGATGGGCCAGTTATTTGTGTCGGCCACTTGGGTCGCTTAGCTTAACCATCCAGCGACCTTGGTGCACCTCTTTTTTTCTCTGCATCATGTGCTGTTTGGGGACTATTTTTTGAAGTGCCATCCTGTCTGACACTGCAGTGCCACTCCTAGATGGGCCAGGTGTTTGTGTCGGCCACTTGGGTCGCTTAGCTTAGTCACACAGCTACCTCATTGCACCTCTTTTTTTCTTTGCATCATGTGCTGTTTGGGGACTATTTTCTAAATCTGCCATCCTGTCTGACACTGCAGTGCCACTCCTAGAAGGGCCAGGTGTTTGTGTCGGCCACTTAGGTCGCTTAGCTTAGTTATCCCGCGACCTCGGTGAACATTTTAGGACTAAAAATAATATTGTGAGGTGTGAGGTGTTCAGACTAGACTGGAAATGAGTGGAAATTATGGTTTTTGAGGTTAATAATACTATGGGATCAAAATGACCCCCAAATTCTATGATTTAAGCTGTTTTAAAGGGTTTTTTGTAAAAAAAAACACCCGAATCCGACAAAAAATTTTCAGGGAGGTTTTGCCAAAACGCGTCTGAATCCAAAACACGTCCGCGGAACCGAATCCAAAACCAAAACACAAAACCCGAAAAATGTCCGGTGCACATCACTAGTCGACGCCCACATTCTTGCAAACCCCTGCAACCAGTAAGCGCAAATCCCTGCTCCGCCTTAAAAACCGTCTTTACATTTTCATACTCATGTTCCGTGGCTGAAATTAAGGCGCCGGTACAGAAAGCAAGGTGCCCCGGGGTCGTTTCTATAATGGGTCGGGTGTGTACAAAGGCCCTTTATTCTCACGGAACATCAGAGGGCATCCAAATTTTTGGGTTTGTACAGTTCTGCACTGCCCCCGTAGTCTTCAGCACCGACCATCAGAGAACTTTGTCTAAAATGTGATTTCCTCACTGTAGGCGGAATCATTTGGCCAGGAGCCAAGTCACCTACCATTTGGTCATTTTATTACATGCAAGCCGACTCGCCCCACAAATATGTGCATGCATACGAGACTTGCGGTAGCCCAGAGGTTGCAGAAATCTGTGTACACAAATCTGCAATTTCAGGGTAAAATTGGGACATAATGGGGGGCTGAAATTTTGCAACGGCGCATTGCAGCACTTGCGGCTATATAAATCGACCTCTATGTCTTTGCAACATGGGTGTAAACAGGAGCACACGAGCAAAACAAATGTTTATATCACTGGTTTAAAAAATAAACCTAAACGCCCCAAGCCACCAAATTCTACAAATAAATAAGGATATAAAACAATGAATAATGCCTTGCCGTATTTCTATATTCCAACATTCACTCATACTACGCATCCTGTGGAGATGACATTTCAGCTGCTGCAGAACCTCTTGGGATCCTAAGAAGTAACGCCCACTGTAGACTGGAAATAAAGGATTGATTGCAGGAAAGCAGATGTTAATGTATTTTATTAACACTGTAATTGTGGCCACATCCTTCCAAACGTTAATCGTACTGAGGATCTTACGCTCCATCGCTATGTGCTCTAGAACTGTGCTGGCAGATTTCCATCCACTATACTTGTCTGCTTCTTTGTACATTGTGACACACCTATGCGCGGTGGGGCTCAGTATGATTTCCCAATGGACGGAATGCCGGTGGTCAGGATACCGACAGCGGCATCCCGTCTATCAGAATCTCGACAGCCCCCTCTAAAGTACCCTAACCCGCCTTTGCCCCCTACCCTAACACTCCCTTATGGGTGCCTAAACCTAACCCTCCCGGGTGGTCCCTAGCCCTTCTCTGCCCTCTACCCTAACCCTCCCCGGTGGTGTCTAACCTTAACCTTTTCCCCGCTGCCTAAACCTAACCCTCCCCGTTTGGCACCTAACCTTCCCTTCTATGTGCCCTTCGCCAGGGCCGGATTAAGCCTTGGGTGTGCCCAGGGCACTTACTGTAAGACAGGGGGGCCCCGCTGGAAGAGGGGGATGTATATTAAAATGTGCATACCTCCCAACATGACCCATTTCAGGAGCGACAAAATGCTCTCTACCTGGACTTCCCACTTAATATATGATTGATGTCACCTGTGTTGAACTATTTAATTGATAAAGATGTGTCACCATAGGTGATTGCAATCATAAATGAAGAAGGAAGTGCAGGCAGAGAGCATTTTGTCCCTCCTGGTGGGAGGTATAGATTGTGTATATTAAATTGAAACTAATGGTGTATATTAGTTTTTAACTAATAGTTTAATAATTCCTGGGTACTATTTATAGCTCCACGTAATTGAAAAACAACTATTTTATAACTTTTCTTGTAGCGAAACAAAGACAACTTAACCTTAAAATACACATAGAACAATAAAATAAGAATAGCAGCAAGAATATGCAAGAATAGCAGCAGCCTCTGTACTACTTACACACTGGGACAGAACTCAGGACGACTATCTGTTAGAGATGAGCGCCGGAAATTTTTCGGGTTTTGTGTTTTGGTTTTGGGTTCGGTTCCGCGGCCGTGTTTTGGGTTCGACCGCGTTTTGGCAAAACCTCACCGAATTTTTTTTGTCGGATTCGGGTGTGTTTTGGATTCGGGTGTTTTTTTCAAAAAACCCTAAAAAACAGCTTAAATCATAGAATTTGGGGGTAATTTTGATCCCAAAGTATTATTAACCTCAAAAAACATAATTTACACTCATTTTCAGCCTATTCTGAACACATCACACCTCACAATATTATTTTTAGTCCTAAAATTTGCACCGAGGTCGCTGTGTGAGTAAGATAAGCGACCCTAGTGGCCGACACAAACACCGGGCCCATCTAGGAGTGGCACTGCAGTGTCACGCAGGATGTCCCTTCCAAAAAACCCTCCCCAAACAGCACATGACGCAAAGAAAAAAAGAGGCGCAATGAGGTAGCTGACTGTGTGAGTAAGATTAGCGACCCTAGTGGCTGACACAAACACCGGGCACATCTAGGAGTGGCACTGCAGTGTCACGCAGGATGTCCCTTCCAAAAAACCCTCCCCAAACAGCACATGACGCAAAGAAAAAAAGAGGCGCAATGAGGTAGCTGTGTGAGTAAGATTAGCGACCCTAGTGGCCGACACAAACACCGGGCCCATCTAGGAGTGGCACTGCAGTGTCACGCAGGATGTCCCTTCCAAAAAACCCTCCCCAATCAGCACATGATGCAAAGAAAAAGAAAAGAAAAAATAGGTGCAAGATGGAATTATCCTTGGGCCCTCCCACCCACCCTTATGTTGTATAAACAAAACAGGACATGCACACTTTAACCAACCCATCATTTCAGTGACAGGGTCTGCCACACGACTGTGACTGATATGACGGGTTGGTTTGGACCCCCCCCAAAAAAGAAGCAATTAATCTCTCCTTGCACAAACTGGCTCTACAGAGGCAAGATGTCCACCTCATCTTCACCCTCCGATATATCACCGTGTACATCCCCCTCCTCACAGATTATCAATTCGTCCCCACTGGAATCCACCATCTCAGCTCCCTGTGTACTTTGTGGAGGCAATTGCTGCTGGTCAATGTCTCCGCGGAGGAATTGATTATAATTCATTTTAATGAACATCATCTTCTCCACATTTTCTGGATGTAACCTCGTACGCCGATTGCTGACAAGGTGAGCGGCGGCACTAAACACTCTTTCGGAGTACACACTTGTGGGAGGGCAACTTAGGTAGAATAAAGCCAGTTTGTGCAAGGGCCTCCAAATTGCCTCTTTTTCCTGCCAGTATAAGTACGGACTGTGTGACGTGCCTACTTGGATGCGGTCACTCATATAATCCTCCACCATTCTATCAATGTTGAGAGAATCATATGCAGTGACAGTAGACGACATGTCCGTAATCGTTGTCAGGTCCTTCAGTCCGGACCAGATGTCAGCATCAGCAGTCGCTCCAGACTGCCCTGCATCACCGCCAGCGGGTGGGCTCGGAATTCTGAGCCTTTTCCTCGCACCCCCAGTTGCGGGAGAATGTGAAGGAGGAGATGTTGACAGGTCGCGTTCCGCTTGACTTGACAATTTTGTCACCAGCAGGTCTTTCAACCCCAGCAGACCTGTGTCTGCCGGAAAGAGAGATCCAAGGTAGGCTTTAAATCTAGGATCGAGCACGGTGGCCAAAATGTAGTGCTCTGATTTCAACAGATTGACCACCCGTGAATCCTTGTTAAGCGAATTAAGGGCTGCATCCACAAGTCCCACATGCCTAGCGGAATCGCTCCGTGTTAGCTCCTTCTTCAATGCCTCCAGCTTCTTCTGCAAAAGCCTGATGAGGGGAATGACCTGACTCAGGCTGGCAGTGTCTGAACTGACTTCACGTGTGGCAAGTTCAAAGGGCATCAGAACCTTGCACAACGTTGAAATCATTCTCCACTGCACTTGAGACAGGTGCATTCCATCTCCTATATCGTGCTCAATTGTATAGGCTTGAATGGCCTTTTGCTGCTCCTCCAACCTCTGAAGCATATAGAGGGTTGAATTCCACCTCGTTACCACTTCTTGCTTCAGATGATGGCAGGGCAGGTTCAGTAGTTTTTGGTGGTGCTCCAGTCTTCTGTACGTGGTGCCTGTACGCCGAAAGTGTCCCGCAATTTTTCTGGCCACCGACAGCATCTCTTGCACGCCCCTGTCGTTTTTTAAAAAATTCTGCACCACCAAATTCAAGGTATGTGCAAAACATGGGACGTGCTGGAATTTGCCCATATTTAATGCACACACAATATTGCTGGCGTTGTCCGATGCCACAAATCCACAGGAGAGTCCAATTGGGGTAAGCCATTCCGCGATGATCTTCCTCAGTTGCCGTAAGAGGTTTTCAGCTGTGTGCGTATTCTGGAAAGCGGTGATACAAAGCGTAGCCTGCCTAGGAAAGAGTTGGCGTTTGCGAGATGCTGCTACTGGTGCCGCCGCTGCTGTTCTTGCGGCGGGAGTCCATACATCTACCCAGTGGGCTGTCACAGTCATATAGTCCTGACCCTGCCCTGCTCCACTTGTCCACATGTCCGTGGTTAAGTGGACATTGGGTACAACTGCATTTTTTAGGACACTGGTGAGTCTTTTTCTGACGTCCGTGTACATTCTCGGTATCGCCTGCCTAGAGAAGTGGAACCTAGATGGTATTTGGTAACGGGGGCACACTGCCTCAATAAATTGTCTAGTTCCCTGTGAACTAACGGCGGATACCGGACGCACGTCTAACACCAACATAGTTGTCAAGGACTCAGTTATCCGCTTTGCAGTAGGATGACTGCTGTGATATTTCATCTTCCTCGCAAAGGACTGTTGAACAGTCAATTGCTTACTGGAAGTAGTACAAGTGGGCTTACGACTTCCCCTCTGGGATGACCATCGACTCCCAGCGGCAACAACAGCAGCGCCAGCAGCAGTAGGCGTTACACGCAAGGATGCATCGGAGGAATCCCAGGCAGGAGAGGACTCGTCAGACTTGCCAGTGACATGGCCTGCAGGACTATTGGCATTCCTGGGGAAGGAGGAAATTGACACTGAGGGAGTTGGTGGGGTGGTTTGCGTGAGCTTGGTTACAAGAGGAAGGGATTTACTGGTCAGTGGACTGCTTCCGCTGTCACCCAAAGTTTTTGAACTTGTCACTGACTTATTATGAATGCGCTGCAGGTGACGTATAAGGGAGGATGTTCCGAGGTGGTTAACGTCCTTACCCCTACTTATTACAGCTTGACAAAGGGAACACACGGCTTGACACCTGTTGTCCGCATTTCTGGTGAAATACCTCCACACCGAAGAGCTGATTTTTTTGGTATTTTCACCTGGCATGTCAACGGCCATATTCCTCCCACGGACAACAGGTGTCTCCCCGGGTGCCTGACTTAAACAAACCACCTCACCATCAGAATCCTCCTGGTCAATTTCCTCCCCAGCGCCAGCAACACCCATATCCTCCTCATCCTGGTGTACTTCAACACTGACATCTTCAATCTGACTATCAGGAACTGGACTGCGGGTGCGCCTTCCAGCACTTGCAGGGGGCATGCAAATAGTGGAAGGCGCATGCTCTTCACGTCCAGTGTTGGGAAGGTCAGGCATCGCAACCGACACAATTGGACTCTCCTTGTGGATTTGGGATTTCAAAGAACGCACAGTTCTTTGCGGTGCTTTTGCCAGCTTGAGTCTTTTCAGTTTTCTAGCGAGAGGCTGAGTGCTTCCATCCTCATGTGAAGCTGAACCACTAGCCATGAACATAGGCCAGGGCCTCAGCCGTTCCTTGCCACTCCGTGTGGTAAATGGCATATTGGCAAGTTTACGCTTCTCCTCCGACAATTTTATTTTAGGTTTTGGAGTCCTTTTTTTTCTGATATTTGGTGTTTTGGATTTGACATGCTCTGTACTATGACATTGGGCATCGGCCTTGGCAGACGACGTTGCTGGCATTTCATCGTCTCGGCCATGACTAGTGGCAGCAGCTTCAGCACGAGGTGGAAGTGGATCTTGATCTTTCCCTAATTTTGGAACCTCAACTTTTTTGTTCTCCATATTTTATAGGCAGAACTAAAAGGCACCTCAGGTAAACAATGGAGATGGATGGATTGGATACTAGTATACAATTATGGACGGACTGCCACGGTTAGGTGGTATAAAAAAACCACGGTTAGGTGGTATATATTATAATAATAATACAATTATGGATGGACGGACTGCCTGCCGACTGCCGACACAGAGGTAGCCACAGCCGTGAACTACCGCACTGTACACTGGTTGATAAAGAGATAGTAGTATACTCGTAACAACTAGTATGACACTATGACGACGGTATAAAGAATGAAAAAAAAACCACGGTTAGGTGGTATATATTATAATAATAATACAATTATGGATGGACGGACTGCCTGCCGACTGCCGACACAGAGGTAGCCACAGCCGTGAACTACCGCACTGTACACTGGTTGATAAAGAGATAGTAGTATACTCG
This sequence comes from Pseudophryne corroboree, assembly GCF_028390025.1. NCBI lineage: Eukaryota > Metazoa > Chordata > Amphibia > Anura > Myobatrachidae > Pseudophryne > Pseudophryne corroboree. The sequence continues at coordinate 44,114,907 of NC_086452.1, forward strand.
TAACAACTAGTATGACACTATGACGACGGTATAAAGAATGAAAAAAAAACCACGGTTAGGTGGTATATATTATAATAATAATACAATTATGGATGGACGGACTGCCTGCCGACTGCCGACACAGAGGTAGCCACAGCCGTGAACTACCGCACTGTACACTGGTTGATAAAGAGATAGTAGTATACTCGTAACAACTAGTATGACACTATGACGACGGTATAAAGAAAGAAAAAAAAATACCACAGTTAGGTGGTATATATTATAATAATAATACAATTATGGATGGACGGACTGCCTGCCGACTGCCGACACAGAGGTAGCCACAGCCGTGAACTACCGCACTGTACACTGGTTGATAAAGAGATAGTAGTATACTCGTAACAACTAGTATGACACTATGACGACGGTATAAAGAATGAAAAAAAAACCACGGTTAGGTGGTATATATTATAATAATAATACAATTATGGATGGACGGACTGCCTGCCGACTGCCGACACAGAGGTAGCCACAGCCGTGAACTACCGCACTGTACACTGGTTGATAAAGAGATAGTAGTATACTCGTAACAACTAGTATGACACTATGACGACGGTATAAAGAATGAAAAAAAAACCACGGTTAGGTGGTATATATTATAATAATAATACAATTATGGATGGACGGACTGCCTGCCGACTGCCGACACAGAGGTAGCTACAGCCGTGAACTACCGCACTGTACACTGGTTGATAAAGAGACAGTAGTATACTCGTAACAACTAGTATGACACTATGACGACGGTATAAAGAATGAAAAAAAAACCACGGTTAGGTGGTATATATTATAATAATAATACAATTATGGATGGACGGACTGCCTGCCGACTGCCGACACAGAGGTAGCCACAGCCGTGAACTACCGCACTGTACACTGGTTGATAAAGAGATAGTAGTATACTCGTAACAACTAGTATGACACTATGACGACGGTATAAAGAATGAAAAAAAAACCACGGTTAGGTGGTATATATTATAATAATAATACAATTATGGATGGACGGACTGCCTGCCGACTGCCGACACAGAGGTAGCCACAGCCGTGAACTACCGCACTGTACACTGGTTGATAAAGAGATAGTAGTATACTCGTAACAACTAGTATGACACTATGACGACGGTATAAAGAAAGAAAAAAAAATACCACGGTTAGGTGGTATATATTGTAATACAATTATGGATGGACGGACTGCCTGCCGAGTTCCGACTGCCGACACAGAGGTAGCCACAGCCGTGAACTACCGCACTGTACTGTGTCTGCTGCTAATATAGACTGGTTGATAAAGAGATAGTATACAATACATACAACAATATACTACTATACTGGTGGTCAGGCACTGGTCACCACTAGTCACACTGGCAGTGGCACTCCTGCAGCAAAAGTGTGCACTGTTTAATTTTAAATTAATATAATATTATGTACTCCTGGGGGCTCCTGCTATAACAACCTGCAGTGCTCCCCAGTCTCCCCCACAATTATTATAAGCTTTGCCTTTTATACATTGATGTGCAGCACACTGGGCTGAGCTGAGTGCACACAGACTGAGTCACACTGTGTGACTGGCTGCTGCTGTGTATCGTTTTTTTTCAGGCAGAGAACGGATATAGCAGAGAACGGATATATTATATTAAAATAAATAAAAGTTAACTAACAACAACTGCACTGGTCACTGTGGTAAACTCTGTCTGACTCTGCACAATCTCTCTCTCTCTTCTAATCTAATTTCTAATGGAGAGGACGCCAGCCACGTCCTCTCCCTATCAATCTCAATGCACGTGTGAAAATGGCGGCGACGCGCGGCTCCTTATATAGAATCCGAGTCTCGCGAGAATCCGACAGCGTCATGATGACGTTCGGGCGCGCTCGGGTTAACCGAGCAAGGCGGGAGGATCCGAGTCTGCTCGGACCCGTGAAAAAAACATGAAGTTCGTGCGGGTTCGGATTCAGAGAAACCGAACCCGCTCATCTCTACTATCTGTGTGTGTCTCTATCTCTAGACCCAAATTGTTTAGTTGCATAACAGGTTACACAGGACTCATACACCCAGGCGGGGAGGAGGATAATCTGGGATCCCTGTGTCACTTACAGCTCTCTCCACCCTCCTATCTCTCCTCTGGTCAGAAAGCTCTGTTGGTAGCTAATGAAACATGATATTCCTGTGTCTCTACCTGCACTGCATACTGTCCTGCTCACATTCTGGCTCCTGGTTCTGCTGCTGCTTAAGAGGGAAAGCTAGTGATGTCAGTGTGCTCTGGCCAGGGGGCCTTCTGACAAATGGGTACCCGGGGTACAGTATGCCCTGCATCCCCCCCTTTAATCTGGCTATGCCCTTCCATAACCTCCCCTCCCTGGTCCCTAACCCTAATCTTCCCAGCCCTGCACCCTAACCCCCCTTCTCCTGCCTAAACTGTTTAGCGTTTTGGCATCCCAGCTGTTGGGATGACGGCGGTCATGTGACCGACGCTGGAATCCTGACACCACTCAGACCTGGATCACCGACAGCTGACATCCCAAAGTGAGTATCAGGGTGGGGGTTAGGGACCGGGAGGGGGGGGGGGGGGGTTAGGCACAGTGGGGGTTTAGGGTTAAGCACTAGGGGGGTTAAGCAGTAGTTGGTCATGTGACCGCTGGGATTCCAACAGCCGGGATATAGTATGTATTCCGTCAGCAGTCATTATTATTATTATCTATCAATTATCTGTCATCACAAAGGCTTCCCAGCACCCTACATAGGGTCAGAATCTAGAAAAATTTTATAAAAAAAAAAAAAGTGTTTTATTGTTATTCACACATTTATTGTGGCATCATAGCCCGGCACTCTGAGGCTCATTCAGGTGCGGTTGTTCTTGCTGCTGCCGTTGCTATCCGTCGCCGTACGCAATTGCGACTATATCCTAATATGGGGAGAAGATAACCTGAGCATAGGGACGCCCACTGGTGCCGCATCATTTCCATCCAACAGCGTATAATTGCTGATACATCGGTACCAACGTTGCGAATCGGGTCACATAGCGGAGTCTGAGTGCCTCTGTAGTCGCGCAGGCCGAGTTGCTCCCCAGGGACGCAGACAGCTCTCTAGTAGCAAGTGAAATCGCAACTGCTAATTTATACACACTCAGAAAACGCCATCTGATTGTCCACGTCTGTGTTTACCCGACCGTTTCCCGTTCCCACTACCAAACACTGTCAGCCTGTCACTCACTCTTTGCCTTAGTTACGGCCCTGCCCAAGCCTACACAAAGGGGGTCATTCCGAGTTGATCGCTAGCTGCCGTTGTTCGGCGCTCATCGATCAGTGGAAAAAAAGGCTAATCTGCACATGCATATGCACCGCAATGCGCACACGCAACGTACGGTTACAAAGTCCTTTGTGGTTTTGCACAGGTTCTAGCGAAGCTTTCAGGCGCACGGCCAAACCCAGGAAGATTGACATGAAGTGGGCGTTTCTGGGTGTCAACCGACTATTTTCAGGAAGTGCTTAGAAAAACACAGGCGTGTCGGGGAAAACGCAGGCGTGGCTGGGCGGGTGTGTGACGTCAAAAGCCATTCCTCCGTCATTAGAATCAACGCACACGAAGAGTAACTACAGGGCTGGTCTTGTTTTGCACAAAATGATTTTGCAGGCGCTCTGCTGCACAGGCGTTCGCACTTCTGCAAAGCGAAAATACGCTCCCCAGTGGGCGGCGACAATGCGTTTGCACTAGAGATGTGCACTTGAAATTTTTCGGGTTTTGGTTTTGGGTTCGGTTCCGCGGCCGTGTTTTGGGTTCAAACACGTTTTGGCAAAACCTCACCGAATTTTTTTTGTCGGATTCGGGTGTGTTTTGGATTCGGGTCTTTTTTTCAAAAAACACTAAAAAACAGCTTAAATCATAGAATTTGGGGGTCATTTTGATCCCAAAGTATTATTAACCTCAAAAACCATAATTTCCACTCATTTTCAGTCTATTCTGAATACCTCACACCTCACAATATTATTTTTAGTCCTAAAATTTGCACCGAGGTCGCTGGATGACTAAGCTAAGCGACCCTAGTGGCCGACACAAACACCTGGCCCATCTAGGAGTGGCACTGCAGTGTCACGCAGGATGGCCCTTCCAAAAAACACTCCCCAAACAGCACATGACGCAAAGAAAAAAAGAGGCGCAATGAGGTAGCTGTGTGAGTAAGATAAGCGACCCTAGTGGCCGACACAAACACCTGGCCCATCTAGGAGTGGCACTGCAGTGTCACGCAGGATGGCCCTTCCAAAAAACACTCCCCAAACAGCACATGACGCAAAGAAAAAAAGAGGCGCAATGAGGTAGCTGTGTGAGTAAGATAAGCGACCCTAGTGGCCGACACAAACACCTGGCCCATCTAGGAGTGGCACTGCAGTGTCACGCAGGATGGCCCTTCCAAAAAACACTCCCCAAACAGCACATGACGCAAAGAAAAAAAGAGGCGCAATGAGGTAGCTGTGTGAGTAAGATAAGCGACCCTAGTGGCCGACACAAACACCTGGCCCATCTAGGAGTGGCACTGCAGTGTCACGCAGGATGGCCCTTCCAAAAAACACTCCCCAAACAGCACATGACGCAAAGAAAAAAAGAGGCGCAATGAGGTAGCTGTGTGAGTAAGATTAGCGACCCTAGTGGCCGACACAAACACCTGGCCCATCTAGGAGTGGCACTGCAGTGTCACGCAGGATGGCCCTTCCAAAAAACACTCCCCAAACAGCACATGACGCAAAGAAAAAAAGAGGCGCAATGAGGTAGCTGTGTGAGTAAGATAAGCGACCCTAGTGGCCGACACAAACACCTGGCCCATCTAGGAGTGGCACTGCAGTGTCACGCAGGATGGCCCTTCCAAAAAACACTCCCCAAATAGCACATGACGCAAAGAAAAAAAGAGGCGCAATGAGGTAGCTGTGTGAGTAAGATAAGCGACCCTAGTGGCCGACACAAACACCGGGCCCATCTAGGAGTGGCACTGCAGTGTCACGCAGGATGGCCCTTCCAAAAAACACTCCCCAAACAGCACATGACGCAAAGAAAAAAAGAGGCGCAATGAGGTAGCTGTGTGAGTAAGATAAGCGACCCTAGTGGCCGACACAAACACCTGGCCCATCTAGGAGTGGCACTGCAGTGTCTCGCAAGATGGCCCTTCCAAAAAACACTCCCCAAACAGCACATGACGCAAAGAAAAAAAGAGGCGCAATGAGGTAGCTGTGTGAGTAAGATAAGTGACCCTAGTGGCCGACACAAACACCTGGCCCATCTAGGAGTGGCACTGCAGTGTCACGCAGGATGGCCCTTCCAAAAAACACTCCCCAAACAGCACATGACGCAAAGAAAAAAAGAGGCGCAATGAGGTAGCTGTGTGAGTAAGATAAGCGACCCTAGTGGCCGGCACAAACACCTGGCCCATCTAGGAGTGGCACTGCAGTGTCACGCAGGATGGCCCTTCCAAAAAACACTCCCCAAACAGCACATGACGCAAAGAAGAAAAAAAGAAAAAAGAGGTGCAAGATGGAATTGTCCTTGGGCCCTCCCACCCACCCTTATGTTGTATAAACAGGACATGCACACTTTAACCAACCCATCATTTCAGTGACAGGGTCTGCCACACGACTGTGACTGAAATGACGGGTTGGTTTGGACCCCCACCAAAAAAGAAGCAATTAATCTCTCCTTGCACAAACTGGCTCTACAGAGGCAAGATGTCCACCTCATCATCATCCTCCGATATATCACCGTGTACATCCCCCTCCTCACAGATTATCAATTCGTCCCCACTGGAATCCACCATCTCAGCTCCCTGTGTACTTTGTGGAGGCAATTGCTGCTGGTCAATGTCTCCACGGAGGAATTGATTATAATTAATTTTAATGAACATCATCTTCTCCACATTTTCTGGAAGTAACCTCGTACGCCGATTGCTGACAAGGTGAGCGGCGGCACTAAACACTCTTTCGGAGTACACACTTGTGGGAGGGCAACTTAGGTAGAATAAAGCCAGTTTGTGCAAGGGCCTCCAAATTGCCTCTTTTTCCTGCCAGTATAAGTACGGACTGTGTGACGTGCCTACTTGGATGCGGTCACTCATATAATCCTCCACCATTCTTTCAATGGGGAGAGAATCATATGCAGTGACAGTAGACGACATGTCCGTAATCGTTGTCAGGTCCTTCAGTCCGGACCAGATGTCAGCATCAGCAGTCGCTCCAGACTGCCCTGCATCACCGCCAGCGGGTGGGCTCGGAATTCTGAGCCTTTTCCTCGCACCCCCAGTTGCGGGAGAATGTGAAGGAGGAGATGTTGACAGGTCGCGTTCCGCTTGACTTGACAATTTTCTCACCAGCAGGTCTTTGAACCCCAGCAGACTTGTGTCTGCCGGAAAGAGAGATCCAAGGTAGGTTTTAAATCTAGGATCGAGCACGGTGGCCAAAATGTAGTGCTCTGATTTCAACAGATTGACCACCCGTGAATCCTTGTTAAGCGAATTAAGGGCTCCATCCACAAGTCCCACATGCCTAGCGGAATCGCTCCGTGTTAGCTCCTCCTTCAATGTCTCCAGCTTCTTCTGCAAAAGCCTGATGAGGGGAATGACCTGACTCAGGCTGGCAGTGTCTGAACTGACTTCACGTGTGGCAAGTTCAAAGGGCAGCAGAACCTTGCACAACGTTGAAATCATTCTCCACTGCGCTTGAGACAGGTGCATTCCACCTCCTATATCGTGCTGAATTGTATAGGCTTGAATGGCCTTTTGCTGCTCCTCCAACCTCTGAAGCATATATAGGGTTGAATTCCACCTCGTTACCACTTCTTGCTTCAGATGATGGCAGGGCAGGTTCAGGCGTTTTTGGTGTTGCTCCAGTCTTCTGTACGTGGTGCCTGTACGCCGAAAGTGTCCCGCAATTCTTCTGGCCACCGACAGCATCTCTTGCACGCCCCTGTCGTTTTTTAAAAAATTCTGCACCACCAAATTCAAGGTATGTGCAAAACATGGGACGTGCTGGAATTTGCCCATATTTAATGCACACACAATATTGCTGGCGTTGTCCGATGCCACAAATCCACAGGAGAGTCCAATTGGGGTAAGCCAGTCCGCGATGATCCTCCTCAGTTGCCGTAAGAGGTTTTCAGCTGTGTGCGTATTCTGGAAACCGGTGATACAAAGCGTAGCCTGCCTAGGAAAGAGTTGGCGTTTGCGAGATGCTGCTACTGGTGCCGCCGCTGCTGTTCTTGCGGCGGGAGTCCATACATCTACCCAGTGGGCTGTCACAGTCATATAGTCCTGACCCTGCCCTGCTCCACTTGTCCACATGTCCGTGGTTAAGTGGACATTGGGTACAACTGCATTTTTTAGGACACTGGTGAGTCTTTTTCTGACGTCCGTGTACATTCTCGGTATCGCCTGCCTAGAGAAGTGGAACCTAGATGGTATTTGGTAACGGGGGCACACTACCTCAAGAAATTGTCTAGTTCCCTGTGAACTAACGGCGGATACCGGACGCACGTCTAACACCAACATAGTTGTCAAGGCCTCAGTTATCCGCTTTGCAACAGGATGACTGCTGTGATATTTCATCTTCCTCGCAAAGGACTGTTGGACAGTCAATTGCTTACTGGAAGTAGTACAAGTGGGCTTACGACTTCCCCTCTGGGATGACCATCGACTCCCAGCAGCAGCAACAACAGCAGCGCCAGCAGCAGTAGGCGTTACACGCAAGGATGCATTGGAGGAATCCCAGGCAGGAGAGGAATCGTCAGAATTGCCAGTGACATGGCCTGCAGGACTATTGGCATTCCTGGGGAAGGAGGAAATTGACACTGAGGGAGTTGGTGGGGTGGTTTGCGTGAGCTTGGTTACAAGAGGAAGGGATTTACTGGTCAGTGGACTGCTTCCGCTGTCGCCCAAAGTTTTTGAACTTGTCACTGACTTATTATGAATGCGCTGCAGGTGACGTATAAGGGAGGATGTTCCGAGGTGGTTAACGTCCTTACCCCTACTTATTACAGCTTGACAAAGGCAACACACGGCTTGACAAATGTTGTCCGCATTTCTGTTGAAATACTTCCACACCGAAGAGCTGATTTTTTTGGTATTTTCACCAGGCATGTCAACGGCCATATTCCTCCCACGGACAACAGGTGTCTCCCCGGGTGCCTGACTTAAACAAACCACCTCACCATCAGAATCCTCCTTGTCAATTTCCTCCCCAGCGCCAGCAACACCCATATCCTCCTCATCCTGGTGTACTTCAACACTGACATCTTCAATCTGACTATCAGGAACTGGACTGCGGGTGCTCCTTCCAGCACTTGCAGGGGGCGTGCAAATGGTGGAAGGCGCATGCTCTTCACGTCCAGTGTTGGGAAGGTCAGGCATCGCAACCGACACAATTGGACTCTCCTTGTGGATTTGGGATTTCGAAGAACGCACAGTTCTTTGCGGTGCTTTTGCCAGCTTGAGTCTTTTCATTTTTCTAGCGAGAGGCTGAGTGCTTCCATCCTCATGTGAAGCTGAACCACTAGCCATGAACATAGGCCAGGGCCTCAGCCGTTCCTTGCCACTCCGTGTGGTAAATGGCATATTGGCAAGTTTACGCTTCTCCTCCGACAATTTTATTTTAGATTTTGGAGTCCTTTTTTTACTGATATTTGGTGTTTTGGATTTTACATGCTCTGTACTATGACATTGGGCATCGGCCTTGGCAGACGACGTTGCTGGCATTTCATCGTCTCGGCCATGACTAGTGGCAGCAGCTTCAGCACGAGGTGGAAGTGGATCTTGATCTTTCCCTAATTTTGGAACCTCAACATTTTTGTTCTCCATATTTTAATAGGCACAACTAAAAGGCACCTCAGGTAAACAATGGAGATGGATGGATACTAGTATACTTATGGATGGACGAGCGACTGCCGACACAGAGGTAGCTACAGCCGTGGACTACCGTACTGTGTCTGCTGCTAATATAGACTGGATGATAATGAGATGAAATTAATATATATATATATATATATATATATATATATATATAATATCACTAGTACTGCAGCCGGACAGGTATATATATTTATTATGTAATGACTGATGACGGACCTGCTGGACACTGTCAGCTCAGCAGCACCGCAGACTGCTACAGTAAGCTACTATAGTAGTATGTATCAAGAAGAAAGAAAGAAAAAAAAAACCACGGGTAGGTGGTATACAATTATGGATGGACGAGCGACTGCCGACACAGAGGTAGCTACAGCCGTGGACTACCGTACTGTGTCTGCTGCTAATATATACTGGATGATAATGAGATGAAATTAATATATATATATATAATATCACTAGTACTGCAACCGGACAGGTATATATATTTATTATGTAATGACTGATGACGGACCTGCTGGACACTGTCAGCTCAGCAGCACCGCAGACTGCTACAGTAAGCTACTATAGTAGTATGTATCAAGAAGAAAGAAAGAAAAAAAAAACCACGGGTAGGTGGTATACAATTATGGATGGACGAGCGACTGCCGACACAGAGGTAGCTACAGCCGTGGACTACCGTACTGTGTCTGCTGCTAATATAGACTGGATGATAATGAGATGAAATTAATATATATATATATATAATATCACTAGTACTGCAGCCGGACAGGTATATATATTTATTATGTAATGACTGATGACGGACCTGCTGGACACTGTCAGCTCAGCAGCACCGCAGACTGCTACAGTAAGCTACTATAGTAGTATGTATCAAGAAGAAAGAAAAAAAAAAAACCACGGGTAGGTGGTATACAATTATGGATGGACGAGCGACTGCCGACACAGAGGTAGCTACAGCCGTGGACTACCGTACTGTGTCTGCTGCTAATATAGACTGGATGATAATGAGATGAAATTAATATATATATATATATATATATATATAATATCACTAGTACTGCAGCCGGACAGGTATATATATTTATTATGTAATGACTGATGACGGACCTGCTGGACACTGTCAGCTCAGCAGCACCGCAGACTGCTACAGTAAGCTACTATAGTAGTATGTATCAAGAAGAAAGAAAGAAAAAAAAAACCACGGGTAGGTGGTATACAATTATGGATGGACGAGCGACTGCCGACACAGAGGTAGCTACAGCCGTGGACTACCGTACTGTGTCTGCTGCTAATATAGACTGGATGATAATGAGATGAAATTAATATATATATATATATATATATAATATCACTAGTACTGCAGCCGGACAGGTATATATATTTATTATGTAATGACTGATGACGGACCTGCTGGACACTGTCAGCTCAGCAGCACCGCAGACTGCTACAGTAAGCTACTATAGTAGTATGTATCAAGAAGAAAGAAAGAAAAAAAAACCACGGGTAGGTGGTATACAATTATGGATGGACGAGCGACTGCCGACACAGAGGTAGCTACAGCCGTGGACTACCGTACTGTGTCTGCTGCTAATATAGACTGGATGATAATGAGATGAAATTAATATATATATATATATATAATATCACTAGTACTGCAGCCGGACAGGTATATATATTTATTATGTAATGACTGATGACGGACCTGCTGGACACTGTCAGCTCAGCAGCACCGCAGACTGCTACAGTAAGCTACTATAGTAGTATGTATCAAGAAGAAAGAAAGAAAAAAAAAACCACGGGTAGGTGGTATACAATTATGGATGGACGAGCGACTGCCGACACAGAGGTAGCTACAGCCGTGGACTACCGTACTGTGTCTGCTGCTAATATAGACTGGATGATAATGAGATGAAATTAATATATATATATATATATATAATATCACTAGTACTGCAGCCGGACAGGTATATATATTTATTATGTAATGACTGATGACGGACCTGCTGGACACTGTCAGCTCAGCAGCACCGCAGACTGCTACAGTAAGCTACTATAGTAGTATGTATCAAGAAGAAAGAAAGAAAAAAAAACCACGGGTAGGTGGTATACAATTATGGATGGACGAGCGACTGCCGACACAGAGGTAGCTACAGCCGTGGACTACCGTACTGTGTCTGCTGCTAATATAGACTGGATGATAATGAGATGAAATTAATATATATATATATATATATATATAATATCACTAGTACTGCAGCCGGACAGGTATATATATTTATTATGTAATGACTGATGACGGACCTGCTGGACACTGTCAGCTCAGCAGCACCGCAGACTGCTACAGTAAGCTACTATAGTAGTATGTATCAAGAAGAAAGAAAGAAAAAAAACCCACGGGTAGGTGGTATACAATTATATATATATATTATATACAATTATATATATATATATATATATATTAAACTGGTGGTGATTAATTAAACTGGTGGTCAGGTCACACTATCAGCAACTTGCAAGTAGTACTCCTAAGCAGACAATCACAATATATACTGGTGGTCAGTGTGGTCACAATGGCAGTGTGGCACTCTGGCAGCAAAAGTGTGCACTGTACGTTAAAATATGTACTCCTGCTCTCAGACTCTAACTGCTCCCCACTGTCTCCCCCACAAGTCAGATATACAGTCACACTATCACTTCAGCAAGTAGTAGTACTCCTCCTAATGCTCCCCAAAATTACTAAAGTAAATACTGTGTCTCTCTCTACTCTAGTCTCATTCTCTTCTCTATAAACGGAGAGGACGCCAGCCACGTCCTCTCCCTATGAATCTCAATGCACGTGTGAAAATGGCGGCGACGCGCGGCTCCTTATATAGAATCCGAGTCTCGCGATAGAATCCGAGCCTCGCGAGAATCCGACAGCGGGATGATGACGTTCGGGCGCGCTCGGGTTAACCGAGCAAGGCGGGAAGATCCGAGTCGCTCGGCCCCGTGTAAAAAAAACTGAAGTTCGGGCGGGTTCGGATTCCGAGGAACCGAACCCGCTCATCTCTAGTTTGCACGGCTGCTAAAAGTAGCTAGTGAGCGATCAACTCGGAATGACCCCCAATGTCTGCCCCCCCTCCCTCACTGCTACCTCCAGGCTACTGCTTTCATTCTGATGCCTTTTGGTGAATGAAGCAATGCTGAGAATGGTGCCACAGAGCAGATCTACACTGGCGGATTGGAGCACTTACTGCATTCTACACATAACTGGGGAAAATACGCGTCTGAAACTGTGAGTGACGCTCCCTCTTGAGAAATAGCATAAACAGGTCAAAACCGGGACAGCGGAACATGTCGGGGCCTCCGGGGGTCTTCGGGGAAAGTGGAAGAAAGTTTTGCAGAACAAGCCGCTGAAACTTGTTACTACAATTCTGTTTGTCAGGAGCTTGATACATGGCTGGCTGTTACTATGTTACAAGGAAAGTGCAATGCAGAGGAAGGCAGCCTGGGGGGCTATATTTACTAAAGGTCCATTTTGTGTTTTACACCGATTTATGGTCAATTTTCCGTGTTGGAGATATACTAAAGGTAAAATAGGTCAAAAATTGACCAGAGTAGAGCGCTTACGTCCCTGTTTTTGGTGTGGTCCATGCAAATCGGATATTTACTAACACTCAGTTTGTAAAATTAATTGAAAACCGACCAAAAATCAACCAAACACTAGACTAATAAATGACAGGGGTTTATCAGTTCTAAAACACATTCTGTTGTCTAAACCTTCATTATAATGCCCATGATTTCTGGCATAATTTCGCACATCCTCAGCTTGCACAATAATGTCCAAACGGATAATCGGATCAAAATGTGGATTGCACCTCCAGCGTGTAGAACGGAATAAACTACAAAAATGGTCCTGTCACTTTTTACCGTGCTCCTCGGGTAACGCCAAGAACCATGGATTAATATTTACTTACATTAAGACGTCTCAGATTTACATCTCCATAGATTTACCAAATTATAAACACTCATTTCTAGTGATGAGCGGGTTCGGTTCTTCGGAATCCGAACCCCCCCGAACTTCACCCTTTTTTGCACGGTTCCGAGGCAGACTCGGATCCTCCCGCCTTGCTCGATTAACCCGAGCGCGCCCGAACGTCATCATCCCGCGGTCGGATTCTCGCGAGATTCGTATTCTATATAAGGAGCCGCGCGTCGCTGCCATTTTTCACTCGTGCATTGGAGATGATCATGAGAGGACGTGGCTGGCGTCCTCTCAGTTTCTATGTTCAGTGTGCTGCAAATATCTGTGCTTAGTGTGCTGCAAATATCTGTGCTCAGTGTGCTGCAAATATCTGTGCTCAGTGTGCTGCAAATATCTGTGCTCAGTGTGCTAATTGCTTTATTGTGGGGACTGGGGACCAGCAGTATTATATAGTAGGAGGACAGTGCAGAGTTTTGCTGACCAGTGACCACCAGTATACGTTCTCTGCCTGAAAAACGCTCCATATCTGTGCTGCATTGTAGTATATAGTAGGAGGACAGTGCAGAATTTTGCTGACCACCAGTATATATATAGCAGTACGGTACAGTAGTCCACTGCTCTGCCTCTGTGTCATCAAGTATACTATCCCATCCATACCTGTGGTGCATTTAAGTTTTGCACAGTATATATATATAGTAGGAGGGCAGTGCATAATTTTACTGACCACCAGTATATAATATATAGCAGTACGGTACAGTAGGCCACTGCTCTACCTCTATGTCGTCAAGTATACTATCCATCCATCCCTGTGGTGCATTTAAGTGGTGCGTGTATATATAGTAGGAGGACAGTGCATAATTTTGCTGACCACCAGTATATAATATATAGCAGTACGGTACAGTAGGCCACTGCTCTACCTACCTCTGTGTCGTCAAGTATACTATCCATCCATCCCTGTGGTGCATTTAAGTGGTGTGGTGTATATATAGTAGGAGGGCAGTGCATAATTTTGCTGACCGCCAGTATATAATATATAGCAGTACGGTACAGTCAGTAGGCCACTGCTCTACCTACCTCTGTGTCGTCAAGTATACTTTCCATCCATCCCTGTGGTGCATTTAAGTGGTGCGGTGTATATATAGTAGGAGGGCAGTGCATAATTTTGCTGACCGCCAGTATATAATATATAGCAGTACGGTACAGTAGGCCACTGCTCTACCTACCTCTGTGTCATCAAGTATACTATCCATCCATCCCTGTGGCGCATTTAAGTGGTGCGGTGTATATATAGTAGGAGGGCAGTGCATAATTTTGCTGACCGCCAGTATATAATATATAGCAGTATGGTACAGTAGGCCACTGCTCTACCTACCTCTGTGTCATCAAGAATACGATCCATCCATACCTGTGGTGCATTTTAGTTGTTGTGCGGTGTATATATAGTAGGAGGACAGTGCATAATTTTGCTGACCGCCAGTATATAATATATAGCAGTACGGTACAGTAGGCCACTGTTCTACCTACCTCTGTGTCGTCAAGTATACTATTCATCCATCCCTGTGGTGCATTTAAGTGGTGCGGTGTATATATAGTAGGAGGGCAGTGCATAATTTTGCTGACCGCCAGTATATAATATATAGCAGTACGGTACAGTAGGCCACTGCTCTACCTACCTCTGTGTCGTCAAGTATACTATCCATCCATCCCTGTGGTGCATTTAAGTGGTGCGGTGTAGATATAGTAGGAGGGCAGTGCATAATTTTGCTGACCGCCAGTATATAATATATAGTAGTATGGTACAGTAGGCCACTGCTCTACCTACCTCTGTGTCGTCAAGTATACTATCCATCCATACCTGTGGTGCATTTTAGTTGTTGTGCGGTGTATATATAGTAGGAGGACAGTGCGTAATTTTGCTGACCGCCAGTATATAATATATAGCAGTACGGTACAGTAGGCCACTGTTCTACTTACCTCTGCGTCGTCAAGTATACTATCCATCCGTCCCTGTGGTGCATTTAAGTGGTGCGGTGTATATATAGTAGGAGGGCAGTGCATAATTTTGCTGACCGCCAGTATATAATATATAGCAGTACGGTACAGTAGGCCCTGCTCTACCTACCTCTGTGTCGTCAAGTATACTATCCATCCATCCCTGTGGTGCATTTAAGTGGTGCGGTGTATATATAGTAGGAGGGCAGTGCATAATTTTGCTGACCGCGAGTATATAATATATAGCAGTACGGTACAGTAGGCCACTGCTCTACCTACCTCTGTGTCGTCAAGTATACTATCCATCTATCCCTGTGGTGCATTTAAGTGGTGCGGTGTATACATAGTAGGAGGGCAGTGCATAATTTTGCTGACCGCCAGTATATAATATATAGCAGTACGGTACAGTAGGCCACTGCTCTACCTACCTCTGTGTTGTCAAGTATACTATCCATCCATACCTGTGGTGCATTTAAGTGGTGCAGTGTATATATAGTAGGAGGGCAGTGCATAATTTTGCTGACCGCCAGTATATAATATATAGCAGTACGGTACAGTAGGCCACTGCTCTACCTACCTCTGTGTCGTCAAGTATACTATCCATCCATCCCTGTGGTGCATTTAAGTGGTGCGGTGTATATATAGTAGGAGGGCAGTGCATCATTTTGCTGACCGCGAGTATATAATATATAGCAGTACGGTACAGTAGGCCACTGCTCTATCTACCTCTGTGTCATCAAGTATACTATCCATCCATCCCTGTGGTGCATTTAAGTGGTGCAGTGTATACATAGTAGGAGGGCAGTGCATAATTTTGCTGACCGCCAGTATATAATATATAGCAGTACGGTACAGTAGGCCACTGCTCTACCTACCTCTGTGTTGTCAAGTATACTATCCATCCATACCTGTGGTGCATTTCAGTTTTGCACAGTTTGCTGACCACCAGTATATAATATATAGCAGTACGGTACAGTAGGCCACTGCTCTACCTACCTCTGTGTCGTCAAGTATACTATCCATCCATACCTGTGGTGCATTTAAGTTTTGCACAGTATATATATAGTAGGAGGACAGTGCCTAATTTTGCTGACCACCAGTATATAATATATAGCAGTACGGTACAGTAGGCCACTGCTCTAACTACCTCTGTGTCGTCAAGTATACTATCCATCCATACCTGTGGTGCATTTCAGTTGTGTGCAGTATATATAGTAGTAGGCCATTGCTATTGATATATTACTGGCATATAATTCAACACATTAAAAAATGAAGAACAAAAATGTGGAGGGTAAAATAGGGAAAGATCAAGATCCACTTCCACCTCGTGCTGAAGCTGCTGCCACTAGTCATGGTCGAGACGATGAAATGCCATCAACGTCGTCTGCCAAGGCCGATGCCCAATGTCATAGTAGAGAGCATGTAAAATTAAAAAAAATAAAGCTCAGTAATATGACCCAAAAATCTAAATCAAAATCGTCTGAGGAGAAGCGTAATCTTGCCAATGTGCCATTTACGACACGGAGTGGCAAGGAACGGCTGAGGGCCTGGCCTATGTTCATGGCTAGTGGTTCAGCTTCACATGAGGATGGAAGCACTCATCCTCCTGCTAGAAAAACTTAAAAGAGTTAAGATGGCAAAAACACAGCAAAGAACTGTGCGTTCTTCTAAATCACAAATCCCCAAGAAGGAGAATCCAATTGTGTCGGTTGCGATGCCTGACCTTCCCAACACTGGACGGGAAGAGGTGGCGCCTTCCACCATTTGCACGCCCCCTGCAAGTGCTGGAAAGAACACCCGCAGTCCAGTTCCTGATAGTCAAATTGAAGATGTCACTGTTGAAGTACACCAGGATGAGGATATGGGTGTTGCTGGCGCTGGGGAGGAAATTGACAAGGAGGATTCTGATGGTGAGGTGGTTTGTTTAAGTCAGGCACCCGGGGAGACACCTGTTGTCCGTGGTACGAATATGGCCATTGACATGCCTGGTCAAAATACAAAAAAAATCACCTCTTCGGTGTGGAATTATTTAAACAGAAATGCGGACAACTGGTGTCAAGCCGTGTGTTGCCTTTGTCAAGCTGTAATAAGTAGGGGTAAGGACGTTAACCACCTAGGAACATCCTCCCTTATACGTCACCTGGAGCGCATTCATCAGAAGTCATTGACAAGTTCAAAAACTTTGGGTGACAGCGGAAGCAGTCCACTGCCAACTAAATCCCTTCCTCTTGTAACCAAGCTCCTGCAAACCACACCACCAATTCCCTCAGTGTCAATTTCCTCCTTAGACAGGAAAGCCAATAGTCCTGCAGGCCATGTCACTGTCGATTCCGCTAGGCATGTGGGACTTGTGGATGGAGCCCTTAATTCGCTTAACCAGGATTCACGGGTGGTCAATCTGTTGAAATCAGAGCACTACATTTTGGCCCCCGTGCTCGATCCTAGATTTAAAACCTACGTTGTATCTCTCTTTCCAGCAGACACAAGTCTGCAGAGGTTCAAAGGGAGTCAGTACTAAATGCCGCCGGCCGGAATCCCGGCAATCGAAATACCGACGCCGGAATCCCGACCACACAATCCCGACAGGGGTGGCGAGCGGAACGCAGCCCCTTGCGGGCTCGCTTCGCTCGCCACGCTGCGGGCACACTATTATATTTTCCCTCTATGGGTGTCGTTGACACCCACGGAGGGAGAATATGTCGGGATTGTGGCGGTCGGGATTGTGGCGGTCGGGATTCCGGCGTCGGTATTTCGACCGCCGGGATTCTGGCCGGCGGCATCTTGACCGCATCCCGTTCAAAGACCTGCTGGTGAGAAAATTGTCAAGTCAAGCGGAACGTGACCCGTCAACAACTCCTCCTTCACATTCTCCCGCAACTGGGGCTGCGAGGAAAAGGCTAAGAATTCCGAGCCCACCCGCTGGCGGTGATGCAGCGAGTGCTGACATCTGGTCCGGACTGAAGGACCTGCCAACGATTACTGACATGTCGTCTACTGTCACTGCATATGATTCTCTCACCATTGAAAGAATGGTGGAGGATTATATGAGTGACCGCATCCAAGTAGGCACGTCAGACACTCCGTACGTATACTGGCAGGAAAAAGAGGCAATTTGGAGGCCCTTGCACAAACTGGCTTTATTTTACCTACATTGCCCCCCCTCCAGTGTGTACTCCGAAAGAGTGTTTAGTGCAGCCGCTCACCTTGTCAGCAATCGGCGTACGAGGTTACTTCCAGAAAATGTGGAGAAGATGATGTTCATCAAAATGAATTATAATCAATTCCTCTGTGGAGACATTCACCAGCAATTGCCTCCAGAAAGTACACAGGGACCTGAGATGGTGGATTCCAGTGGGGACGAATTAATAATCTGTGAGGAGGGGGATGTACACAGTGAAAGGAGTGAGGAATTGGACGATGAGGAGGAGGTGGACATCTTGCCTCTGTAGAGCCAGTTTGTGCAAGGAGAGATTGATTGCTTCTTTTTTGGTGGGGGCCCAAACCAACCAGTCATTTCAGTCACAGTTGTGTGGCAGACCCTGTCGCTGAAATGATGGGTTTGTTAAAGTGTGCATGTCCTGTTTATACAACATAAGGGTGGGTGGGAGGGCCCAAGGACAATTCCATCTTGCACCTCTTTTTTCTTTCATTTTTCTTTGCATCATGTGCTGTTTGGGGACTATTTTTTTGAAGTGCCATCCTGTCTGACACTGCAGTGCCACTCCTAGATGGGCCAGGTGTTTGTGTCGGCCACTTGGGTCGCTTAGCTTAGTCACACAGCTACCTCATTGCGCCTCTTTTTTTCTTTGCATCATGTGCTGTTTGGGGACTATTTTTTGAAGTGCCATCCTGTCTGACACTGCAGTGCCACTCCTAGATGGGCCAGGTGTTTGTGTCGGCCACTTGGGTCGCTTAGCTTAGTCACACAGCTACCTCATTGCGCCTCTTTTTTTCTTTGCATCATGTGCTGTTTGGGGAAAAAATTTTTAATCTGCCATCCTGTCTGACACTGCAGTGCCACTCCTAGATGGGCCAGGTGTTTGTGTCGGCCACTTGGGTCGCTTAGCTTAGTCATCCAGCGACCTCGGTGCAAATTTTAGGACTAAAAATAATATTGTGAGGTGTGAGGTGTTCAGAATAGACTGGAAATTAGTGTAACTTATGGTTATTGAGGTTAATAATACTATGGGATCAAAATGACCCCCAAATTCTATGATTTAAGCTGTTTTTGAGGGGTTTTTTGTAAAAAAACACCCGAATCCAAAACACACCCGAATCCGACAAAAAAATTTCAGGGAGGTTTTGCCAAAACGCGTCCGAATCCAAAACACGGCCGCGGAACCGAACCCAAAACCGAAACACAAAACCCGAAAAATTTCCTGTGCACATCACTAATTTCTATGTACAATATAATAATAATGACTGCAACATTAATTAAGAGACTTAGGGGGACATTTACTAAACAGTGATTAAAGCGGACAAGTGAGCCAGTGGAGATGTTGCCCTATCAACCAATCGGCAGCTCTGTATAAATTTATAGTATGCAAATTATAGATGGTACTTCAGTGCTGATTGGTTGCCATGGGCAGTTCTCCACTGGCTCACTTCTCTGCTCTTATTACTGCTTAGTAAATGTCCCCCTTTGGAACAGCCTGTCTATGGCATGTTGTAAATAACAGAAAGAGGGGGAGATGTATTAAGTCAGTGATGGTAAACGTTTACACTCCAGCTGTTGAACTACATGCACATCCTTGGTGAGTGATAAAGTGCAGGGAGATAAAGTACTAGCCAATCAGCTCCTAGCTGCCATGTAACAGGCTGTGTTTGAAAAATTTCAGGAGCTGGTTGGTTGGTACTTCATCTCTCTCCACTCTGCAAGGCTCAGTACAGCGTAGAGACAGTAGGTTTTGCAGTGGTCACTATGAGTGAATGACAGCGGCCGCTGGACTGTTGCTGTGTTCTGGGTACAGCTGTACACACCTCATACACGGCCGGCGACAGACAAAGGCTGTTTTCAGAAAGCAGAAGTCACCTGACAGGAACCTCCTTCGAAAAACTTTATTGCCAGTGTTTAGTGGAGAGGTGTTACATAGTTACAAATATTTGTTGGCGCTGTCGCCATGGCAACCCTGGCACGGCCACCATTTTCACATAAAATAAAAGAGTGTGAGATGCTTTAAACTAGGTTTTTGCTGGAATTAAAAACTTAACCTCGTGCAGAGATTAGTTTCTTATATTCTGAAATATGAACGGTGATAGACTTGTATTTGGCGTACAGCAGTAGGGATACACTCTACAACGTTCCGTTAATGCATTATTATGTTCATTATTGTTGGGGAATGTTTCGATCTCTCTGCATTTTTGCATTTAAATTAGAGATGAGCGGGTTCGGTTCCTCGGAATCCGAACCCGCCCGAACTTCAGTTTTTTTTACACGGGGCCGAGCGACTCGGATCTTCCCGCCTTGCTCGGTTAACCCGAGCGCGCCCGAACGTCATCATCCCGCTGTCGGATTCTCGCGAGGCTCGGATTCTATCGCGAGACTCGGATTCTATATAAGGAGCCGCGCGTCGCCGCCATTTTCACACGTGCATTGAGATTCATAGGGAGAGGACGTGGCTGGCGTCCTCTCCGTTTATAGAGAAGAGAGTGAGACTAGAGTAGAGAGAGACACAGTAGTAATTTTGGTGAGCATTAGGAGGAGTACTTTAGGAGGAGTACTACTACTTGCTGAAGTGATAGATAGATAGTGTGACTGTATAATGTATATCTGACTTGTGGGGGAGACACTGACAGTGGGGAGCAGTTAGAGTCTGAGAGCAGGACTCAGGAGTACATATAACGTACAGTGCACACTTTTGCTGCCAGAGTGCCACACTGCCATTGTGACCACACTGACCACCAGTATAATATATATTGTGATTGTCTGCTTAGGAGTACTACTTGCAAGTTGCTGATAGTGTGACCAGTGACCTGACCACCAGTTTAATAATCACCACCAGTTTAATATATATAATATATATATATAATTGTATATAATATATATATAATATTGTATACCACCTACCCGTTTTTTTTTTTTTTTCTTTCTTCTTCTTTATACATACTACTATAGTAGCTTACTGTAGCAGTCTGCGGTGCTGCTGAGCTGACTGTGTCCAGCAGGTCCGTCATCAGTCATTACATAATAAATATATATACCTGTCCGGCTGCAGTACTAGTGATATTATATATATATATATTGATTTCATCTCATTATCATCCAGTCTATATTAGCAGCAGACACAGTACGGTAGTCCACGGCTGTAGCTACCTCTGTGTCGGCAGTCGCTGGTCCATCCATAATTGTATACCACCTACCCGTGGTTTTTTTTTCTTTCTTCTTTATACATACTACTATAGTAGCTTACTGTAGCAGTCTGCGGTGCTGCTGAGCTGACAGTGTCCAGCAGGTCCGTCATCAGTCATTACATAATAAATATATATTATATACCTGTCCGGCTGCAGTACTAGTGATATTATATATATATATATTGATTTCATCTCATTATCATCCAGTCTATATTAGCAGCAGACACAGTACGGTAGTCCACGGCTGTAGCTACCTCTGTGTCGGCAGTCGCTGGTCCATCCATAATTGTATACCACCTACCCGTGGTTTTTTTTTTTTCTTTCTTCTTTATACATACTACTATAGTAGCTTACTGTAGCAATCTGCGGTGCTGCTGAGCTGACAGTGTCCAGCAGGTCCGTCATCAGTCATTACATAATAAATATATCTACCTGTCCGGCTGCAGTACTAGTGTGATATTATATATATATATATATATATATATTGATTTCATCTCATTATCATCCAGTCTATATTAGCAGCAGACACAGTACGGTAGTCCACGGCTGTAGCTACCTCTGTGTCGGCAGTCGCTGGTCCATCCATAATTGTATACCACCTACCCGTGGTTTTTTTTTTCTTTCTTCTTTATACATACTACTATAGTAGCTTACTGTAGCAGTCTGCGGTGCTGCTGAGCTGACAGTGTCCAGCAGGTCCGTCATCAGTCATTACATAATAAATATATCTACCTGTCCGGCTGCAGTACTAGTGTGATATTATATATATATATATATTGATTTCATCTCATTATCATCCAGTCTATATTAGCAGCAGACACAGTACGGTAGTCCACGGCTGTAGCTACCTCTGTGTCGGCAGTCGCTGGTCCATCCATAATTGTATACCACCTACCCGTGGTTTTTTTTTTTTCTTTCTTCTTTATACATACTACTATAGTAGCTTACTGTAGCAGTCTGCGGTGCTGCTGAGCTGACAGTGTCCAGCAGGTCCGTCATCAGTCATTACATAATAAATATATCTACCTGTCCGGCTGCAGTACTAGTGTGACATTATATATACAGGTTGAGTATCCCTTATCCAAAATGCTTGGGACCAGAGGTATTTTGGATATGGGATTTTTCCGTATTTTGGAATAATTGCATACCACAATGAGATATCATGGTGATGGGACCTAAATGTAAGCACAGAATGCATTTATGTTACATATACGTCTTATACACACAGCCTGAAGGTCATTTTAGCCAATATTTTTTATAACTTTGTGCATTAAACAAAGTGTGTCTACATTCACACAATTCATTTATGTTTCATATACAACTAATACACACAGCCTGAAGGTCATTTAATACAATATTTTTAATAACTTTGTGTATTAAACAAAGTTTGTGTACATTGAGCCATCAGAAAACAAAGGTTTCACTATCTCAGTCTCACTCAAAAAAGTCCGTATTTCGGAATATTCCGTATTTCGGAATATTTGGATATGGGATACTCAACCTGTATATATATTGATTTCATCTCATTATCATCCAGTCTATATTAGCAGCAGACACAGTACGGTAGTCCACGGCTGTAGCTACCTCTGTGTCGGCAGTCGCTCGTCCATCCATAAGTATACTAGTATCCATCCATCTCCATTGTTTACCTGAGGTGCCTTTTAGTTGTGCCTATTAAAATATGGAGAACAAAAATGTTGAGGTTCCAAAATTAGGGAAAGATCAAGATCCACTTCCACCTCGTGCTGAAGCTGCTGCCACTAGTCATGGCTGAGACGATGAAATGCCAGCAACGTCGTCTGCCAAGGCCGATGCCCAATGTCATAGTACAGAGCATGTAAAATCCAAAACACCAAATATCAGTAAAAAAAGGACTCCAAAATCTAAAATAAAATTGTCGGAGGAGAAGCGTAAACTTGCCAATATGCCATTTACCACACGGAGTGGCAAGGAACGGCTGAGGCCCTGGCCTATTGTTCATGGCTAGTGGTTCAGCTTCACATGAGGATGGAAGCACTCAGCCTCTTGCTAGAAAAATGAAAAGACTCAAGCTGGCAAAAGCACCGCAAAGAACTGTGCGTTCTTCGAAAT
Source organism: Pseudophryne corroboree (assembly GCF_028390025.1). Classification (NCBI taxonomy): domain Eukaryota; kingdom Metazoa; phylum Chordata; class Amphibia; order Anura; family Myobatrachidae; genus Pseudophryne; species Pseudophryne corroboree. The sequence continues at coordinate 44,138,211 of NC_086452.1, forward strand.
CCCAAATCCACAAGGAGAGTCCAATTGTGTCGGTTGCGATGCCTGACCTTCCCAACACTGGACGTGAAGAGCATGCGCCTTCCACCATTTGCACGCCCCCTGCAAGTGCTGGAAGGAGCACCCGCAGTCCAGTTCCTGATAGTCAGATTGAAGATGTCAGTGTTGAAGTACACCAGGATGAGGAGGATATGGGTGTTGCTGGCGCTGGGGAGGAAATTGACAAGGAGGATTCTGATCGTGAGGTGGTTTGTTTAAGTCAGGCACCCGGGGAGACACCTGTTGTCCGTGGGAGGAATATGGCCGTTGACATGCCTGGTGAAAATACCAAAAAAATCAGCTCTTCGGTGTGGAAGTATTTCAACAGAAATGCGGACAACATTTGTCAAGCCGTGTGTTGCCTTTGTCAAGCTGTAATAAGTAGGGGTAAGGACGTTAACCACCTCGGAACATCCTCCCTTATACGTCACCTGCAGCGCATTCATAATAAGTCAGTGACAAGTTCAAAAACTTTGGGCGACAGCGGAAGCAGTCCACTGACCAGTAAATCCCTTCCTCTTGTAACCAAGCTCAAGCTAACCACCCCACCAACTCCCTCAGTGTCAATTTCCTCCTTCCCCAGGAATGCCAATAGTCCTGCAGGCCATGTCACTGGCAATTCTGACGAGTCCTCTCCTGCCTGGGATTCCTCCGATGCATCCTTGCGTGTAACGCCTACTGCTGCTGGCGCTGCTGTTGTTGCTGCTGGGAGTCGATGGTCATCCCAGAGGGGAAGTCGTACTCGAAAGCCCACTTTTACTACTTCCACCAAGCAATTGACTGTCCAACAGTCCTTTGCGAGGAAGATGAAATATCACAGCAGTCATCCTGCTGCAAAGCGGATAACTGAGGCCTTGGCATCCTGGGTGGTGAGAAACGTGGTTCCGGTATCCATCATTACTGCAGAGCCAACTAGAGACTTGTTGGAGGTACTGTGTCCCCGGTACCAAATACCATCTAGGTTCCATTTCTCTAGGCAGGCGATACCGAAAATGTACACAGACCTCAGAAAAAGAGTCACCAGTGTCCTAAAAAATGCAGCTGTACCCAATGTCCACTTAACCACGGACATGTGGACAAGTGGAGCAGGGCAGGGTCAGGACTATATGACTGTGACAGCCCACTGGGTAGATGTATGGACTCCCGCCCCAAGAACAGCAGCGGCGGCACCAGTAGCAGCATCTCGCAAACGCCAACTCTTTCCTAGGCAGGCTACGCTTTGTATCACCGGTTTCCAGAATACGCACACAGCTGAAAACCTCTTACGGCAACTGAGGAAGATCATCGCGGAATGGCTTACCCCAATTGGACTCTCCTGTGGATTTGTGGCATCGGACAACGCCAGCAATATTGTGTGCGCATTAAATCTGGGCAAATTCCAGCACGTCCCATGTTTTGCACATACCTTGAATTTGGTGGTGCAGAATTTTTTTAAAAACGACAGGGGCGTGCAAGAGATGCTGTCGGTGGCCAGAAGAATTGCGGGACACTTTCGGCGTACAGGCACCACGTACAGAAGACTGGAGCAACACCAAAAACGCCTGAACCTGCCCTGCCATCATCTGAAGCAAGAAGTGGTAACGAGGTGGAATTCAACCCTATATATGCTTCAGAGGTTGGAGGAGCAGCAAAAGGCCATTCAAGCCTATACAATTCAGCACGATATAGGAGGTGGAATGCACCTGTCTCAAGCGCAGTGGAGAATGATTTCAACGTTGTGCAAGGTTCTGCTGCCCTTTGAACTTGCCACACGTGAAGTCAGTTCAGACACTGCCAGCCTGAGTCAGGTCATTCCCCTCATCAGGCTTTTGCAGAAGAAGCTGGAGACATTGAAGGAGGAGCTAACACGGAGTGATTCCGCTAGGCATGTGGGACTTGTGGATGGAGCCTTTAATTCGCTTAACAAGGATTCACGGGTGGTCAATCTGTTGAAATCAGAGCACTACATTTTGGCCACCGTGCTCGATCCTAGATTTAAAACCTACCTTGGATCTCTCTTTCCGGCAGACACAAGTCTGCTGGGGTTCAAAGACCTTTTGGTGAGAAAATTGTCAAGTCAAGCGGAACGCGACCTGTCAACATCTCCTCCTTCACATTCTCCCGCAACTGGGGGTGCGAGGAAAAGGCTCAGAATTCCGAGCCCACCCGCTGGCGGTGATGCAGGGCAGTCTGGAGCGACTGCTGATGCTGACATCTGGTCCGGACTGAAGGACCTGTCAACGATTACGGACATGTCGTCTACTGTCACTGCATATGGGCCCTCATTCCGAGTTGATCGGTCGCAAGGCGAATTTAGCAGAGTTACACACGCTAAGCCGCCGCCTACTGGGAGTGAATCTTAGCTTCTTAAAATTGCGACCGATGTATTCGCAATATTGCGATTACTAACTACTTAGCAGTTTCAGAGTAGCTCCAGACTTACTCTGCCTGTGCGATCAGTTCAGTGCTTGTCGTTCCTGGTTGACGTCACAAACACACCCAGCGTTCGCCCAGGCACTCCCACCGTTTCTCCAGCCACTCCTGCGTTTTTTCCGGAAACGGTAGCGTTTTCAGCCACACGCCCCTGAAACGCCGTGTTTCCGCCCAGTAACACCCATTTCCTGTCAATCACATTACGTTCGCCGGAGCGATGAAAAAGCCGTGAGTAAAAATACTTTCTACATAGCAAAGTTACTTGGCGCAGTCGCAGTGCGAACATTGCGCATGCGTACTAAGCGGATTTTCATTGCGATGCGATGAAAAATACCGAGCGAACAACTCGGAATGAGGGCCATGATTCTCTCCCCATTGAAAGAATGGTGGAGGATTATATGAGTGACCGCATCCAAGTAGGCACGTCACACAGTCCGTACTTATACTGGCAGGAAAAAGAGGCAATTTGGAGGCCCTTGCACAAACTGGCTTTATTCTACCTAAGTTGCCCTCCCACAAGTGTGTACTCCGAAAGAGTGTTTAGTGCCGCCGCTCACCTTGTCAGCAATCGGCGTACGAGGTTACTTCCAGAAAATGTGGAGAAGATGATGTTCATTAAAATTAATTATAATCAATTCCTCCGTGGAGACATTGACCAGCAGCAATTGCCTCCACAAAGTACACAGGGAGCTGAGATGGTGGATTCCAGTGGGGACGAATTGATAATCTGTGAGGAGGGGGATGTACACGGTGATATATCGGAGGATGATGATGAGGTGGACATCTTGCCTCTGTAGAGCCAGTTTGTGCAAGGAGAGATTAATTGCTTCTTTTTTGGTGGGGGTCCAAACCAACCCGTCATTTCAGTCACAGTCGTGTGGCAGACCCTGTCACTGAAATGATGGGTTGGTTAAAGTGTGCATGTCCTGTTTATACAACATAAGGGTGGGTGGGAGGGCCCAAGGACAATTCCATCTTGCACCTCTTTTTTCTTTAATTTTTCTTTGCGTCATGTGCTGTTTGGGGAGTGTTTTTTGGAAGGGCCATCCTGCGTGACACTGCAGTGCCACTCCTAGATGGGCCCGGTGTTTGTGTCGGCCACTAGGGTCGCTTATCTTACTCACACAGCTACCTCATTGCGCCTCTTTTTTTCTTTGCGTCATGTGCTGTTTGGGGAGTGTTTTTTGGAAGGGCCATCCTGCGTGACACTGCAGTGCCACTCCTAGATGGGCCCGGTGTTTGTGTCGGCCACTAGGGTCGCTTATCTTACTCACACAGCTACCTCATTGCGCCTCTTTTTTTCTTTGCGTCATGTGCTGTTTGGGGAGTGTTTTTTGGAAGGGCCATCCTGCGTGACACTGCAGTGCCACTCCTAGATGGGCCCGGTGTTTGTGTCGGCCACTAGGGTCGCTTATCTTACTCACACAGCTACCTCATTGCGCCTCTTTTTTTCTTTGCGTCATGTGCTGTTTGGGGAGTGTTTTTTGGAAGGGCCATCCTGCGTGACACTGCAGTGCCACTCCTAGATGGGCCCGGTGTTTGTGTCGGCCACTAGGGTCGCTTAGCTTAGTCATCCAGCGACCTCGGTGCAAATTTTAGGACTAAAAATAATATTGTGAGGTGTGAGGTATTCAGAATAGACTGAAAATGAGTGGAAATAATGGTTATTGAGGTTAATAATACTTTGGGATCAAAATGACCCCCAAATTCTATGATTTAAGCTGTTTTTTAGGGTTTTTTGAAAAAAACACCCGAATCCAAAACACACCCGAATCCGACAAAAAAATTCGGTGAGGTTTTGCCAAAACGCGGTCGAACCCAAAACACGGCCGCGGAACCGAACCCAAAACCAAAACACAAAACCCGAAAAATTTCAAGTGCACATCTCTAATTTAAATGCCAAGTTAGATATGATGATATTTACTGAGTAAGGCATGTGCATGACTGCATCTACAATTGGAAAATGGCGGTGTTGTGCTTTTTAGGGTATTTCACTTCACAGCGGGGTCCGGGACCTGACCCTACGTATGAATGGGCCACACTGTATACACAAGGAACGCTGCTCTCTTCTGCTGCGAGAGTGGCATGGTCTCAATGCAGAGTTGAACGCAAGTTTTTTTACAATGGCTTTCACATTGCGTGCATGGATCTAGGGCCTTGTTCAGGCTTGCAAAATGCCTCTGCACAGACTTTGCATCTGTGTGGCCTATTTAGAGTCAGTTCCAAATGCAAGTATCAGGCTGCGACTCCCTCTCATTGTTGTACCTGTTTTGTTTGTTTGTTTTTTTTGGGGGGGGAGAAGGGGGGGGGCGCTGGAGTTTTCACTCCACTAAATAATATTTCTTACCAAAACTAACACAAAAAAAAATAATAATAATCAAAACCTTTTCCCAACAGGTTACAGACTGATAGCAGTAATGGGCTGACCGGATTTACAGACATGCTCCTTCAACTAACTTTCAGACTATCGGTTCCTGCTGCCTCCATTCCCCTCCTCACATCATGTCACTGCCCCTGTCACATGCAGCCCTGTCCTCACTGGCACATCACTCATCTCCTGATATACTCTGTGCTGCTGGGCACCCTGCTCCTTCCACTATATAACTCTCAGTCTGTGGCTTCCTGCTGCCTCCATTCCCCTCCTCACATCATGTCACTGCCCCTGTCACATGCAGCCCTGTCCTCACTGACACACCACTCATCTCCTGATATACTCTGTGCTGCTGGGGACCCTGCTCCTTCCACTATATAACTCTCAGTCTGTGGCTTCCTGCTGTCTCCATTCCCCTCCTCACATCATGTCACTGCCCCTGTCACATGCAGCCCTGTCCTCACTGACACACCACTCATCTCCTGATATACTCTGTGCTGCTGGGGACCCTGTTCCTTCCCCTATATAACCCTCAGTCTGTGGCTCCTGCTGCCTCCATTCCCCTCCTCACATCATGTCACTGCCCCTGTCACATGCAGCCCTGTCCTCACTGGCACATCACTCATCTCCTGATATACTCTGTGCTGCTGGGCACCCTGCTCCTTCCACTATATAACTCTCAGTCTGTGGCTTCCTGCTGTCTCCATTCCCCTCCTCACATCATGTCACTGCCCCTGTCACATGCAGCCCTGTCCTCACTGACACATCACTCATCTCCTGATATACTCTGTGCTGCTGGGGGACCCTGCTCCCGCCACTATATAGCTCTCAGTCTGTGGCTTCCTGCTGCCTCCATTCCCCTCCTCACATCATGTCACTGCCCCTGTCACAAGCAGCCCTGTCCTCACTAACCCATCCCTCATTTCCTGATATACTCTGTGCTGCTGGTGTTATTCCTCCGTTCAGTCTGTAGCTTCAAAGTTTCCTCCATTAGCCTGTCAAATGCTAACATAATCACATAAATGTGACACAAGATTAATACAGTCATCTCCTGAAATACTCTGTTCTGCTGGGGATATTCAGATGAGGTGAGTGACTACAGATTGCTGTTTTCACGTCCATTTCCAAACCACACCCTGGACAAGTAGGTGAAGAAGATTAACTTTTATCACAATAAAGTGCTGAGATTCTTGTTAAATGAATCTCACAAATGATTGGATTATTTTCAGGAAAAACAATCACTTTCACATCACGATTCTGGTGACATTTAGTCAATATATGTTTGATGGTGTCGCTGTGGGTGTGGCCATCACAACACATCATATACACTTCTATTTAGGTAGATGAAGATTAAGCAATATTGTTAGGACGTAAATTTATTAAAGTGAAACCTTAGTATATATGTTAAACCAATACCCCCCCCCCCCCCCCCCCCCCCCCACTATTAGAACTTGGGTCCTGTTACCAGGTGTTAAGAGATATTTGTTAGTAACTTTGATTTATAATAAACTCTATTGAATCCCAAGTCAATGAAATACCCGATTTAAGGCAACTTAGGGGGACGCAGCCAGTGAAGGTGAATTAATGAGCCCATTCTCTGTTTATTTACCTGCTTTGAACAGGCCCTTAAAGTAACCGCGAACCCCAGATGAGCGGGAGGGAAAATCATTAGAATCAAGTGAAATGCGTTGGCCCGCTGCCAGGAATAACCAAGTGGAAAACTTTCACACCAGAGGCCACATTACAATGCACCTGTACAAATAGCACGCAGAACGTAAGGGCTCCGTGATATATGTTCTGGATTCATAACTTCAAAAAAAACTTTGAAACAAGTAATTGTAACATAGAAGGTTCTGAGACTCATAGGAAAATGGTTATAGAAAAAGCTCTACAAACACACACACACACACACACACACACACACACACACACACACACACACACACACACACATATATTTTATTTATTTTTTTATTTCATTTTATTTATTTATTTTTTTAGCCTAATACCCTTATAAATGAGTAAGGGTCATTTAGGAGAATGCAAACACGCATGAATTTGTGGGCTGTGAGGTCAGCATCTGCTACTGTTCGAAAGTACGTGGCGTCTGATGCAAGGGCGGTTTAAGAAAAGAGAGGGCCCTTGTGCAAGCTCCGCAAGTGCCCTGTGCAGTGCTTAATGTGGTCCTAGAGAGGTGGTGGAACTCACCCCCCTCCTCATGGCGCCCATGCAAGAAAGGTATTGCGCGCACCTAAGGCGCGTGCCACAAAAAAGGGGCATGGTCTCAAAACGAAAGTCGAGTGGTCACACAATAGTAATAATGCCCACAGTAGTAGCACCCCATAATACACATAATGCCCACAGCAGTAGTGCCCCTTATACAATGCCCACAGTAGTAGTGCTCCTTATGCAATGTCCACTGTACTGGTAGTGCCCACAGTGGTAGTGTCCATTATATAGAGCCCATAGTAGTGGTGCCCCTTATGCAATGCCCCCAGTAGTAGTGCCCCTTATGTCCCTAGGAGTGAGGCCACAAACAAACAAAACAGACCATACTCACCAAGCCCCGCTCCGTGACCGACCGCTGCAGTCTTCTGGGCATCCGCTCCTCGGCACTATGGGAGAGACGTTATGACGTCTCTCCCATAGCGCACAGTGACAGCGCCGGAAGCCGGAGCTCACTACTGAGCTCCTGCCTCTGGCTGCTGCTGTGGAGAGAGAGCCAGGCGCTCGCTGGTAGCACAATCTCAGCGGGCGCCCGCCATCTTCCTGCGGCGCCGGCCACACATCGGGTTAGGTGAGCCGGAGGAGGCGGAACTGCGTTCCGTCTCCAAGTGGAACTGATGGAACGCAGTTCCGCTCCGTTCCAGCTCACTTTAATCCCTGGCCCTGTGGTAAACTGTCCTTCTTGCATTCTGGCTGCTACACATGAGGGAGAGCTAGTGATGTCAGTGTGCTCTGACCAGAGGGGGCCCCTGACAGAGGGGGGGCCCGGGGTACAGTATCCCCGCAACCCATCCTTAATCTGGCTATGTTTGGCGCAAGCAAGGGTCCCATCTTCTTCTTTGCAAAAGTTGTGTGGCAGCATCTGCTGCCGTTCGAAAGAACGTGGCGTCTGATGCAAGGGCGGTTTAAGAGAGGAGAGGACCCTAGTGCAAGCTCCGCGTGGGCCCGGTGACGGTCAGTGATAGTGTATTACTGGGGTGTAAGGTAGTCTTTTTCAGTGAGGCCACACCCCTTTTGGCACACACACCTTTGGCACCAGAGCCGGATGCACTCCCTGCCGGCAGCATCTAACACAGTGCACCCTAAATGGAGGCCTCTGATGGTTCCTCTGCGGGCAGGATGTGCCTCACGTGGATTGTTCATACAGGTTATATCATACGACTACACAAGTGCCCGTTCTCCCATGTATGCATTGGGCCCGTGTATGGCTTACCTCCCAGTGTAACCTCTCTAGTGCACCCAACATGGCTGCCTCATCTGGTACGCTTGTGGAGGAGATGAAAATACATGGACCTGATAGTTTTGCTGGTACCCTACTCTGAACGTTAAGATGCTGCGATCACACCATTTTGTGTCATCTCTTCTAGGGGTGGACTATTCCACCCAGGGTAATCCTATGCAGCACGTCCAAGATGGCTGCCGCACCTGGTACCCTGTGAGGGTGGAATACACAGCCCATGGAAGTTATTACCCATAATGCCTACACCAATCCTGCATTATGATAACTCTATGCATTCTAGGTTTTCATTTTTATGTCTGTGTAGCCTTTGTATTGCTGTATTAATCTTCTGTATTATGGGGGTGATTCCGAGTTGTTCGCTTCGCTAGCTGCTTTTAGCAGCATTGCACACGCTAAGCCGCCGCCCTCTGGGAGTGTATCTTAGCATAGCAGAATTGCGAACGAAAGATTAGCAGAATTGCGAATAGAAATTTCTTAGCAGTTTCTGAGTAGCTCCAGACTTACTCAGCCATTGCGACCAGCTCAGTCCTTTTCGTTCCTGGTTTGACGTCACAAACACGCCCAGCGTTCAGCCAGCCACTCCCCCGTTTCTCCAGCCACTCCTGCGTTTTGCAACTCGAACGCCTGCGTTTTTCCGCACACTCCCATAAAACGGCCAGTTTCCGCCCAGAAACACCCACTTCCTGTCAATCACACTACGATCAGCACAGCGATGAAAGAGCTTCGTTATGCCGTGAGTAAAATACCCAACTTTTGTGTAAAATAACTAAGCGCATGCGCTCTGCGAACCTTGCGCATGCGCAGTAAGACACTAATTGCAGTATAGCGAAAATCGGCAACGAGCGAACAACTCGGAATGACCCCCTATGTTTATTGTTTAGATGTCTGTAAAGCGCCTTGAGTCCTGTTTGGAGAAAGAGCGCTATATATAAATAAAATTATTATTATTATTATTATTATTATTATTATTATTATTATCATTATTATATCATTTTTTAAAATATCCGGGGCAGGGGGATGCATTTTAACGCACTGGGAGCCATTTGTCAGAGTCTACTGCACATGTGCAGGTCTCTCGTAACATTGCTCTAGTGCCATATTCCCGGTGACCTCTCTACTGCACATGTGCAGGTCTCTCGTAACATTGCTCTAGTGCCATATTCCCGGTGACCTCTCTACTGCACATGTGCAGGTCTCTCGTAACATTGCTCTAGTGCCATATTCCCGGTGACCTCTCTACTGCACATGTGCAGGTCTCTCGTAACATTGCTCTAGCGCTATATTCCCGGTGACCTCTCTACTGCACATGTGCAGGTCTCTCGTAACATTGCTCTAGCGCCATATTCCCAGTGACCTCTCTACTGCACATGTGCAGGTCTCTCGTACCATTGCTCTAGTGCGATATTCCCGGTGACCTCTCTACTGCACATGTGCAGGTCTCTCGTAACATTGCTCTAGTGCCATATTCCCGGTGACCTCTCTACTGCACATGTGCAGGTCTCTCGTAACATTGCTCTAGTGCCATATTCCCAATGACCTCTCTACTGCACATGTACAGGTCTCTCGTAACATTGCTCTAGTGCCATATTCCCGGTGACCTCTCTACTGCACATGTGCAGGTCTCTCGTAACATTGCTCTAGTGCCATATTCCCAATGACCTCTCTACTGCACATGTGCAGGTCTCTCGTAACATTGCTCTAGTGCCATATTCCCGGTGACCTCTCTACTGCACATGTGCAGGTGTCTCGTACCATTGCTCTAGCGCCATATTCCCGGTGACCTCTCTACTGCACATGTGCAGGTCTCTCGTAACATTGCTCTAGTGCCATATTCCCAGAGACTTCTCTACTGCACACGTGCAAATCACCATAAAACTGCCCGCCATTTTCCCAGTGATTTCTGCTGCTCTGCAGTGTCGGCTGACGCGGGACTTCGGAGAGGGAAGCATAATTTTATGGGTGCGAGGTGTGGGCCCCCCTAGAGCCGGGGGTCCGTGCGCACTGCACACCCTGCATCCATTATAGATTCGCCAATCGTCTGATGGGGGGAGATGAGGTGGATCAAGGGTGCCACTTGCTAGTTGTGGATTATAGGCCTTATTCAGTGCGATCGCATACTGAACTATTTATTGACTGACAGGCAGAGACATTTGCGGGGCGGTCCGAGACGGCGTTGCGTGGGCATGCCGTTGGAAATGGGGAAAGGTTCGGTGACGTCACGCGCGGCCAATGTGTCCCAAAAAATGGTTGCTCTGCGCCTGCCTTCACTATAAGTCCAGCAGCTGCACATATCTTATATCCTGCATTTTATTTACACTAACCCCCCGTGACAGACATATGCGTTTCCAATAAACCTGGATTGGCGAGGGGGCGTGGCCACGGCAGCAACGGAGTAGGGAGCGGATCTCGGGAGCTCCCCGAACAAACAGATCCTAACACCCATCCTGACCCTCCTGGTGAGCCTGCCCGGGCTGCATACCTCCCCTGTGCTGCTGTGCGCTGCGGGACACCGTTTACTGCGGCCTCCGGGACTCGAGGGACGGCGCCGGCTGACTTCCGGCCCTGCGGCCTAGGCCTCCTCTGGATCCCCGGCCTCGATTTCGGCGCCCTCGGCCGCGGAACGACCGGAGCTCGAGCGACGGGGTGACGTCGCCCACGGACACCCTAGGAGGACTGGGGGGTTGAGGCTGCCTCTCCTCTCCCTCATGGTCTGCGGCCCGGAGCCCTAACACCCGGAGAAGAGGGGAGAATTAACAGGTACTTCTGTGGAAGGGGAAGAGACATGCGGCCATTTTGAGAGAAGGGAAATTGATCTCCATGCTTGGAAGGGCTGCTTTCATCTGTGCTGCCCAGTGATTCATTTAGCTCACAGGATCCTATACTGTATACTGATCTCTCCTAATACTACCCTCCTAATAACTATGCTAATACCTATCTGAGATTGGAGACAAAATCAGCTATCTACATTGCACGGCCCTTCCAGTATAATATACAGGAACTGCATATAGTTCAGATCAGCCTACACTGCTGTGCTGCATCAATTACCCACAGTGTATTACGCACCATCATCCTACTTTAATACTCTGACATATTGACTGGACGCGGTCGATTCCCGCCACTGATCATACGCGGCCTGGCTACGTCCGTCATCTAGCCAAAATCCTACATTATAACCTCACTCTGGGAAGAGTGTGACTGCTCCCGCTCAGCATGGTGGGGGGCGGCCGGAGTGCGGCCGCGGCCAAACTTGAAAAATTTACCAGACAACCCAACCCTAGGGCTGCACCGGCTCCTTCTCATGAAGCCTCTCCAACGCACTCGACCTCCCCGCCTGAGACAGCGGTTGATTCCCCGGAAGCAGTGGGGGCACCGTCTATTCAACAGGTGCTGGAGGCTATAGCCGGCAGTGAACAACGTCTCTCCGATAAGATGGAAAAGGTGCAGTGCGATCTCTCCCTGCTCCGCCAAGATGTACAGCGTATCCGAGAGCGAGTGGGTGAGGCGGAGACAAGGGTCTCCAACCTGGAAGATCTATGTGGCCCCCTTAAGCAGTCTGTATCTGGGGTGACCCAGCAGGTCTCCTCACTTCAAACCAAGCTCCTAGACATGGAGGGACGGCTGCGTAGGAACAACGTTAGATTCGTAGGCCTGCCTGAAAAAGAAGAGGGTTCACAGCCGGAGGAATTCCTCGAATCCTGGCTCAAAGAACTGTATGGCGCTGAGTCCTTTACGGCCCATTTTACGGTGGAGCGTGCACATAGGATACCATCTCGGCCTTTACCCCCAGGTGCCCCTCCTCGCACCTTCATCGCTAAATTCCTGCACTATAAAGACCGTGACTCGGTTCTCCGCTTAGGTCGCACGAAGGGCCCGCTGGTCCGCAATGGAGTCAGGGTTTCGGCCTTCCCGGACTTTGCCGCAGACGTCCGGAAGGACCGTGCCCAGTTTATGCCCATTAAAAGACGGCTGCGAGACCTCAACATTTCATACTCTATGCTGTTTCCCTCAAGGCTCCGGGTCGTGGCGGATGGGGAGACCAAGTTTTTCAACTCCCCTAGAGAGGCGGCCCAATGGCTGGACAGATATGCACCGGGAGCTCGGCAACTGGCTCCGGAGTGATCTCCTATGAAGACAGTCCGGTGCCTGGTCTACCGGAGGCTTGATCACGGTTCGGGGAGCCCCCTCTCTTTGCTCTTTGCATTGGTGGCTCAAGACTTGTACGGCCAAGCGGAGTTGGTTAGAGAGGTTGGAGGTTCAGTTTAGAATCTAGCCTTCCTAGCGCTTGGTAGTTAGCTGATTGTTCGGGATATAAGTATGCCGAAGTTTGGGGTGGTATACGGGGAGGGAATGGTTAATTGGGAAGCTGATAGTTGCGCTTCCTTTTGCTGTTTTTGGGGTTTTATTTTTTTCTTTAGTTTGTTATTTTTCTTATTCAAGTATTTACTGAGGCAAGGATGTTTCATATTCAGATGCTATGGCTTACAACGCAGGGCTCATATATGTCATGTTTTATGGGTATTGATAATGCTTATACTCAAAATGTATTTTGGGAGAGGTCCATCCGGGAGGTGTATAGAGCTTGTAGGGGGTCATGATTGATCTGAAAATTCTAGCATGGAATGTTCGAGGTCTGAATAATAATATCAAACGTTCTTTGATACTAAATATGATTAAGAAATATGACCCGGATATTGCATGCCTCAGTGAGACCCACTTGGAGGGACATAGGTTACTGTCCTTACGGCGGGCCTGGGTGGGCTGGGCATATCATGCCTCCCACTCCTCCTTTTCTAGGGGTGTCTCTGTTCTGATTAAGAAGACAGTGCAATTCGAGTTGATATCGATTAAAACTGACCCGTATGGAAGATATGTATTTATAGAGTGTAAGCTGAACTCCCAGCCCTATTACATCTTAGCAGTGTATGTCCCCCCTCCTTTCTCATATAATGTACTGCAACAAGCTGCGTCCTTCATAGCCCCCTCCCCTAATACCCCAGTGATTTGCGTGGGAGATTTTAATAACGTCCTGGATCTGTCTATGGACCGATGGCATTCCCCACAGGCTGCGATGGTGGGAGGTGGTCCTACCAAGTTTGCGGATTTTCTCAATAGTTTGCAATGGGTAGATGTGTGGCGACTTCGTCACCCTGCGGTTCGTCAGTTCTCCTGCTTCTCCAGCACTCATGGCTCCTTCTCCAGAATTGACCTGATGCTGGTGTCCCCCACCCTCGTCCCTAGGATAATTGACGTCCACTACGAGGCTCGAGGGGTCTCTGACCACTCCCCTCTGATGATGACTATCGCTGTGGACAGTCAGAGGGGGCACTCCTATTGGAAACTGCACCCCTCTTGGCTGACCCAGCTCGGGAACTGCGATGACTTGGAGACTCAATGGGAGGGGTACTTTGGCGACAATGTAGGGTCTGCCCCGGGTACAGTAGTTTGGGACTCGTTTAAGGCGTTCTTGAGAGGCTCATATATTGGACGAATAGCGGATCATAAAATGGCCTCTAGGGAAAGAGAACAGGCCCTTGAAAAAGATGCTAGAGACCTAGAGTCCCAATATTTGTCTGACAGCGCCCCCGAGACAAAGACACGATGGCTGGTGGCTCAGTCAGTTTGGTTGGCCCACCTGTCTGATAGAAACTCTCGCTCCCTTCTTTTCAAAGCTACAAATGTATATATGCAGGCTGATAGGACGGGGGGCCTCCTGGCCCGCCTTGTACATTACGATCGGCCTGGGACCACGATCACTCAAATGTCCGGAGCGGATGGCTCCTTTGTTGACACCACTCCGGACATTGCGCTGTTATTCCGATCATACTTTTCTGAGGTTTATAATTCACAGTTGCAGCGCTCTACTTCTGATCTTTCGTGCTACATGGGGGGCGTTCCGCTGCCTGCGCTCTCCTCCGAGGCCTGCGAGATGCTGGAGGCACCTTTGGCGCTTGAGGAGGTGACTGCGGCCATCGGTATGTCCCCTAATGGCAAGGCTCCGGGATGTGACGGAATTCCCTCCGAGGTGTACAAGAATCATATTGATTTTTTTGGCCCCAGGCTACATGCCCTGTACTTAGATATATTTGCCAGTAACGATCTCCCCCCCTCCATGTCAGAGGCAGTTATAATAGTGATCCCAAAACCCGGTAAAGACCCTAAATCTCTAGACTCCTATAGACCGATTTCCCTGATTCCCACCGATGCCAAGATCCTGGCAAAGATATTGGCAATACGGCTCAACACAGTGATATCCTCCCTCATTCACCCGGACCAGACTGGCTTCATGCCAGGAAAGTCCACGTCTATCAATTTACGTAGATTACATACCATTTTACAGCTCCCACACGAATCCCCTTCTGACTCGGCTGTGGTCTCGTTGGACGCGGCCAAGGCCTTTGACAGTATTGAGTGGGCTTATTTGTGGGAGGTCTTGGCTCGTATGGGATTTGGACCCAACTATATAAAATGGATTAAACTATTGTATCAACATCCGAGTGCCAGGATCTTGGTGAATGGCTATGTATCCCCATCTTTTCAATTGACCCGAGGTACTAGACAGGGTTGCCCTCTGTCCCCTACGCTGTTTGCCTTGGCCATTGAGCCCCTGGCATGCTTGATTAGATCGCACCCAGATATTGTGGGAATATGTACCGGATCACGTGAGGATAGGATAGCTCTCTATGCCGATGACATGTTGTTGTTTTTGCAGGATTACGCCAAGTCAATGCCCATCCTGCTGCGTGTGATAGAAAGCTTTGGAGATTATTCGGGCCTTAGAATTAACTGGCCTAAATCTTACATTATGCCAGTCATAGGCCCCCCTCCTGCTGTTTCCAGAATCCCCCTACCATTGAGATGGACGGTACAGTTTAAGTACCTTGGAATCCAAATAACTAACGATCCTTCTGATTTTGTCCCCCTGAATCTGGAACCGACCATGCAGTGGGTCATGGGCAAATCCAAGACTTGGTGTAAGCTTCCACTAACGGTCTCTGGCAGGGTTAATCTCATTAAAATGATTATACTGCCCAAACTCCTATATATCATTCTCCAATCCCCGGTATATATCTATCCAATATTTTTTAGAAAATTGAACAGCGTTCTGTCCTCACTGATCTGGGCTAATAAAAGACCTAGGATACAGCTAAATACCCTTACCAGACAGAGATCTGACGGCGGCCTGGCTCTACCTAACTTTCAGGTATATTACTTCGCTGCTCAGCTGACTCATATCACTATATGGGCACAGAACTCTGAGACTGACTCTTTGCATTGTGAGTTTATCCGCTGTTATTTTCCCCACCTCTCTCCTATGCAGGTGTTACTGAGTGGGAGCATAGCTAGGTTTCTTCCCCCTATCATTTTTCAGGCCCTAAAGATTTGGCGGGCCCTGAGAGACCTCTTGAGATATGACGACCTAGACCCGGATACCCCCTTGTGGTACTCTGACTGGCTCCCTGAACTGCATGCACTTGAGGGGCGGGAGGTGTGGGCCCCTAGATCGGTGATCTCTGTCTCTCAACTATATCTAGATAATACACTAAAATCCTTTCAACAACTGAGGGATGAGTTTGACCTGCCCAACTCCTACTTCTTCAGATACCTCCAGCTTCGTCATGCCCTCCAGACCCAATTTACTGAATCACCCCCGCGAATCCTCCCATTCCCCATCAAGACATTTGTGACCACTTTGGGTCAGGCTAAGATGGTCTCACTTGCGTATGGATATCTTCTTACCAAGCTCCATGAGGACCCTTTGACACGTCTCCGTGGAAAATGGGAGGAGGATTTGGGTCCAATAGATGAGGAGGACTGGGTCCTCGCTTTAGAATACCCTGCTAAGGTTACCAAATCCCTTAGATATCAGCAGATTCAATTCTTCATTTTACACAGAACATATATGACTCCAGCTAGGCTGGCTACATTCGGGACGGGTAGATCTAATCTCTGTCCTAAGTGTGGGGGGGCGGTGGGAACATACTGGCATCTAGTATGGGACTGCCCGAGGTTGAGGGTGTTCTGGTCGGGGGTCGGGTCAATTCTGGAGAGTACGGGAGTGCCTGGCGAACTGCTTACCCCACAATTCTGTATATTGGGAATGGGGTGCCTTGCTCCTGAGTCTGTTTCAATGGGTCTCTATGCTCTAAATGTATGTGCCTTGGCTAAGGTTTGCATTGCAAGACTGTGGATGGCCCCCAAAGGACCATTAATATCTGCACTTAGGGCCTTAATTAATGACACCATAACTAAGGAAAGATATGTCTACATGAAGCAGAACGCAACAGCTAAGTTTGAAAAAGTCTGGTCTCCATGGCTAGATTCTGCCCACTCTCATCCTGTTCCCCAGATACAGTAGACACTGAAGTGCAAGCATGTCAATAAATTACTATGCCTGAAAGCGTACTGAGATGTGACGGTATGGCCCTGCGAGCCCAAATACTTACACACGTGTATGACTAGTGGAGCTCTGAATCAGATTACTCCTTTTTAAATTGCCTTCCTTGCCCTTCTCTTTGGTTGTTTGTTAGTTTTTTATAAGTTTAGAATACGGGTTTAAATATAAAAAATAATGAGGACTAATATAGTTGGGTGCGGATTTTGTAGACCATGAGACTCTGAACATTAGGAAATCCTTGTATACATCTTTATTGAAAATATTCTGATATCTCATTGATGTAAAATATGAGTAAAACATGGCTCTGACTCATGTGAATGTATGTAATGTTTGAGATATGATTATGTCCTGCAATGTCTGTACCTTTAATCTCCAGACTACTTAATAAAAATTACTTTATTAAAAAAAAAACCTGGATTGGCGTCACGTGGGTAAAATCATCGCTAAATATAACTTTTATAAATTGCTTCCTTCCATTTTTTTTTCATTAGCATTTAAAAAAAATCCAATATTATCTTAACAAAATGCTGTCGGAAGGTGCAGTACCAGGAGGCTTCCGTCTTATAACTGGCGGTTTCCTGCTTCCAGCTGATTCACATGTGGAAAGATCGCCGTGTCCTGAGGAAGGTTTATAATAACAACCAAAGTCAAAACCAATTCATCTGCTGGGCCCTCACATTCTGATCCCAGACTGTGCCGAGCAAAATAGGACACGTGAAGGTTTTTTTTCAACCTAGAAATGGGAAATTGCGATTTGGTTCTGAGGACTCACAGAAGCCGCCTGTGTTTTCCTTGGATGTGATCTTAGTCACCTGAGGATAGAAAAAGAGACGTCTTACCAATATGAGGATGTGGACGCAGAAGATCCGCAATAGGGAGAATGTTCGGAGCCTTTAGAACTCGCAGAGGCCTCTTCACTAATGGGCCTGTTGCACATGCGGAACCGCTAGTTCTGTAACAGACACAGGGGGTCATTCCGAGTTGATCGCTCGCTAGCAGTTTTTAGCAGCCGTGCAAACGCATAGTCACCGCCCACAGGGAGTGTATTTTCGCTTTGCAGGAGTGCGAACGCTTGTGCAGCAGAGCGGCTGCAAACACATTTTGTGCAGAACAAGATCAGTCCTGTAGTTACTTATCCTGTGCGATGATTGCTGCGACGAGTGACACGGTAATTACGTCAGATACCCGCCTGCGTTTTCCCAAGCACTCCCAGAAAACGGTCAGTTGACACCCAGAAACTCCCTCTTCCTGTCAATCTCCTTGCGTTCGGCTGTGCGATTGGAATCGTCGCTAGAACCAGTGCAAAACCGCAATGGACTTCGTACCCGTACGACGCGTGTGCGCATTGCGATGCATACGCATCACTGATCGCTACGCAGCGAACAACGGCAGCTAGCGATCAACTCGGAATGACCCCCCCAGTCATGTGCGCTGGGTAGACCCACGTGGTTAGAAGTTTGGTCGGAAACACGGGAACAGCTGATTTTCAGATCAGCTATCCCCACACCAGAGCACTGCTGAATTGTCCTGGTAGTTAATTATCCAATGCCGTAACTGGTGGTGAGTTGGATACTTAGGAGCAGATGTACTAAGCATTGGAGAATGATAAAGTGGAGAGAGATAAAGTATCACCCAATCAGCTCCTGTCATTTTTCAAACACAGCCTGTTGCACCGCTTTCAGATCGCTACTGCTGGGTCACACCCGGGAATTGGAAACGGGTCCTTTCTGGGTGCGCCTGGCATTGGACTGGCTTTCCGACCTGGCATACTGTAGGGTCCAGGGACGTGCATATTCTGTGTTATATGTATCCTCTTAATATTATTCTAATCCTTACTCCTCTCTGTATGTGTTCGGGAGGCACCGATCGTGGTGCCTCCCGTTGTCAATGGGGAAAGGTATGGGTGCGGGGGTCGGGCATGGGCGGGGCCTAGCCATGGGCAGTAAAAGCCCATTGAAAATATATGGGACGTGCTTTCATGAAAACCTATGAAAGCACGCCCCTGTCAGTGAGGCCACAGTGATTGGCCAGCAGATCCGTCACTGGATCCGCTGTCAATCACTGTGTGGGCGTCAATGGCGGGATGCGGCGGTGGTGCAGGCGGCGGAAATTTACCTGTATTCTGCAGAGTTTGGCAACGGAGCGGTACCAGTTTAAAAAATGGCACCTCAGCTGAATTTTTGAAATTCAAGATGGCCGCAGTGAGCCAATCACGGCTCGCCGCGTCATCACCCCGCCCCCTCCGGCTGACTTATATAAGTCAGCGCGAGGCAGCAGCGCGTCACTCCGACGGCGGTGGAGGAGCAGTGAAGAGCTCCTGAAGAAAAAAGATGCTGGAAGTCCTGGATGGGCAGTGGCTATGCAAAAGAGCTTAAAAGCCACCGCCCACCAGGTGAAGATCCGGTCTAATAAAACTTTTTTTTTTTGACAGTGTGGTGTTTTATTTTAATATTTTCTTTACAGGTGGACTACAGGTGCCAGTGGGCCATTTATGTCCGGGCATGCTGGCACTTGTGGTTCTCCAAGTGCCAGCATGCTGGGGCAGGCTTGCTGGGACCTGTAGGCCACCTGCACATAACAATATTAACATACAATGAACCCCACACCCACCGCCACCAGGGGTGCGGGGCATAGCACTGGGCTATCAGCCCAGTGCTGGTTATTGCTCGGGAGGAGGGACCCCATTTTATTTTTTGGGGTCCCCACTTTCCGAGGAATTCCAGCCCTGGGCTGACTGGCTTGGGGGCTGATTAATGTTATGGCAGGGGGACCCCACACTGAGTGTTTCCCCTGCTGTGGCATTATCCCCCCTGGCTGGTTCTGCCTGGTGCTGGTTTTAGTGATGTGTGGGGGACTACACTTCTTTTTTTTGCTCCCCTCTGTGAAGGGAGGGGGTGCGGGAGGGTGTTAGCGGCCAGTGCTTCCCCAGCCACTGACCTCACCGCATGTCACTGGTAGGGTCGGGTCGCCATCAGTGTCGGCATTGGGGGCCGGTGCGCTGCTAGGAGATGAGATCATCTCTGCGCCACCTCTCCCTATGCTGTAAATGGGCACCGGGTGGCTTCGACCCGGGAAACTCGTTCACACTGCGCCTGACCCAGTAATAGCCGGGGAATAACCCTTCTTTATTCCTGGGTTGAATTACTGTGTCAGGTGACCCGGGAATTCGGGAGTGACCCTTTCACACGGCACAGCGACCCACGTCGACTCGGCAATATGCCAGGTCGTACCGGGTTATTTGTGCCGTGTGAAAGGGGTATAACATGGCAGTTAGGAGCTGACTGGTTGATACTTTTTCTCTCCAAGACTTAGTACATCTGCCCTATAAATTATCGGGACAGATAAGTGCCGGCAATGAATAGGCCCCTTTAGTGCAGTGCGATGTGATGATGAAAGTCTTGTAATGTTCTATTAGAAATGACATTAAGACTAATGGTTTTGACAGAGACCAAAGTGACTCGGGTTACTTTCGTCTAAAGAGGTGCGTACACACGGCAAGATAGTGACTCTCTCCGATTCTGACTTTGCGATTTCCCCTGAACTCCCCGGAGCCCGGAACCAGTGATATTGTTATCTGTACTTGAGATTTTGACTATACTATGCACTAGATTGTACACAATATAGGGGGTGATTCAGACCTGATGGCTGGGCTGCAAACTTTGCTGCTTGCGGTCAGATAGTCGCCGCCTCCAGGGCTAGTGTGTATTCGCCGTGCAAGTGTGCGATGCTGTGTGTACGCCGAGCTGCTAAAATCCACTGTGTGCAGCCTCTGCGCAGCCCAGGACTAACTCCTCCAGTGCGATCACATCAGGCTGATCGGTCCGGAGCTGACATCACACACCCTCCCTGAAAACACTTGGGCACGCCTGCGTTTTTCCGGACACTCCCAGTAAACTCTCAGTTGCCAACCACACATGGCCTCCTCCTGTCAATCACCTTGCAAACACTACTATGATCTGATTTTTCGCACCATCCCGTCGCTGACCGGCGACGCGCGTGCTCATGCGGTGCATACACATGCGCAGTATGTACTTGATCGCCCGCTGTGCAAAAACCCACAGCAGCAATCAGATCTGAATCACCCCCATAGTCAAGATTGACTTGCTTGTTGCTTTCTGTCTTTTCTTGTGATACCGACCCCATGGGACCGCGCATCGGTATAGCAAGCTGTGTACACACGGTGCAACTTGCACTAACTTTCCTTACGATTTTGACTATATAGTCAAAATCGTAAGGTTACATCACTCCGCGTGTATGCACCTTTACTTAGATGATAGTTCTGTCACAATCTAGGTTTAGGACAAGGGCACAGCTTCCATAGGTGCAGGGAGTACAGCTGCTATGGGGCCCAGAGCTGAGAGGGGCCACCTTCCCTGTCACAGTTACATGTGTTATATACAAGGGCGTAGCTTCCATAGGTGCAGGGAGTGCAGCTGCTATGGGGCCCAGAGCTGAGAGGGGCCACCTTCCCTGTCCCAGTTACATGTGTTATATACAAGGGTGTAGCTACCAGAGGTGCAGGGAGTGCAGCTGCTATGGGGCCCAGAGCTGAGAGGAGCCACCTTCCTGTCACAGTTACATGTTTTATATACAAGGGCGTAGCTACCATAGGTGCGGGGAGTGCAGCTGCTATGGGGCCCAGAGCTGAGAGGGGCCACCTTCCCTGTCACAGTTACATGTGTTATATACAGGGTGTAGCTACCATAGGTGCAGGGAGTGCAGCTGCTATGGGGCCCAGAGCTGAGAGGGGCCACCTTCCCTGTCACAGTTACATGTGTTATATACAAGGGTGTAGCTACCATAGGTGCAGGGAGTGCAGCTGCTATGGGGCCCAGAGCTGAGAGGGGCCACCTTCCCTGTCACAGTTACATGTGTTATATACAGGGTGTAGCTACCATAGGTGCAGGGAGTGCAGCTGCTATGGGGCCCAGAGCTGAGAGGGGCCACCTTCCCTGTCACAGTTACATGTGTTATATACAAGGGTGTAGCTACCATAGGTGCAGGGAGTGCAGCTGCTATGGGGCCCAGAGCTGAGAGGGGCCACCTTCCCTGTCACAGTTACATGTGTTATATACAGGGTGTAGCTACCATAGGTGCAGAGAGTGCAGCTGCTATGGGGTCCAGAACTGAGAGGGGCCACCTTCCCTGTCACAGTTACATGTGTTATATACAGGGTGTAGCTACCATAGGTGCAGGGAGTGCAGCTACTATGGGGTTAGAGCTGAGAAGGGCCACCTTCCCTGTCACAGTTGCATGTGTTATATACAGGGTGCAGCTACCATAGGTGCAGGCAGTGCAGCTGCTATGGGGCTCAGAGCTGAGAGGGGCCACCTTCCCTGTCACAGTTACATGTGTTATATACAGGGTGTAGCTACCATAGGTGCAGGGAGTGCAGCTGCTATGGGGCCCAGAGCTGAGAGGGGCCACCTTCCCTGTCACAGTTACATGTGTTATATACAAGGGTGTAGCTACCATAGGTGCAGGGAGTGCAGCTGCTATGGGGCCCAGAGCTGAGAGGGGCCACCTTCCCTGTCACAGTTACATGTGTTATATACAGGGGTGTAGCTACCATAGGTGCAGGGAGTGCAGCTGCTATGGGGCCCAGAGCTGAGAGGTGCCACCTTCCCTATCACAGTTACATGTGTTATATACAGGGTGTAGCTACCATAGGTGCAGGGAGTGCAGCTGCTATGGGGCCCAGAGCTGAGAGGGGCCACCTTCCCTGTCACAGTTACATGTGTTATATACAGGGTGTAGCTACCATAGGTGCAGGGAGTGCAGCTGCTATGGGGCCCAGAGCTGAGAGGGGCCACCTTCCCTGTCACAGTTACATGTGTTATATACAGGGTGTAGCTACCATAGGTGCAGGGAGTGCAGCTACTATGGGGTTAGAGCTGAGAAGGGCCACCTTCCCTGTCACAGTTGCATGTGTTATATACAGGGTGCAGCTACCATAGGTGCAGGCAGTGCAGCTGCTATGGGGCTCAGAGCTGAGAGGGGCCACCTTCCCTGTCACAGTTACATGTGTTATATACAGGGTGTAGCTACCATAGGTGCAGGGAGTGCAGCTGCTATGGGGCCCAGAGCTGAGAGGGGCCACCTTCCCTGTCACAGTTACATGTGTTATATACAGGGTGTAGCTACCATAGGTGCAGGGAGTGCAGCTGCTATGGGGCCCAGAGCTGAGAGGGCCACCTTCCCTGTCACAGTTACATGTGTTATATACAGGGGTGTAGCTACCATAGGTGCAGGGAGTGCAGCTGCTATGGGGCCCAGAGCTGAGAGGTGCCACCTTCCCTATCACAGTTACATGTGTTATATACAGGGTGTAGCTACCATAGGTGCAGGGAGTGCAGCTGCTATGGGGCCCAGAGCTGAGAGGGGCCACCTTCCCTGTCACAGTTACATGTGTTATATACAGGGTGTAGCTACCATAGGTGCAGGGAGTGCAGCTGCTATGGGGCCCAGAGCTGAGAGGGGCCACCTTCCCTCTCACAGTTACATGTGTTATATACAGGGTGTAGCTACCATAGGTGCAGGGAGTGCAGCTGCTATGGGGCCCAGAGCTGAGAGGGGCCACCTTCCCTGTCACAGTTACATGTGTTATATACAGGGTGTAGCTACCATAGGTGCAGAGAGTGCAGCTGCTATGAGGCCCAGAGCTGAGAGGGGCCACCTTACCTGTCACAGTTACATGTGTTATATAGAGGGTGTAGCTACCATAGGTGCAGAGAGTGCAGCTGCTATGGGGCCCAGAGCTGAGAGGGCCCACCTTCCCTGTCACAGTTACATGTTTTATATACAAGGGTGTAGCTACCATAGGTGCAGGGAGTGCAGCTGCTATGGGGCCCAGAGCTGAGAGGGGCCACCTTCCCTGTCACAGTTACATGTTTTATATACAAGGGTGTAGCTACCATAGGTGCAGGGAGTGCAGCTGCTATGGGGCCCAGAGCTGAGAGGGGCCACCTTCCCTGTCACAGTTACGTGTGTTATATACAGGGTGTAGCTACCATAGGGGCAGAGAGTGCAGCTGCTATGGGGCCCAGAGCTGAGAGGGGCCACCTTCCCTGTCACAGTTACATGTTTTATATACAAGGGTGTAGCTACCATAGGTGCAAGGAGTGCAGCTGCTATGGGGCCCAGAGCTGAGAGGGGCCACCTTCCCTGTCACAGTTACATGTGTTATATACAGGGTGTAGCTACCATAGGTGCAGGGAGTGCAGCTGCTATGGGGCCCTGAGCTGAGAGGGGCCACCTTCCCTGTCACAGTTACATGTTTTATATACAAGGGTGTAGCCAGGGCCGCCGCCGCCACCACTAGGCAGCTTTAGGCAGCTGCCTATGGGCGCCGGCCACTTGTGGGCGGCAGCTCACGCTGCCGATGAATGCTTCTTCCTTAAGAGGAATATGACAAACGTTACCGCTGAGAGGAGCGGAAGACAGTTGCTATAGCAACTGTAACAATATCCGACAGGACACTGCTTACTCTATATGCATAGAGCCACTGCCGATGGGGTACACTCACACTGTCCGTGCTGCCGGCTGATAACAGTTGGGCGCCCGCGGCATCCCTTTAGCACGGACAGTGTGAGTGGCTGTGCAACCCGACGGCAGTGGCTCTATGCACATAAACTAAGCAGCGTCCTGCTGGATATTGTTACAGTTGCTATAGTAACTTTCTTCCGCTCCTCTCCGCGGTAATGCCCGTCATACTCCCGCCCCGCACCACAAGAACAGAGCAGTGGCGCACGCGCGGGGAAGGGGGGGTTCTGAGTACCCAGAAACCCCCCCTGACAGACCAATTTTTTATTTCTGTAGCAGGTCACCGGCAGCGGCCCACGATTAAGCCCCGCCCCTTGAGAACTGGCTCCGCCCCTCTTCATACACCCGCGAATCGCAGGTTGTGTAGACTGCAGTGCAGAGGGAGAATCCGTCCTTGCTGTGCAGGTTGATCTCTGCCTCCCTCTGTCCCTTGTCCACTGTGCAACGCTGCTGCTGCTCATGCTGTTCCCATGTAAGGGATTTATTTGTATAACTTATTTCAGTCTTAAACATATGGAAATATCATATATACATATTATTGTGTATGTATGTACGTATCCATCTGCTGTGTGTGTGTGTGTGTGTGTGTGTGTGTGTGTGTGTATATATATATATATATATATATATAGGTCGAAATGGGCCGGTATGGCATACCGGCACTTCTCCACAGAACGGGAAGTTTTTTTGTTTTTTTAATCACACTTCTGCTATGGCTGAGCGTGCTCATGTTCCCCCCACTGCTGCTCCCAGTCACAGCGGTTGGTGCCGGAGCTGTGAACCACAGTACTCCCCAGAAGTTACGGCGGACACACACTCACCCTCCCTACCCCAGCAGCCACTCATGCAGAGTGCCTTGATTCCTCCAATTACTCAACTGAGCCGCTGCGTCACCATGGGGCTGCATAGACGCTGGCGCTCAGATCCTCCTGCTGCCGGCCTCCTCTTCGGGCTGTGCTGGGTCCGCGCCGCAAGACTCCCTTGTTGACAGTGATACCCTGCAGCTCAAGCTAAGGTTGACTGGACATGGCGGCGGTGAGTGACTGCTGGAGAGCCCTGTGCCCTCCTGCCCCCCAATTCCCAATGTGTGTGGACCCTGCCTCTGTGTGCGTGACACCTTGTGCCCCCCTGCCCCCCGCTGCCTTTGTGTGTGTATCACCCAGTGCTCCCCTACCCCTGTTGCCCTGTGTGATGACACCCTGTGCCCTTATGGTGCTCTATACACCCCCTGCGTGTGTGACACCCTGTCCCCCATGTTTTGGCTCATACAGTGAGCTATAATGGAAATTTCGGCTCATACCATGTGCTATAATGTGAATTTCGGCTCATACCGTGTGCTATAATGTGAATTTCGGCTCATTCAGTGTGCTATAATGTGAATTTCGGCTCATTCAGTGTGCTATAATGTGAATTTCGGCTCATTCCGTGTGCTATAATGTGAATTTCGGCTCATTCCGTGTGCTATAATGTGAATTTCGTCTCATACCATGTGCTATAATGTGAATTTCATCTCATTCCATGTACTATAATGTGAATTTCGGCTCATTCCGTGTTCTATAATGTGAATTTCGGCTCATACCGTGTGCTATAATGTGAATTTGTGCTCATACCGTGTGCTATAATATGAATTTGTGCTCATACCGTGTGCTATAATGTGAATTTGTGCTCATACCGTGTGATATAATATGAATTTCGGCTCATACCGTGTGCTGTAATGTGAATTTCGGCTCATACCGTGTGCTATAATGTGTATTTCGGCTCATACTGTGTGGTATAAAGTGAAAGGGGCACCAGTACTAGATAGTATAAGGGGTCCTACTACACTGAAGGACCCCCCCCTTTTAAGTGGATACTCCCCCTTTTCCTGGAGCGCGCGCACCTTTGGCGTGTGCATAATTGCAACCTTTACTTTTCCATACCCCCACTTCAAAATTTCCACTTCGACCACTGTATGTGTATGTGTGTGTATATCTATCTATCTATCTATCTATCTATCTATCTATCTATCTATCTATCTATCTATCTATCTATACCCTGTCTAAGGTGCCCTGGGCCTCCTGAAGGCTTAATCCAGCCCTGGTCTAGCAGTTCTTGCGCACCCTGGGTAGAACGCCTGTAGCATTACAGCAGCAATCTGTCCTGAAGTTCCCACTAAGAGTCAGCTGGATGGGATGTACTACCAGGCTTTGATCACCCGCTGCTCTGCAAAGCAGCGTGTGATCTCTAAATAGATG
Source organism: Pseudophryne corroboree (assembly GCF_028390025.1). Lineage (NCBI taxonomy): Eukaryota > Metazoa > Chordata > Amphibia > Anura > Myobatrachidae > Pseudophryne > Pseudophryne corroboree. Next base: position 44,164,664 of record NC_086452.1, read on the forward strand.
CTGTGCGCACGCGTACAGCATCTATTCAGTGCGGGGAGTGAGCCGGGGGCTGCCCAGCTGCTCAGGGAGCGCTGGGCACACTCCCAAAATGGCGAAAATGGACCCTCGGTGCGTAGCCACGCCCACTCGGCCGTAGCCACGTCCCTCACACCCGAGGCCACGCCCCCTTTTCAGGATGCGCACAGCTACGACGGGACGAGTGTCCCGACTTGGAAAGATTAAAAGTTCGGAGGTATGAGACTCGGTGTGTGGTTTGGGGTGGGGGGCAGCAGGCTGAACTTTTGCCTAGGATGCCGAGAAACCTTGCTCCGGCCCTGGGTGTAGCTACCATAGGTGCAGGGAGTGCAGCTGCTATGGGGCCCAGAGCTAAGAGGGGCCACCTTCCCTGTCACAGTTACATGTGTTATATACAGGGTGTAGCTACCATAGGTGCAGGGAGTGCAGCTGCTATGGGGCCCAGAGCTAAGAGGGGCCACCTTCCCTGTCACAGTTACATGTGTTATATACAGGGCGTAGCTACCATAGGTGCAGGAAGTGCAGATGCTATGGGGCACAGAGCTGAGAGGGGCCACCTTCCCTGTCACAGTTACATGTGTTATATACAGGGTGTAGCTACCATAGGTGCAGGGAGTGCAGCTGCTATGGGGCCCAGAGCTGAGAGGGGTCACCTTCCGTGTCACAGTTACATCTGTGTTATATACAGGGCATAGCTACCATAGGTGCAGGGAGTGTAGCTGCTATGGGGCCCAGAGCTGAGAGGGGCCACCTTCCCTGTCACAGTTACATGTGTTATATACAGGGTGTAGCTACCATAGGTGCAGGGAGTGCAGCTGCTATGGGGCCAGAGCTGAGAGAGGCCACCTTCCCTGTCACAGTTACATGTGTTATATACGAGGTGTAGCTACCATAGGTGCAGGGAGAGCAGCTGCTATGGGGACCAGAGCTGAGAGGGGCCACTTTCCCTGTCACAGTTACATGTGTTATATACAGGGGCATAGCTACCATAGGTGCAGGGAGTGCAGCTGCTATGGGGCCCAGAGCTGTGAGGGGCCACCTTCCCTGTCACAGTTACATGTGTTATATACAGGGGTGTAGCTACCATAGGTGCAGGGAGTGCAGCTGCTATGGGGCCCAGAGCTGAGAGAGGCCACCTTCCCTGTCACAGTTACATGTGTTATATACAGGGTGTAGCTACCATAGGTGCAGGGAAAGAGCTGCTATGGGGCCCAGAGCTGAGAGGGGCCACCTTCCCTGTCACAGTTACATGTGTTATATACAGGGTGTAGCTACCATAGGTGCAGGGAGTGCAGCTGCTATGGGGCCCAGAGCTGAGAGGGGCCCACCTTCCCTGTCACAGTTACATGTGTTATATACAGGGTGTAGCTACCATAGGTGCAGGGAGTGCAGATGCTATGGTGCACAGAGCTGAGAGAGGCAACCTTCCCTGTCACAGTTACATGTGTTATATACAAGAGTGTAGCTACCATTGGTGCAGGCAGTGCAGCTGCTATGGGGCACAGAGCTGAGAGGGGCCATCTTCCCTCTCACAGCTACATGTGTTATATACAAGGGCGTAGCTACCATGGGTGCAGGGAGTGCAGCTGCTATGGGGCCCAGAGCTGAGAGGGGCCACCTTCCCTGTCACAGTTACATGTGTTATATACAGGGTGTAGCTACCATAGGTGCAGGGAGTGCAGCTGCTATGGGGCCCAGAGCTAAAAGGGCCACCTTCCCTGTCACAGTTACATCTGTGTTATATACAGGGTGTAGCTACCATACGTGCAGGGAGTGCAGCTGCTATGGGGCCCAGAGCTGAGAGGGGTCACCTTCCTTGTCACAGTTACATGTGTTATATACAGGGCGTAGCTACCATAGGTTCAGGGAGTGCAGCTGCTATGGGGCCCAGAGCTGAGAGGGGCCACCTTCCCTGTCACAGTTACATGTGTTATATACATTTATTTGCCATTAGGTGGTACGTATGGGTCCTTTCAAACTTTTTCCTTGGGGCCTGCAATATATCTAGGTATGCCCCAGGACCTGCTCATTGTAGTGTGGTATAAAATGAACTGGAGGGCATTTTCATGTTATATAATATGAACCCGGGCACTGTAATGAGGCACAATATGAATGGGGAGCACTATATATCATAATGTGAATTGGGGGTACTGCAGCTCTGAAATGTGACATAGGGTGAACTTAAGCACTACTGCGATTCATAAAAGAAACTAGGGCACTACTGTGGGGCATAACATTAAATAAGGCTCCTACTATGGCTCAGAAAATTAACTAGGTCACTATTATAGGGCATAACATTAACAACTGCTGCAGAGAAGTGTCTCTCTAGCAGCACTGAGACGGGGGCCCTTCTAAATGTTGCTATGGGGCCCGCAAAGTTCTGGCTACGCCCCTGGTTTAGGGGTTCACTACGATATGCCGGCGGTCGGGCTCCCGGCGACCAGCATACCGGCGCCGGGAGCCCAATCGCCGGCTTACCGACAGTGTGGCGAGCGCAAATGAGCCCCTTGCGGGCTTCGCTGCGCTCGCCACGCTGCGGGCACGGTGGCGCGCTACGCGCGCCACACTATTTTATTCTCCCTCCAGGGGGGTCGTGGACCCCCACGAGGGAGAATAAGTGTCGATATGCCGGCTGTCGGGCTCCCGGCGCCGGTATGCTGGTCGCCGGGAGCCCGACCGCCGGCATACTGAAGACCACCCCTGGTTTAGGACCTGGAAATACGGCAATCCTCCAAGCAACCACAGATTAATTCTCAAACCAGTTTGTTAAATCGATACAAAGAGGAAGAAAAAAAAAAATCAACCAGGATTTCAAATATTTTTGATTGAGTACAACATCCAAACAAGCAGATTCGGCCATGTTTGAGTATAAGTTGGCACGTTGTTAATATTCCGACCAAGCAGGGAACATCTGAAGGGGACCGTAGTTTGAATTTACTTATTTTATTTTTTGTACTTATTTCATATTTGAAAATAAACCTGTTTGAAAACACAATTGTTATACGACAGGCAAGCTAGAGCCTTGGACAGCCGCGAAAACACGAATGCAAATTTCAAACTGCGCATTTGAATGAGGCTTTATAGATGATAGTACGGCAAACATGTTCAGCGCATTCGGACGACTGACGTTCAATTGAATTTCGAACCAGTTCAAGACTTTTCAAGAAACAATTAATCCAAAATGAATCCATGAAAAAGTAGCTTTTTGTATAAATTATCCAAATAAAACACAGTACAGACATCTTAAATGTTACCGTGGCGTCCGGGCCTACGGCGGCTGGAGTGGCGCTCCTGGGTTTGGGTTCTGTCGCGCTACTTCCTGGTTACAGACACTTCAATGTGTCACATAATTGATTTCTCTGTATTGGGGGGGTAATTCCAAGTTGATCGCAGCAGGATTTTTGATAGCAATTGGGCAAAACCATGTGCACTGCAGGGGAGGCAGAGATAACATGTGCAGAGAGAGTTAGATTTGGGTGGGGTGTGTTCAATCTGCAATCTAATTTGCAGTGTAAAAATAAAGCAGCCAGTATTTATCCTGCACAGAAATAAAATAACCCACCCAAATCTAACTCTTTCTGCACATGTTATATCTGCCTCCCCTGCAGTGCACATGGTTTTGCCCAATTGCTATCAAAAATCCTGCTGCGATCAACTTGGAATTACCCCCTGGGTCCACAAAAGTGAGTGACCAAAGTGGTAGATTCACTGAAGCCTCTAGAATAGCCAAGTGGAGATGATGCACATTGTCGAAGTCAGAAAAATATCACGATGCACACTGCCATATTTGCACCTCATACAGGTCCGCGCTGCGCATGCGTGCGCTCTCCCGTGCGTGCGCATACTCGCTGTTGCGGGCACCCGCAGGCGCACGGTATGCGCATTTACAGTAGAGTTTCTGTGCGCCCAGCGTGCGACTCAATCGTTACATATTTTCACCATATAATGTATTTTGTAGATCATGGTCCCCTTGATAGATTCTGAAAGTTTAGTTAATATAGCATGTTCATGGACAGAGAGATCCCTCTTTGTTTGATACGAAGGGTCAAACAGGGGTCATACAGTGGTGTTTAGTATCCATCGGAAGAGTATTTAATTAGCAATATTCCGGTGTTGGTTTGAAGCTGATTGATCGCTCGTGCGAATAGTTATGGACATAAGAAGTTTATGTCCATTTACTATTATTTGCACTTATTTATCCATGCGGCGGGAAACCTAGTTTCCCACCCACCTGAGCAGTTGGAAATGGTCTCAGCCCACCTGTATGAATCAACCTATGACCTCTTGTTATAATGCGAAGACGAATTCCTGTGTCCAATGAACAATGAGATTGTAGGGACCATTGAATTGTATTGTGTGTGGGGCATAAATAGACAAGCCGATCATATCCAGCTCACTCTCTCTTCAACGGTTCTCATTGCTGATAATCGGGAGCTGGATATCGAGGCGCATGCGATCGTTCCTTTGTGCGTAAGTTTTCTCCGCAATCATATTGTCTTTATTGTTATTGTGAGTCAAATCTCTCTCACTCTCTCTCTCTCTCTCTCTCCTCCTCTTTCTCTCTCATTTTCCCTTAAACGTAATTGTATTGTATTTCCTGTGTAGTTATCTGGTTAGTTAGTCTATGTTATATTGTAGTGTATGACTTGTATTGTATTATTCTTTTCCAAGTATAACATTCATATAAGGCGTTAGACCCTAAGCCCGGTATTTGTGTATTTCTTATAGTGTTAAGTATTCTCAGAGTGTCGGTGACGCTCGAACAGCTTTTAAGTTAATAAGGTTACACTGTGTTGCATCTACACTCTATCATTACTAAGGTTTTCCTGTATAATACATTGTTTATGGTTTAGATATAAAGGTTTAACATTGTGAGCATTCGCGCCGCTGGTGATCTCCTCGTGGTCCCGAGCATCTCGACTACGGCTAAGCGATTGTTACGCAACGTGCGTACCCTTACGGTACACCATACGTCAATAGCGTACAGTGTTCTTAGACCTCTTAAAGGGTTTTAAATAAGATAAATATTTAGCTTTATCAATTGGCGGCTCGTCCGTCCTTCACATATCTCTGCTAGGTAATTTCAGCAGACATTATCCATCAGCAAAGGGCGGGAGATCATATTCCTCGTAGTGCTGTCTGGATAAGCGTCTGCTTCGCTTAGTAAAGGGTGCTGAGGGAATCCGGAACCGGAGGTAAGAACAACACGCTAGTGTCTTTTAAAACTGTTTATTTCTGTCTTGCGTACGCACACACGCATATCTGCATTTCTTTTATTCGTGCATTTTCATATATCACTCTCCTGTTTGCCATTTTATAATTGATAAACGTGCTAAGAGAGATTTGTCGCTATTTCATAGTTAAAGTGTAAAAGTAATACATTAAGGGATAAAGTGCAAAGCTCGCACACAGCTCTACCTAAAGATACAAGGAGAGATTGATGTGGTGCTCAGTAGATGATCGAGGATCATCTACATTGATAAATGTGTTAATTGTGTTACGGTGGATATTTGCTTTGCGTACACGTGTCTCTAACAAAGGGTGAGACTCGCGTACGCAACTCAAAGGCCGACGCACGCAGCAAACATTACGCAACGGAGCGTCCGGGTACGCCCACGTAACTCAAATCACACGCTAATGTTATTTTTAACAGGCGAAAAGGTGGCAACGCGATAAATAGCGCAAGTCTATTTTAGTGTCCGACATTTAGACTAACAGATCCTTCTCCAAATTTACAACACATCTGGTCTAAAGGAAAGAAATTTCTGCGCAGAAATAGAAATAGAAACAAAAGTGTACATGTGGTGAGTGAGTGTTTGCATATATAAGTTTATACAATTTTTTGAGGTTGAACCACAAGAAGTCGAGTTCTCGCCGAGTACATACATGTAAGTGACGTGCATGGTGGCGAGGGAGGCATCCCTTGTTAAACATAAAATCTGAGCATTAGAGTATAGCAGACCAGGAGGTCATACTGTAGCACAGACCAGGAGGTCCAGGTACAGCAGGCAAGGAAGTCCGCTATAAATAGAGAAAAGAGCACAACCCAGGGGGTTGGTGCAGAACCCATATAGGCCAATAAAGCTCATGCTGAAGGAATTCGCAGCCGTAATTTTCGATTCCACTGGTCGCTCTGCACATAAGATTAGTTGCTTATGTGCAGAACGATTGTACCGCACGTAATTGTGTGCATTAGTTAATCTGACCAGTACCATTTGTGTACGAAACGGGTCATAAACACTATTTGTACATTCTGACGTGATTTGTGTAATTTTTTATTTTCTAAAGGGAGGTTCGCTGGTCACTCAGGAACTATCCAACAACCGATACTTGCTGGGAAACACGCCCCAGTAAATAAAGGTTCACAGGGGCCCTAGGTTGGGTACAACAGCTCTGGATACAGTGATTGCAGTACTGGCCAACGTGGGCGAGGAGTGAGTGGAGTACTCGGTAAACTTCGCCACCGGCCTGCCCCGGACATCTTGGTTTTTGTAAGGGTTCGCTGAAGACCCTGATTAAGGTCAGAGGTAGTAAAAGCAACACCTGCGAGTTATGGGGGCCAGTTGTTCAGGTAGGGGGCGATCAACCTCGGTTCGGGTTGATTTAGTAAACCGACCAATCGGGTCGGCAAGGTATGTAATGTGTGAAAAATACGGTTCACACACAGAGGTTTTATGTGATGAATGGGAGAGAATGACGGTACATGACGGGGAGAAGTTCCCAAGAGTAGGCAGCTTTAGCCCAAATGTGTTACTAAATCTAAGGAGAAGGATAGGTCTTATTAAACCAGCAAAGAGACGGATCAAACATTATGATTGTTTAAAATTATGGCAACAGGAAAGTGAAATGCAAAGAGAGTTAACTGACATATCTGACTCTCATCTTGGGAGGAGAGATATGGCAATGGAGAGGATTATGGTTGCGGAGAAAGGCACAATGTTGTACGATAAAAATGCACTTAGTAACTGTATTAAGAATGAAAGTGTAAAATGTAATAATGTTTATGAAAATGAAAGTGTAAAAATTACAAATGTTAACCCGTGCAAGTCGCACCCCATGTCAAACTTCCCTCAGGAATACAAACAAGAAAGTGAGCCCAGCACGATGTCGGCACCTCTTCCAGCAGCCATCACACAAGACATCCAGGTGGACGCGACCAAATCGGTAAAGGCAATAATCAAACCCCCTAACGGAGGGTCAGGTGAGGTCGTGTCCACAGGTACGTACAATGTTTTATATCACGCACAAACAAATGTACCCCATATTGTAAGACCAAAACAAGGTGATGTAATTGAGTTTAGTCCTGTCAGGGTGATCACAGTCCCCAATGGGAAGACTGACGATCAGGGAACCATTCCCGTCCAGGACAGTGCAATGCGCTGTCCATGGTCTCGGACCGAATTGAGATCAATTATGTCTGAATTTCCTGATCCTAGGAAAAATCTAGTCGCATGTCAAAGGTTCATTAAAGAACTAGGAAACTCAACAGAACCCACCAACAAAGATTGGCGGACAGTGCTGAGGGCATGTTTGCCCTCCGGTGTTGACTCTGCGAAATTTATTACTGATTGTCAATTAAACACAGAAGTACCTCAAACGGAGGAACACAATCAGGAATGTATTAAGCAGATAAACCGACAGTTGGAAGTATATTTCCCTGCCGTTGTCAAGTGGAATGAAATTTTCTCCATAAGACAAAACGAAGGGGAAAGTATTTCCAATTATTTCAATCGAGCACTGCAAGTAATGGCTAGGAACACTGGGATCACAGACATCAAAACATGCGCACAGCATAGAGAAATAGCGGTTAAGGTATTAATGAATGGTTTAAAGGAGGTATTGAGAACAAGGGTACAGACCACCAACCCAAACTGGAGAAATATCTCGGTGGCCGCATTAAGAGAGGCCGCTATTGATCATGATCGAAATATCACCAGACACAGGGAGTCACAAAGTGATAAGTTAATGGCCGCAAGTATACAGGCCCTAACCACAAGACCACTCCAGCATAAGCCCCAAACCCCTGCGAGAAATTCAAATGTGGAAGTCTGTTACAATTGCCAGAAGGAAGGTCATTTTGCAAGAGATTGTAGATCAGGAAGTAGACAAAAGTCACATCAGCCCCCTAGACAACAACATAACCATGATACCCAAGGAAACAGGGAAGTACAGGGAAAACGGTTGATGGTGATGAGCATCCGAGCGTTTGAGGAGGCATCAAATCAACCAAGACCTCAGGTCATTGACACTTGGAGGAAACCCAGGGTTTGTTATCTTTGTAAAAGAGAAGGGCATTATGCCAGCAACTGCAACAGCCCACATAAAGTCAGACCCCCTAGACAAGAAAATGAGCAAAAGTTATGACACACCAAGTTATAATCAGGGATCAGATAGGAAGAATTTAGGCCCACACCCATAATATGTAGTCAGGAAAGGTGATCATTAGGACTGATGGTAAGCCTGAGGCTATGGTTAACAAATTGGGAGGTCATTCCCTGAAGACACAGGAATGACCGGGTGAAACGTTGTAAATGTATCTGTGAAATGTTTCTTTTTCTCTCCCCATCTCTGACGATTATTGGTAGGACTCAAACATTGCATGTCTGCTTGGTCTTTGCAGAAGTCTACCAAAACCCCAGCATGACCTATCCGCATCAATGTATCCTGGCCAGATACAGAGGGTGGAGTATGGAGGTGCTGGGGGGAGGGACTGCGCAAGGAAACCATTGGACATGTAGATATGACAGCCTGATGATCTGACAATGTTTTAAAATGTTTGAAAAATGTTTTTTTTTCCTGTTGTTGTTTATTGACGTGTTATGTTATATATATATATATATATATATATATATATATGAACTGTTCTCTCTCTCTTTTGTTTTTTTTTGTTTTCTCTCTTCATTCTCATGTTTTCATGTTTTAAAGATGGTATGTCACACATCAGTTAGACAAATGGTAATGCAAGATTTTTGCTCCTTACAGAAAGATCGCTGGTTTGGAAGGAATATTACATCACCGGAATGTTCGTTTGGAAGACTGAGAGACAGCACCTTTGAGATGACAGCAGAACAAGAAGAACAACAAGACTAGAGAACTAATTATCGTAACAAGTTTCTCTCCCCCTCAAACTGTTTTCCTGTACCCCCATTACAAATTTCTCCTTTTCTCCTCCTGTAAGATGGACTCGCCTCAAGAGACTGTGATATGGATTTTCATGTTGACCCTGATGTTGACCAGAGCAGTCTGTTTCGGTGAGAGTACCAGTGAGGTCGAGAAAGGATCCAGAATGGGTTTCTGATGACTGAGACGGAGGTGTAAATTTCCTATAGCAACACAACCACCAAGCAAAGGCGAGTACCGGAAACGATCTAGCAGCCATGTTATTTGTAAACATTGTGAAGGATTGTTAGCTGAAGAAAACTGTATCTGTAGGCTCTGTGACAATGTAGTTGAGGATGGGTGCATTAAGAAATGCCAATCCAGTTTTAATATCCACATGGACCGGCATCCCTTGAGTGACTATCACTCCTTAGTGGGTAGTGTGTTAAATCAAACAGATTGTTGGGTATGCTCTCAAGTACCTCAAGGTCATAGCAAATCAGGACTAGTACCATTCCCTTTAACGGTAGGAGAGGTACTTGAGCTAAAGGGTGGGAGACCGGTGGACAGGAGGTTTAATATCTCCAGCCCTCCTAGTTTGAAGCTCCACCAATATCATGTGGATAGATCCCTAATATGTTTTAACATTACCAATCCCCGAAAGCCGGGAAATTGGGAAGTGTCATGGAGTAACCAAACCATGACCTTTTCATATAGAGCAGATAGAATGCCTACAGATACAGAGCTTATACGCCACATAGCCAGTAGAGAAAAATCTTTCCGATATAGGTATACCCTAGGAAGTAGGATTACGAGAGTTGGAGAGGTATCACCAGGATACTGTGCACATATCGTACAAACGGATACGTGTACTAAACAGATGGGAGAATTAGGGGTAGGAGATTTCACATGGAGGATGTGTAATATGGTTATGTCCTACTCCGTCCCATATGTTCTCCCCGATGATGCATATTTCATATGCGGGAGGAAGGCGTATAAGTGGCTTGCCCCAAACTCTGAAGGATTGTGTTATATTGGAAAAGTACTGCCTGAGGTAATGACTGTATCACATGCCAAAATGAAAGATATACATCGTGTTGCCCAAGCTCCTTATACTCACACTCATTACGAGCACGTAGTTAAACGGCACCTGATAGAAAGAACAGAGCATCCGGCCTCTGACATGATCCATGAATCCACCGGGATTCAGGTTCTACTCGCGTTAGACATCACTCGCACCGCCAGAGGAGTGTTGAATTATAAATACATATCTGCGCTTGCAAATTTGTTAGACAATATCACAGAAATGTATGATGACACGTTTAGGTATACTGGAAGAGAACTTCAAGCTTATAAAACAGAACTGGTTCAGCATAGAATGGTTCTCAATTATCTCACGGCAGTGACAGGTGGATATTGTGTCACACTGGCAACGCAGTACGGCGTGAAATGCTGCACATATATTACGAATAGCACCGAGGATCCGGTCGAGGTCATAGACCAAAAGATGGACGATATTCTCCAATTAAAGTGGGAATTTCGCAGGAGACACAATCTCACCCTTGCTGCTGTGGGTAATGAGCTGACTGGTTGGGTGTCATGGTTGAACCCGCGAAATTGGTTCTCTGGTTTAGGAGAATGGGCTCAAGGAGTCATAATGGATGTAGGGAAGTTTCTCCTATGTATCTTAGGTGTTGTCATATCGATTGGCTTGATATTTAGGTGCGTTCAGGCGTTAACGAAGTGCAAACGTAGTACCAGGGTAATGAGTCTAAGGAGTGAGGAAATTGTAATTCCAATGGATTTGATTTATGACCCAACGGTAGAGACAATGATGTGATGAAAATGCGATTATACGGTCCGTTTCTTTCACCTGTTTTTCCGTTTTCTCCAAGGTAAAAAGACCCACTTGGACAAGAAATTTGATGATCCTGTATACAGACAACTGATGGATTAAAGAAGAAGTTTTGACAACCTTATACACAGATATTTGATGAACTATGCCATAGACCCCCAGTTTCCCTAGAAATTTTAAAATTACGCTAGCCCAACACTTTTGTAAGTCTATGGACATTGACAAAGCTTTTGACCACACTTTTTGGCAAAAGCCCAAAGAAGACTGCATTCAACAGACACCAGACAAGACTTCAACCGACAAATGTTCATTAACCTGACATAGAATACCACTGCATTTACCATAAGTGTTCTTTATCTTCATCTCTACAACCTTCAGGTAATGACACACATAGTCGATAGGGAATACAGGCACAGATATCAGCAATCACATATTCCCCCATTCATGTATCATCAACTAAAATGTGCTCCCCCATTTTGTTGCAACCAAAATCCGAAAAGAGCTCGGTAAAGTTTGACAGCCCATCCACAGACCCGTACCGCGGGATAAGAAGGAATTCAAATGTATACTTCGCAATACCTCGAAGCTTGATAAACAACACGTACGGCACGATGATACATGACCCCCCAAACATGGATTCATACACACATGCTTCTGCTATCTCACTAGGTCATACCCTTTTCACACCTTCTCCTCTCCTCCCCTACCCAACCATGGAAATGTATTTACACCAGACATATATTTTTCTCTTTTTGAAATGTTTTAGGAAGTGGCAGTTATTGTTGACTGCCAAAGGGTGGACTGTCGAAGTCAGAAAAATATCACGATGCACACTGCCATATTTGCACCTCATACAGGTCCGCGCTGCGCATGCGTGCGCTCTCCCGTGCGTGCGCATACTCGCTGTTGCGGGCACCCGCAGGCGCACGGTATGCGCATTTACAGTAGAGTTTCTGTGCGCCCAGCGTGCGACTCAATCGTTATATATTTTCACCATATAATGTATTTTGTAGATCATGGTCCCCTTGATAGATTCTGAAAGTTTAGTTAATATAGCATGTTCATGGACAGAGAGATCCCTCTTTGTTTGATACGAAGGGTCAGACAGGGGTCATACAGTGGTGTTTAGTATCCATCGGAAGAGTATTTAATTAGCAATATTCCGGTGTTGGTTTGAAGCTGATTGATCGCTCGTGCGAATAGTTATGGACATAAGAAGTTTATGTCCATTTACTATTATTTGCACTTATTTATCCATGCGGCGGGAAACCTAGTTTCCCACCCACCTGAGCAGTTGGAAATGGTCTCAGCCCACCTGTATGAATCAACCTATGACCTCTTGTTATAATGCGAAGACGAATTCCTGTGTCCAATGAACAATGAGATTGTAGGGACCATTGAATTGTATTGTGTGTGGGGCATAAATAGACAAGCCGATCATATCCAGCTCACTCTCTCTTCAACGGTTCTCATTGCTGATAATCGGGAGCTGGATATCGAGGCGCATGCGATCGTTCCTTTGTGCGTAAGTTTTCTCCGCAATCATATTGTCTTTATTGTTATTGTGAGTCAAATCTCTCTCACTCTCTCTCTCTCTCTCCTCCTCTTTCTCTCTCATTTTCCCTTAAACGTAATTGTATTGTATTTCCTGTGTAGTTATCTGGTTAGTTAGTCTATGTTATATTGTAGTGTATGACTTGTATTGTATTATTCTTTTCCAAGTATAACATTCATATAAGGCGTTAGACCCTAAGCCCGGTATTTGTGTATTTCTTATAGTGTTAAGTATTCTCAGAGCGTCGGTGACGCTCGAACAGCTTTTAAGTTAATAAGGTTACACTGTGTTGCATCTACACTCTATCATTACTAAGGTTTTCCTGTATAATACATTGTTTATGGTTTAGATATAAAGGTTTAACATTGTGAGCGTTCGCGCCGCTGGTGATCTCCTCGTGGTCCCGAGCGTCTCGACTACGGCTAAGCGATTGTTACGCAACGTGCGTACCCTTACGGTACACCATACGTCAATAGCGTACAGTGTTCTTAGACCTCTTAAAGGGTTTTAAATAAGATAAATATTTAGCTTTATCAACATAGCAACCAATCATATTCTGTCTATCATTTTCACGAATGCAACAGAGAACAGATAGCAATAATCTGATTGGTAGCTATGGCAATAGATGAATAATACAATGAGTATCAGTACAAGGGACCTAATTCAGACCTGAACGCTTGCTAGGGTTTTTTTGCAGCGCTGCAAACAGATAGTCGCCGCCCATAGGGGAGTGTATTTTTGCTTTGCAAGTGTGCGATCGCATGTGCAGCCGAGCGGTACAAAAAAGTTTTGTGCAGTTTCTGAGTTGCCCAGGACTTACTCAGCCGCTGCGATCACTTCAGCCTGTCCGGGGCCGGAATTGATGTCAGACACCCGCCCTGCAAACGCTTGGACACGCCTGCGTTTCTCCAAACACTCCCAGAAAATGGTCAGTTGACACCCATAATCGCCCTCTTCCTGTCAATCTCCTTGCGATCGGCTGTGCGAATGGATTCTTCGTACATTCCATCGCACAGCAACGAACCGCTTTGTACCTGTGCGATGCGCCTGCGCAGTTCTGACCTGATCGTAGCGCAACTAAAAATCCTAGCGTGTGATCAGGTCTGAATGACTCTCACGGTCTCTTACACTCTGCAGATCTGGTGTAACTGGTATATGAGGAAGGAATGTTCTGCGCCTTTATTCATTACTAGTGATAGGGAGGAGTATATATGTTTTATACACAGTTCCAGAAATTGTCCATCTGCCACATAAAGCAGGATATAAAACTTCATCTACAGCACCATAACCAGTCCCCCTATATCCCCATATTGTTAAAGTGTAGCATAGTGGCACAGTGGTTAGCAATGCTGCCTCGGTTCAGTAAGATTCCAGCCAGTGTTCCTGTGGAGATTGCGGGCCTGATTCAAAAGTGGACGTTATTGTAGCTGTAACTGCGTCATTGACAATGAACAGAAAGGTGCAGTCTGGCGCAGTCCCATGAGTGACAATAAGCAGAAAGTTGCAGAGTGGCGCAGTCTCATAAGTGACAATGAACAGAAAGTTGCAGTGTGGCGCTGTCTCATAAGTGACAATGAGCAGAAATTTGCAGTGTGGCGCAGTCTCATGAGTGACAATGAGCTGAAAGTTGCAGTGTGGTGCAGTCTCATGAGTGACAATAAGCAGAAAGTTGCAGTGTGGCACAATCTCATGAGTAACAATAATCAGAAAGTTGCAGTGTGGGGCAGTCTCATAAGTGACAATGAGCAGAAAGTTGCAGTGTGGAGCAGTCTCATGAGTGTTAATGAGCAGAAAGTTGCAGTGTAGCGCAGTCTCATGAGTGACAATAAGCAGAAAGTTGCAGTGTGGTGCAGTCTCATGAGTGACAATAAGCAGAAAGTTGCAGTGTGGCACAATCTCATGAGTAACAATAATCAGAAAGTTGCAGTGTGGGGCAGTCTCATAAGTGACAATGAGCAGAAAGTTGCAGTGTGGAGCAGTCTCATGAGTGTTAATGAGCAGAAAGTTGCAGTGTAGCGCAGTCTCATGAGTGACAATAAGCAGAAAGTTGCAGTGTGGTGCAGTCTCATGAGTGACAATAAGCAGAAAGTTGCAGTGTGGTGCAGTCTCATTAGCAGAAAGTTGCAGTGTGGCGCAGTCTCATGAGTGACAATGAGTAGAAAGTTGCAGTGTGGCACAGTCTCTTAAGTGACAATGAGCAGAAAGTTGCAGTGTGGTGCAGTCTCATAAGTGACAATGAACAGAAAGTTGCAGTGTGGAGCAGTCTCATGAGTGACAATGAGCAGAAAGTTGCAGTGTGGCGCAGTCTCATGAGTGACAATGAGCAGAAAGTTGCAGTGTGGCGCAGTCTCATGAGTGACAATGAGCAGAAAGTTGCAGTGTGGTGCAGTCTCATGAGTGACAATAAGCAGAAAGTTGCAGTGTAACACAGTCTCATGAGTGACAATAATCAGAAAGTTGCAGTGTGGCGCAGTCTCATAAGTGACACTGAGCAGAAAGTTGCCGTGTGGCGCAGTCTCATAAGTGACAATGAAGAGAAAGTTGCAGTGTGGCGCAGTCTCATAAGTGACAATGAGCAGAAATTTGCAGTGTGGCGCAGTCTCATGAGTGACAATGAGCAGAAAGTTGCAGTGTGGCACAGTCTCATGAGTAGTAATAATCAGAAAGTTGCAGTGTGGCGCAGTCTCATAAGTGACAATGAGCAGAAAGTTGCAGTGTAGCGCAGTCTCATGAGTGACAATGAGCAGAAATTTGCAGTGTGGTGCAGTCTCATGAGTGACAATGAGCAGAAAGTTGCAGTGTGGCGCAGTCTCATGAGTGTTAATGAGCAGAAAGTTGCAGTGTGGCGCAGTCTCATGAGTGACAATGAGCAGAAAGCTGCAGTGTGGTGCAGTCTCATGAGTAACAATGAGCAGAAAGTTGCAGTGTGGCGCAGTCTCATGGGTGACAATAAGCAGAAAGTTACAGTGTGGCGCAGTCTCATGAGCAACAATTAGCAGAAAGTTGCAGTGTGGCGCAGTCTCATGAGTGACAATGAGCAGAAAGTTGCAGTGTGGCGCAGTCTCATGAGTGACAATAAGCAGAAGGTTGCAGTGTGGCGCAGTCTCATGAGTAACAATAATCAGAAAGTTGCAGTGTGGCACAGTCTCATGAGTGACAATGAGCAGAAAGTTGCAGTGTGGCGCAGTCTCATGGGTGACAATAAGCAGAAAGTTGCAGTGTGGCGCAGTCTCATGAGCAACAATTAGCAGAAAGCTGCAGTGTGGCGCAGTCTCATGAGTGACAATGAGCAGAAAGTTGCAGTGTTTCGCAGTCTCATGAGTGACAATAAGCAGAAAGTTGCAGTGTGGCGCAGTCTCATGAGTAACAATAATCAGAAAGTTGCAGTGTGGTGCAGTCTCATGAGTGACAATGAGCAGAAAGTTGCAGTGTGGCGCAGTCTCATGAGTGACAATGAGCAGAAAGTTGCAGTGTGGCACAGTCTCTTAAGTGACAATGAGCAGAAAGTTGCAGTGTGGTGCAGTCTCATAAGTGACAATGAGCAGAAAGTTGCAGTGTGGCGCAGTCTCATGAGTGACAATGAGCAGAAAGTTGCAGTGTGGCGCAGTTTCATGAGTGACAATGAGCAGAAAGTTGCAGTGTGGAGCAGTGCCGTAACTAGGCATTTTAGCGCTGTGTGCAAGAAACGACAGTGGCGCGCCCCCCCCCCCCCCCCATGCAAGACAGGGGCAGTGCGCTCCGCAGGCGCGTGCAAAATTTATAGGGGCGTGGCTTCACAGGGAAGGGGTGTGACCACAAAATAATAGCAATTCATGCTACGGTGCACAGTAGTCTACATTATTCAAATTACGCTGCACAGTAGCGCCACTACACCAGGTAGAGCCCCTTTTATACATTACAGCAGACAGCGTCCCCCTTTTTACACACTGCGGGAGCCAGGCCCCCTTTTTACACATTGCGGCAGCCAGGCCCCCTTTTTACATATTGCGGCAGCCAGGTCCCCTCTTTACACATTGCGGCAGCCAGTCCCCCTTTTTACACATTGCGGCAGCCAGTCCCCCTTTTTACACATTGCGGCAGCCAGGCCCCCTATTTACACATTGCGGCAGCCAGTCCCCCTTTTTACACATTGCGGCATCCAGGCCCCCTTTTTACACATTGCGGCAGCCAGGCCCCCTCTTTACACATTGCGGCAGCCAGTCCCCCTTTTTACACATTGCGGCAGCCAGGCCCCCTCTTTACACATTGCGGCAGCCAGTCCCCCTTTTTACACATTGCGGCAGCCAGTCCCCCTTTTTACACATTGCGGCAGCCAGGCCCCCTTTTTACACATTGCGGCAGCCAGGCCCCCTATTTACACATTGCGGCAGCCAGTCCCCCTTTTTACAGCCAGTCCCCCTTTTTACACATTGCGGCAGCCATCCCCTTTTTTACACATTGCGGCAGACGGTGACCCCCTGAGAGAGAGAGAGAGAGAGAAAGAGAGATATACTTACCATGTCCCTGCTGGCAGTCAGGCTCCTCGTGCAGCTCCCTCGGTGCAGGCAGTGAGGTGAGAAGGAGGAGGAGGGAGGGGGAGCAGGGAGCCGCAGCAGCGCTATGTCATTGGTAGTAAGCGCCGCTGCAGCATCCCCCTCTCCTTCTGTATTGGCTGCCTGGCGCTGCTGTGGATGCTGGGATGGAGGAACCGCATCCCAGCATCCACAGCAGCGCCGGGCAGCCAATACAGAAGGAGAGGGGGATGCTGCAGCGGCGCTTACTACCAATGACATAGCGCTGCTGCGGCTCCCTGCTCCCCCTCCCTCCTCCTCCTTCTCCGCTGCCCGGCGCTGGTCCTCTTCTCCCTCCACAGCGCGGCGCACGGCGCACACAGCAGAGGCGGCATGTAATGAGTCAATTTGACTCATTACATGCCGCTGGCCGTGCGCCCTCAGGGCAACTGCGCTGTGTGCCAAGCCCACTTGGCACACACGTAGTTACGGCCCTGGTGTGGAGCAGTCTCATGAGTGTTAATGAGCAGAAAGTTGCAGTGTAGCGCAGTCTCATGAGTGACAATGAGCAGAAATTTGCAGTGTGGTGCAGTCTCATGAGTGACAATGAGCAGAAAGTTGCAGTGTGGAGCAGTCTCATGAGTGTTAATGAGCAGAAAGTTGCAGTGTGGCGCAGTCTCATGAGTGAAAATGAGCAGAAAGTTGCAGTGTGGCGCAGTCTCATGAGTAACAATGAGCAGAAAGTTGCAGTGTGGCGCAGTCTCATGGGTGACAATAAGCAGAAAGTTACAGTGTGGCGCAGTCTCATGAGCAACAATTAGCAGAAAGTTGCAGTGTGGAGCAGTCTCATGAGTGACAATGAGCAGAAAGTTGCAGTGTGGCACAGTCTCATGAGTGACAATAAGCAGAAAGTTGCAGTGTGGCGCAGTCTCACGAGTAACAATAATCAGAAAGTTGCAGTGTGCCACAGTCTCATGAGTGACAATGAGCAGAAAGTTGCAGTGTGGCGCAGTCTCATGGGTGACAATAAGCAGAAAGTTGCAGTGTGGCGCAGTCTCATGAGCAACAATTAGCAGAAAGCTGCAGTGTGGCGCAGTCTCATGAGTGACAATGAGCAGAAAGTTGCAGTGTTTCGAAGTCTCATGAGTGACAATAAGCAGAAAGTTGCAGTGTGGCGCAGTCTCATGAGTAACAATAATCAGAAAGTTACAGTGTGGTGCAGTCTCATGAGTGACAATGAGCAGAAAGTTGCAGTGTGGCGCAGTCTCATGAGTGACAATGAGCAGAAAGTTGCAGTGTGGAGCAGTCTCATGAGTGACAATGAACAGAAAGTTGCAGTGTGGCACAGTCTCATGAGTGACAATCAACAGAAAGTTGCAGTGTGGTGCAGTCTCATGAGTGACAATGAACAGAAAGTTGCAGTGTGCTGCAGTCTCATGGGTGACAATAAGCAGAAAGTTGCAGTGTGGAGCAGTCTCATGAGTGACAGTGAACAGAAAGTTGCAGTGTGGCACAGTGTCATGAGTGACAATGAACAGAAAGTTGCAGTGTGGTGCAGTCTCATAAGTGACAATGAACAGAAAGTTGCAGTGTGGCGCAGTCTCATGAGTGACAATGAGCAGAAAGTTGCAGTGTGGCGCAGTCTCATGAGTGACAATGAGCAGAAAGTTGCAGTGTGGCGCAGTCTCATGAGTGACAATGAACAGAAAGTTGCAGTGTGGCGCAGTCTCATGAGTGACAATGAGCAGAAAGATGCAGTGTGGCGCAGTCTCATGGGTGACAATAAGCAGAAAGTTGCAATGTGGTGCAGTCTCATGAGTGACATTAAGCAGAAAGTTGCAGTGTGGTGCAGTCTTATGAGTGACAGTGAACAGAAAGTTGCAGTGTGCTGCAGTCTCATGAGTGACAATAAGCAGAAAGTTGCAGTGTGGTGCAGTCTCATGAGTGACAATAAGCAGAAGGCTGCAGTGTGGCGCAGTCTCATGAGTAACAATAATCAGAAAGTTGCAGTGTGGCACAGTCTCATGAGTGACAATGAGCAGAAAGTTGCAGTGTGGCGCAGTCTCATGGGTGACAATAAGCAGAAAGTTGCAGTGTGGCGCAGTCTCATGAGCAACAATTAGCAGAAAGCTGCAGGGTGGCGCAGTCTCATGAGTGACAATGAGCAGAAAGTTGCAGTGTTTCGCAGTCTCATGAGTGACAATAAGCAGAAAGTTGCAGTGTGGCGCAGTCTCATGAGTAACAATAATCAGAAAGTTGCAGTGTGGTGCAGTCTCATGAGTGACAATGAGCAGAAAGTTGCAGTGTGGCGCAGTCTCATGAGTGACAATGAGCAGAAAGTTGCAGTGTGGCACAGTCTCTTAAGTGACAATGAGCAGAAAGTTGCAGTGTGGTGCAGTCTCATACGTGACAATGAGCAGAAAGTTGCAGTGTGGCGCAGTCTCATGAGTGACAATGAGCAGAAAGTTGCAGTGTGGCGCAGTTTCATGAGTGACAATGAGCAGAAAGTTGCAGTGTGGAGCAGTGCCGTAACTAGGCATTTTAGCGCTGTGTGCAAGAAACGACAGTGGCGCCCCCCCCCCATGCAAGACAGGGGCAGTGCGCTCCGCAGGCGCGTGCAAAATTTTTATAGGGGCGTGGCTTTCACGGGGAAGGGGTGTGGCCACAAAATAATAGCAATTCATGCTACGGTGCACAGTAGTCTACATTATTCAAATTACGCTGCACAGTAGCGCCACTACACCAGGTAGAGCCCCTTTTATACATTACAGCAGACAGCGTCCCCCTTTTTACACACTGCGGGAGCCAGGCCCCCTTTTTACACATTGCGGCAGCCAGGCCCCCTTTTTACATATTGCGGCAGCCAGGTCCCCTCTTTACACATTGCGGCAGCCAGTCCCCCTTTTTACACATTGCGGCAGCCAGTCCCCCTTTTTACACATTGCGGCAGCCAGGCCCCCTATTTACACATTGCGGCAGCCAGTCCCCCTTTTTACACATTGCGGCAGCCAGGCCCCCTTTTTACACATTGCGGCAGCCAGGCCCCCTCTTTACACATTGCGGCAGCCAGTCCCCCTTTTTACACATTGCGGCAGCCAGTCCCCCTTTTTACACATTGCGGCAGCCAGGCCCCCTTTTTACACATTGCGGCAGCCAGGCCCCCTATTTACACATTACGGCAGCCAGTCCCCCTTTTTACAGCCAGTCCCCCTTTTTACACATTGCGGCAGCCATCCCCTTTTTTACACATTGCGGCAGACGGTGACCCCCTGAGAGAGAGAGAGAGAGAGAGAGACAGAGAGAGAGAGAGAGAAAGAGACATATACCTACCATGTCCCTGCTGGCAGTCAGGCTCCTCGTGCAGCTCCCTCGGTACAGGCAGTGAGGTGAGAAGGAGGGGGAGCAGGGAGCCGCAGCAGCGCTATGTCATTGGTAGCAAGCGCCGCTGCAGCATCCCCCTCTCCTTCTGTATTGGCTGCCTGGCGCTGCTGTGGATGCTGGGATGGAGGAACCGCATCCCAGCATCCACAGCAGCGCCGGGCAGCCAATACAGAAGGAGAGGGGGATGCTGCAGCGGCGCTTACTACCAATGACATAGCGCTGCTGCGGCTCCCTGCTCCCCCTCCCTCCTCCTCCTTCTCCGCTGCCCGGCGCTGGTCCTCTTCTCCCTCCACAGCGCGGCGCACGGCGCACACAGCAGAGGCGGCATGTAATGAGTCAATTTGACTCATTACATGCCGCTGGCCGTGCGCCCTCAGGGCAACTGCGCTGTGTGCCAAGCCCACTTGGCACACACGTAGTTACGGCCCTGGTGTGGAGCAGTCTCATGAGTGTTAATGAACAGAAAGTTGCAGTGTAGCGCAGTCTCATGAGTGACAATGAGCAGAAATTTGCAGTGTGGTGCAGTCTCATGAGTGACAATGAGCAGAAAGTTGCAGTGTGGAGCAGTCTCATGAGTGTTAATGAGCAGAAAGTTGCAGTGTGGCGCAGTCTCATGAGTGACAATGAGCAGAAAGTTGCAGTGTGGCGCAGTCTCATGAGTAACAATGAGCAGAAAGTTGCAGTGTGGCGCAGTCTCATGGGTGACAATAAGCAGAAAGTTACAGTGTGGCGCAGTCTCATGAGCAACAATTAGCAGAAAGTTGCAGTGTGGAGCAGTCTCATGAGTGACAATGAGCAGAAAGTTGCAGTGTGGCACAGTCTCATGAGTGACAATAAGCAGAAAGTTGCAGTGTGGCGCAGTCTCACGAGTAACAATAATCAGAAAGTTGCAGTGTGCCACAGTCTCATGAGTGACAATGAGCAGAAAGTTGCAGTGTGGCGCAGTCTCATGGGTGACAATAAGCAGAAAGTTGCAGTGTGGCGCAGTCTCATGAGCAACAATTAGCAGAAAGCTGCAGTGTGGCGCAGTCTCATGAGTGACAATGAGTAGAAAGTTGCAGTGTTTCGCAGTCTCATGAGTAACAATGAGCAGAAAGTTGCAGTGTGGCGCAGTCTCATGGGTGACAATAAGCAGAAAGTTACAGTGTGGCGCAGTCTCATGAGCAACAATTAGCAGAAAGTTGCAGTGTGGAGCAGTCTCATGAGTGACAATGAGCAGAAAGTTGCAGTGTGGCACAGTCTCATGAGTGACAATAAGCAGAAAGTTGCAGTGTGGCGCAGTCTCACGAGTAACAATAATCAGAAAGTTGCAGTGTGCCACAGTCTCATGAGTGACAATGAGCAGAAAGTTGCAGTGTGGCGCAGTCTCATGGGTGACAATAAGCAGAAAGTTGCAGTGTGGCGCAGTCTCATGATTGACAATGAGCAGAAAGTTGCAGTGTGGCGCAGTCTCATGAGTGACAATGAGCAGAAAGTTGCAGTTTGGCGCTGTCTCATGAGTGACAATAAGCAGAAAGTTGCAGTGTGGCGCAATCTCATGAGTAACAATGAGCAGAAAGTTGCAGTGTGGCGCAGTCTCATAATTGACAATGAGCAGAAGTTGCAGTGTGGCGCAGTCTCATGAGTGACAATGAGCAGAAAGTTGCAGTTTGGCGCAGTCTCATGAGTGACAATAAGCAGAAAGTTGCAGTGTGGCGCAATCTCATGAGTAACAATGAGCAGAAAGTTGCAGTGTGGTGCAGTCTCATGAGTGACAATGAGCAGAAAGTTGCAGTGTGGCGCAGTCTCATGAGTGACAATGAGCAGAAAGTTGCAGTGTGGCGCAGTCTCATGAGTGACAATGAGCAGAAAGTTGCAGTGTGGCGCAGTCTCATGCGTGACAATGAGCAGAAAGTTGCAGTGTGGCGCAGTCTCATGAGTGACAATAAGCAGAAAGTTGCAGTGTGGCGCAGTCTCATGAGTGACAATAAGCAGAAAGTTGCAGCGTGGCGCAATCTCATGAGTGACAATGAGCAGAAAGTTGCAGTGTGGCGCAGTCTCATGAGTGACAATAAGCAGAAAGTTGCAGCGTGGCGCAGTCTCATGAGTGACAATGAACAGAAAGTTGCAGTGTGGCGCCGTCTCATGAGTGACAATAAGCAGAAAGTTGCAGCGTGGCGCAGTCTCATGAGTGACAATAAGCAGAAAGTTGCAGTGTGGCGCAGTCTCATGAGTGACAATAAGCAGAAAGTTGCAGTGTGGCGCAGTCTCATGAGTGACAGTGACCGGAAAACTCATCTTCAGCGCAGAAGATGGTTGACTATCTGGATCACTGTTGCAGCTGTAACACAAGCCGGAGAGTCTTCCGTGCAAACAACGCAGAACATAACAGAGGAAACCTCAGCGATAATCTTCATAGCTGAGAGAAAAGACACAGCAGCTTCCTGCGAGCTGCGTTGGTAAAGGAAATGCTTGAACCACTGAGTAATAAACAGTAACATGAAGTCTGTCTCTCCATCCCCGGCTCCTCTAACAGGCCAGGAGCGCTGTCTTTGCTTTGTATTTGTTACAGGAGAGAGGACAGCTAATCATGAATCACTTTGTGGGTCGCAGTTTGCTTTCAGCTGGAGAGAGATTATAGCAGAGACTCAGTGCTTGCTTGTGAATGACTGCAGGCTGCGGCCGGGGGCTTCCTGTGTTTGTTTTATTTCATTAGTGTTTGATTCATAAACACTTTAGGATATTTCAAAGTTTCTATGTTATTAAAGGACAACTGCAGGAAAAAAAAGATTGTTTTTGCAATAAAGCCCCTAAAACAGAATGGGGACTAAACATTAGGTTGGGGAAATATTTCTACCACCTGGGGGAGATGTAATGTGAAACGCGTTGTGTAAAGTGATTACAGTAGCAGCAGAAGTCCCCAAATCCGCAGGGCCGACATCCCGGCTGCACAGTCTCTAAGATCTGTTTCAAACCCATCTCTAATCACGCCAGACGTCACCCCCCCAAGTGACCCCAGCTCAAATACACAGTCGAATAAGAACAAGTTTACAGGGGTGTGGATCATAGGGTTGACAGTAACTAGGTCGACAGTCATTAGGTCGACCACTATTGGTCGACCACTACCGCTGCGCTGGGCACAGGTAACTATTCCAAATCGTAGTCCACGTGGAACGTAAAGTATGAAAAAGTAAAAAAAAAAAAAAATTTGAAAAACTCATGTCGACCTAAATGCCGGATCTTGTTTAACAGTTATACATTAGTCTACTATACTGCAAGCTCTCAAGCTGCTGTGGAACTACAAGACCCAGCATGCCCTGACAATCAAAGACTGTGGTTTATTATTTATTACCATTTATTTATATAGCGCATACATATTCCGCAGCGCTGTACAGAGAATATTTGGCCAGTCACATCAGTCCCTGCCCCAGTGGAGCTTACAATCTATACTCCCTACCAATTAGCCAATTAAGCTACCAGTATATTTTTGGATTGTGGGAGGAAACCGGAGTACCCGGAGGAAACCCACGCAAGAACGGGGAGAATATACAAACTCCACACAGTTAGGGCCAGGGTGGGAATCGAAATCAATTACTTCAATGCTGTGAGGCAGTAATGCTAACCACTACACCGTGTTAATAATTGTGGCACTGGGGGAAGGAATATGAATAATAAATAAATAAATAAATAAATAAATAAGTAATACTCTCTGTTAATAAATACATTGGGGTAAATTTACTATGGTGGGAGTTTTTTTTTTTTAGCACTGGTGAGGTTGCCCATAGCAACCAATCAGATTCTATTGTCTTCTAGAAGCAGCTAGATAAATGTTAAGTAGAATCTGATTGGTTGCTATGAGCAAGATCACCAGTTCTAAAAAACCTCCCACCTTAGTAAATTTACCCCATTGGGAGCATAACTGCAAAGAGACTTGTAGAGATGTATATGATATGAGTGCAGTGAGAGATATTATTGTGGGGTGTCCAGAGACTCTGTGTTGTTGTTGTTGTTATTATTAGTATTATTATTTATATAGCGCCAGTATACTCCGTAGTGGTGTACAATTAGGGATTGCTTTAGACACACAGCTGAGCGGCGTCACAGAAGTAGACGCTATGGACGTCGGCCTACCACAACACATCCGGGCTTACACGTGCCTCCCTATTCAGGCCAGAAAGACAACATTTGCAATGTATATAATGCCTTTATACAGCGTATAGCAGATACGTGCACGTTTCTTGTGTCCTAGAATAATTAATAAAGAATGGAATTGGTCCCAGGCATTGTTTACGGCCAAGTGCTTCCCCTCCGCAGTCATTTACAACCTTTTGCTGTCTATATTATTTAGGGCATAAGTAAAGCAACAAAGATGATATACTGTTGTATCTGGTAATTGCTGGGCCCTCCACGTCTGCTCTTTGTGCCGCCTTAGTCACAGGGCGCACAGTTCACCAAGCAGACATTTGGCAGGTTACTATCTGGTACTAAATTAAAGCTCCTTCAGCCACAAGTGACCCCACACTCACCCCCATTTCACTTGTAGCTGCCTGCACACAGTACTCTGAGAGGGACACAAAGAAACCGCTTTGCTAATCTGCCCAAATCTACTCTGGGCGGCTGTGATGAGTCCAACAACAGCTTCTCAGGGCTGGGACTTACAATGGGGCCTTCATTCCCTCGCACAATGCTGCTGTACACAAGATAAGGCAGCCACATCACTGCGCGGGCCCTATAGCGCACAATATAGCTGAACGAGACCATATACAGGGAAAGTCACTCGCTACATTTGAAGATGTACTAAGCCTTGGAGGAAGATAAAGCGGAGAGAGATAAAGTACCAGACAATCAGCTGCTAGCTGCCATTTTTCAAACACAGCCTGTAACTGGGAAGTTAGGAGCTGATTGGCTGCTACTTTGGGCCCGTTTATCAACGCTAAAACTCGTTGTGAATGATAAAACTCGTTGCATATAATGAATGATGCTCCAGCCAATCTGCTTCCAACTGTCACTTTTTAAACACATGACAGTTAGGAGCTGAATACATGACAGTTTGGAGCTGATTGGCTGGAGCACTATTTATCATACACAACAAGTTTTATAATTCATAACGAGTTTTAACACTCGTTGATAAATGAGCGAAGAGAGATAAAGTATCAGTCAATCAGCTCCTAGCTGTCTATTTTTTTTTTAAACAGAGCCTGTAACCGGGAAGTTAGGAGCTGATTGGCTTGAACTTTGGTGCCCATTTAACAACGAGTGATAAAACTCGTTGTGGATGTCACTTTTTTAAACACATAACAGTTAGAAGCTGAATACATGACACTTGGGAGCTGATTGGCTGAAGCACTATTTATCATACACGTCAAGTTTTATCATACACAATGAGTTTTACCATTCGTTGATAAGTTCAGTTCACGCCAGGCTCACATCATCCACAAATTTATTAAGACAAATTTATTAAGACACAGCACCTGATCAACTGCGTGGACATCATACATCCGAATAACCTTCAGGTTACTCAGGATGTCCGGTGAGATCACTGTACTGGGCAAGTGGTTTTAGCATGCTCAGAAAGCGGCTGCGGCTTTTTTGGCACTGCGCGGGATATCACATGGGCAGTGCGGCACCTGCACAGATCAAAAAACATCAGAGATTTACATAAATATCAAATTTACGTAAAACTCAGAATCAGGCCCACAATACAGTAATGCAGAAGTAAAATACATACAAGGTATTCAAAACTACTTAGAGAAATGTATAAAAGTAATGATTCCGCAGGAATGAGGCGGAAACATAACTGTAAGTGGCGGGAGAAGTTCAGGGGATTATGGGGTCTAGTCATGAAGTAGTGAAAAGCCCTTTTATCTGAAACAGGGCCTTTCATTGATTTGGTCTATTCAGGAAGGTGGTTACGGTGGAGAAGTTCATGATTTCTCCAGCGGCACCCCACTCCCTGTCTGGATCGCTTCCCCATATTGTAGTACGGGAAGAGCGTTTCATAGAGGAACAGAAAGCTCAGCGTTCCGTTTCTCAGCTGTTATCGGATTCGCCATCCTCAGATGGCGTAAGGAGGCTCCTGAAGGGAGAAGAGCAGGGAAGATTGCTGTTTCCCCGCCTCCTCCCTATTCTCCGCGCCCCTTTGTCACACCTGGCCAATCAGACACTTAGCAGTCTGAAGCCAGGAGAAAGAAGTGTGATTGCTTCCCCCACTGGCGGCTCACTCTGCCCCCCACTCCCACTCGGTCCTGTTTGGAGGTGACCCAAATGGCGGGTGACCTCAGTCTGTTGATAACCCACCTATCTCCTCTCCCCTTCACCGGCTTGCTCTGTCCCCCACCCCCGATTTGCCCACTTTACCTGGAGCAGAGAGACTCTCCCCAAAATTCATGAGTCTCCCGGAGATTTTGAGATAGTGGGCGGATGCTGAGGGGGTCGGAGCTAAGGGGGGGGGGGTTGACTGAACGCGGGATGTGATTGCACCTACCTATCAACCTGCTTGCAAAAAATATATTATTTTTTTCAGCAGAGTTGGGCAGGAGATTTATCAAACCTTCTACATAGTACAAGTAAACGTGTTGCCCATAGCAGCCAATCAGATTCTAGCTTTCAGTTTATATAATGCACTATATAAATGATTGGTTGGTATTTGCCATTTGCTTCCCCACAAATGGACATGACTTTTATGTTACTTCGGAGGAGCCGGTGATGGTAAGCGGTTCTATCCTCGCCTGTCGCATATAATTCCCTGATGTCAGTGGGACCAGGGCCTCTGATCTCTGGAAGTGGTTCGGATAACAGGTCCTTCCCCATCCTGGTGTTATTCCTGTCTCCCTTGTCTGATATCCTTTTTATGTCTGCGTCCTGTTTATGTTGTCTTCTGACTCCTGCTATTGACCCTTGCAGGACTGACTACTTGGGTTTTGACCCTTAGCTGACTGTTCCGGGCTCCTGACCCCAGCCTGTCTGGCTATTCCCTGGCGGTGACTCCTTCCCTTGGTTACTGTATCAGTAATAAGGCCCCTCTACATAATCCCCCAACCTACTCGTCCTGGCGTATCTATGTATGTCAGTTCCTGCCCTGTGTGACACCACTTCCCCTCATTACTGACCAGGGATCCACTACTGCCCATTGCAGTCCCAACGTCACTATGCACTCCTTATATCAGCCATGTGGCAGGGGTGGATTCAGCATTAGGTCTCTGCCTAAGGGCATCATGGAAAGACAGGAGGCCCTTCCCCATTTTTATGTCAGACTTACTGCCTTCAGCACGGGTATGTAATGATTCGCATTACTGCCTCACAGCACTGAGGTAATGGGTTTGATTCCCACCATGGGGGTCATTACGAGTTGATCGCTCACTAGCAGTTTTTAGCAGTCGTGAAAACGCTATGCCGCCCTCTGGGAGTATATTTTAGCTTAGCAGAAGTGCGAACGAAAGGATCGCAGAGCGACTACAAAAAAAAATTGTGCAGTTTCAGAGTAGCTCCAGACCTACTCCTAGCTTGCGATCACTTCAGACTGTTTAGTTCCAGATTTGACGTCACAAACACGCCCTGCGTTTGCCCAGCCACGCCTGCGTTTTTCCTGGCACACCTGCGTTTTATCGAGCACTCCCTGAAAACGATCAGTTGACACCCAGAAACGCCCACTTCCTGTCAATCACTCTGCGGCTGCCATTGCGACTGAAAAGCTTTGCTAGACCTTGTGTAAAATTACTTTGCCCATTGTGAAAGTACGTCACGCGTGCGCATTGCGCCGCATACGCATGCACAGATGTACCTTTTTTTGCATCATCGCTGCGCAGCGAACAATTTTAGCTAGCGATCAACTCGGAATGACCCCCATGGCCCTAACTGTGTGGAGTTCTCCCTGCGCATGCGTGTTTTCTCCCCAAACATTCCAGGAGAGCGATCTGTAAGATCCCTCCCTGGCAATGGCTGCTTGCACGGTCTGATAGTAGCGCGCCTGGGTCCCGAACCTGGAATCAAATTGGTGATCACTTTACTGCCAAAGCATTGCAGCAAAGGGCTCCTATTAGATCCCTGTCTCTGGGTGTGATCATTAGTAAATGCTGGCGATCTTTCATTTCATATTGCCAGGATAAGCAGCAATAAGAAATGATAATTAGTAGGACTAATAATAAATAGTAAATATGCCCCTTAGAGAGTCAAAGGCTGTGTGCCAATACTGGAAATCCTGGAAATCCTGCCCTGCGTATCAGGCGCCTGCTTTTATTCGTCTAATTTGTAGTTGGTTCATTATAAAAGCTCATTTCAGATTAGTTAATATGATTTATTGCACCTGTGTATTTATGTGACAATGTTACTCAATGACTAATACCGCCGAGGCCCTGTCTGTGTGGAGTTTGTATGTTATAGTCATGTTTGCGTGGGTTTCCTCCGGGGGCTTCAGTTTCCTCCCACAGTTTAAAAACATATTGATTGGTTAATTGGATTCTGGCAAAAAAAACAAAAACTAACCCTAATGTGTATATGTGTGTGTGTGACCATGTGGTAGGGAATTTAGGGGTCTATTTACTAAGCCTTGGATGGAGATAAAGTGGACGGAGATAAAGTACCAGCCAATCAGCTACGAAATGTCATTTTTCAAACACAGCCTGTGACATGTTAGTAAGGAGCTGATTGGCTGGTACTTTATCTACGTCCACTTAAGTCACCCACAACTTTATTCTGACACCCTTAACATTTAACACTTAGCTAGCTTAACTCTAATGAAATAACCACACAGACACCAACTGCTAGATTTAAAAGGTCAAACTAGTATTTATTGTTTGATGACCTGTCATTTAAACTAAATATTGGAGGATGGCGAGAAAAGGCGCTACCAACTCACCAGCACCAGTCAACTATAATAAAACCAGTAAAACTAGGAGGGGACTCACCACCGCCTCCTTAAACATAACCCGCACTGTGCAGGACTCACCCCCCTTACTCTAGCAGAGCCTTGGACGAACCCGCAAGGGAACATCCGTAGTCCACCCGCAAGGGGAGGACACACTCGCTGTTCTATCAAAAGGGGGTGCCCCACAGTGACCACTTATGTAACTTTGACCGCTGGCTGGTAGCGACTTTCCGCCACAACAAGGATTTTCAACAAAAAAACGCAGACCGCCATCCAACCAAAACCTAAGGAAAAAATCAACCTGACAAAATTCGAAAGATACTCTCTAAAAACACACCAATACCCGCAGGGGAAGGATGAACACCGTTCTCCCTATAAAACTGCACATTGTGAAGAACTAACAGCGGGTGCCTGACAACCAAACCCCCTATCGCCTGCACATACACTGACACTGCAGAATTAACTTTCTTCCTAGCTTTCTCAATTGCCGAAAACCGAACAGCACCCCGCCAGTGAAAACGGGGCACTATATCTGACCATACGACTGTCACTAAGGGCCAGGATGCTCGCAAAGCGACCAAGTCCGCCTTGATACTCAGGATGAGGTCGATGCCTTTAACTCGACCCATATCATTCCCCCCGAGGTGAATGACAATCCAGCCAGGCCGCCCCCACCTTCGTTCGTGGCGAAACAGCAGGCGAAGTAAACCCATCCAACGCAAACCTCTAACACCCAACCATCTGACCACTTTGTCCCCAACGAAATCGCATGTTCGTCTCGCCATAGGATGCCTCTCCGCCCAACAAATGTAAGAATGGCCAATACGCCAAATCTGATCCGAGATGTCCAAAGCAGCTGTAAAAGAAAATTCCTACTGTCAGCAACTATTCAAGTACAGCATCTTAACTAAACATGCCCATAAAGAACCCAAGTGAAGGAGAAAACTCAAAAAACCTCCCGTGGACCGTGAGTGATGCCAATTGTAATTCGGCCCCCTCGGAGGAAAATTTAAAAATTCACTTCACACCCTCCATTCCTGAACGCTAGCCGTTCAAGAACCGACGGGTAAAACGCGTTTTTGGGTTCGCGCAACCGGCGCAACGAATCAAAACCCAACATCTGAACTCCCCCAAAGCAAGGTCGCAAAACCAGCCAACCGACATCGGGCTTCCGCGCCCCGAACCGGTGTCCTACCCGCATAGGCAGAACCCACTCACCGCGGAGGCGATCCCGCTTGCCGCAACCCAGCCACTACATCCGTCAGTGAAACATAGGCAACCGGCCACCGTAGCACCTAGTCAAAGAGCTTCCACAGGAAGGGTGGAACCGTTAAACCTTCAATATCTGCATCAGGAACCAGCTCCCGAAACTTACCGAACTCAAAACGGGACAGCACATCAGCAATTCTATTGTCACCACCCGGGACATGCGCAGCCGTGACATGAATAATGTGCCTCAGGCCTTTAAGCACTAAATAACGCAACAGGCGCAAAGCTTGCGGAGAGGACGAATGTTGGTTATTAAACCGCATGTACTACGCCCAGATTGTCGCAGCGGAACACAATGCTCCGATCCGACAATCCTGTTGACCACAATTCAACGGCCATTATCAATGGGAACAATTCCAAAAGAAGCAAGTTCTTCGTGAAACCGCTGGAAACCCATGACAAAGGCCAAGGCGCGGCGCACCACTCCGTCATGAAAAAAGCCCCGAAACCCGAACCGCCGGCAGCATCAGTAAAAAGTTGCACGTGGCGTTGGAACAGCGCTCCGCTGGCCATAACACCTCCCGGTTAAAGGAAACCAAAAATGTGGACCAGATTTGCAAGTCTTCTCTAATCTCGCGCGAAATATACACCGTATGATGCGGCTTACTAACCCCCGCCATGGACCTCTTAAGTTTACGGCAGAAAACGCGCCCCATGGGTATGATCCTGCCCGCAAAATTAAAAGACCCCAGTAATGACTGCACTCGTTGTAACCTGACCCTACGGCTGAGAAGGCATTGCTCTATGAGACCCAGCAATTTGTGCACCTTATCTGCGGGAAGCCTGCAGCAACCGGCCTCCGAATCGATTTCAATGCCCAAATAACTGAGGCAAACCGTGGGCCCCTCGGTCTTATCTGAGGCCACGGGCACCCCAAGACGGCCGAACACACGCTGGGCTAAACCCAGGACATCCCCGCAAGCCGAACTGTCCCCTGGACCCACAAAGAGAAAGTCATCTAAGTAGTGGGCATCCCCGGGTGACCGGAGGCCGACACCACGCACCAATGCAAAAAGGAACCGAATCTTTCAAAGTAGGCACAAGACACGGAACAACCCATCGGCAAGCACCTGTCGACGTAGAAACCACCCCCTAACCGGAAACCGAGGAAACGAAGGGAATTCCGGGTGAATAGGCAGCAGGCGGAAAGGAGACTCAATGTCCAGCTTGGCCATAAGGGCGCCGGGGCCTGCCGCCTTAACTAAACGGAGGGCCTCGTCAAGGATTGGTACCGTACCCTGCAAGACTCCGCCGGAATGGCGTCGTTAACCGATCCGCCACGGGGATGGGACAAATGTTGAATGAGGCGGAATTGACCCGGGGCCTTCTTGGGAACCACCCCTAAAGGAGAGATGCACAGCCGGGGCACCGGGGGGGACGGAAAAGGGGCCGCACATGCGCCCCAAGCTGATTTCCGCCTGGACCTTACGCGAGACCACTAAAGGGAAATCGCGCGCGGACTTCAAATTGCGACGGGAGACAACGAAAACTGAGTCTGGGATGGGGAGCCTGAAACCGTGACGGGAACCGTCTAACAAGAACAGCCCGGAAGTGAGGTCAGGGTAAGCCCCCAACCATTTGGTCAATTCCGGGACGTTAATGAAACCGCTTTACCGCCTTGGGAATAGGGAGGGGCCTACCATGTTGCGTGACCTCCAGCCACACCTCAACGTCCTTAAACCCCAAGGTTAGGGTCGGGTTACCGTCCTGGTTGCGACGGAACGTCTCGTCGTAGTCCCGCCATGCGTAACCCTTGAAGGTCAAGTACATTTCGTGCACCAGGAATAAATATTTAACCGCGTTATGATACTCCGCCGGCCTCGTTTCGGCGTAGCACGCCGTAAACACTAAAATTCCACGGAGCCACTGATAAAAATTGCGAAATGCATTTTCCCCAATGCCCCCGACTTTCCTGGCTTTATCGAAAGCCTTCCGCATGTCATCCGTAAGGGTGAACATGTCGACATATTTACCCTTCCTAATCTTAACCCTCATCCGCTTACGCAAACCCCTGGTGACCGCTGTGTTCGCGCAGTGCACCATTTCCGTAAAACGCTGAGGTTCCGACGCGACCGCCGACACCCTGACTTCAGCTTTCCTATCGTTCCTGTGTATGCGTTGCGCAATGAGCCTGACTAATTTACGCGGGCGCCTAGGGGACCCAGAAGACCTAGTATCGGAAGAAGAGCTGGAAGAAGAACTATCAGAAGAAGGAGTAACTATCTCATCGGTTCCAGAAGGTTCGCCCGCCTCTTCGGATGCTGCAGCGGGGCCAGAGAGCCTCTCTTCAGGGACCCGAGATCCCCCAGCTTCACCTGTTCCCGCAGGCAGGTTCTGTCCCGCTGATGATCTCCGCTGCGGTGCACTGGAAGCCGCTACCGTCAAGGCTCCGGACAAACCGCCAGGGGGAGAGACCCCCCTCAACCCATCGACACCTAAGGGGGAGACAGCAGGGGGGGGGAGGGGAGGTACAAAACCGGCAGCCGCCGGGGGAGGACCAGGAGGCAATGGAGGGGGGGAAACAGGAAGGGGGGGCAGAGAAAAGGGGACCGGCGGGGCCAAGGCCTCAGCATCCACCCCGCCGGCGGCCGCGCAAATTGAAGGGGGCCAAGGGGCTGCAGCGGAAAACCCAGGGTGCCAAGCGTACGGAATTTGTGGTAAAAGCGCGGACCAATACGGAGTCTGCTGCAGGGCCCCAAGAGAAAACCCCCCTGTGTACGACCCCGAAAAGGGGGCCAACCCAGGGCCCGTAGGGCCAGGCCGCGATGCGACAGAGCCCTGCGCGTGTGCGAACGCCGGCGGAAAATAAGGGGCAGGGAGGGAGGCCCGCCCACCCCGGAAACTCGCCGCCGCCCCAGAGGTCATGATCGGAAACTGGAGGGCCCCCGACCAGGCCGCCGACGCCGAAGCCGCCGGCAGGAAACCTGTGGGTGCAGCTTGCGACCCGTCGCCCATCGCCGCAAACGTAGTGGCCAAAACACCGCGACCAGACTCCAGTCGCCGCACTTCGAGCCGGCCCGCAGGTGGCGTTACCACCCCGGGCCACAAGACACCGGCCGTCGGCAGCAGGATCTGGGACACCGGGAACGCACCCGGGTGAATCCCAGCAGCCTGCCCGTCCGCCCCCGACGTCGGAGCCCCACCGATCACCGCGGCCCCGGGAACCAGGGGAACAGAGGGAGGGAGCAAGGCACCACCCACGCCCTCTGAGGCAATGGGAAGCGCAGGCCCCGCCCCCCGAGTCGCGCCTGACATCCCCCCGTTGTGCACTATATCCTGGACCAACCAGGAGCCCGCAGGGGTGCCGGCCGGGGAGAGAGAGAGCCGTACACGGCTGGCAGAGGGGCCGAGGGACCCGACCGCCGGGTCACCTGACCCGCTCCCTGCAGCCGCGAGGAGGGAGGAGGGCTCGCACAGCGCTGCCGGAGCCCCGGCGCGCGCGGCTCCACGGGTGCGCCGAGGGCCGAGCACTGCGGTCGCCGGGGAGACACCGCCGCCCAAGGGGAGCGTTAACCTCCCTCCGGCGGGCGGCCCTGCTGGGGGGGGAACCACCCGCACACGCGGCCGGCGGTAACCAGCCGCCGTGAGCGGGCGAGTAGCTTCGGCTAAGCGGCGGGGAGGGGGCGCAGGTCTACGCGGGCGGGGCATGGTGCAGGGAGAATACCAAGCAGATCAGAGGGATATAAAAGCAGCAGTGGGGGGAAGCAAGCCAGCACAATAAAAAGACTCCGTACTGTAATCCTGAAAGACTGGCAAGAGGAAGATGGCTGCCTTCCCTCAGGACTATATACCCCTGCCTATACTCCTCCTACCTAAAACCTAATAGGCACCCTGGGTCACATGACCCCAACTGTCTATCACTAAGGCTAGCCCTGCCTACCCTTAAACAAATGTCACAAAAATTCCGGGTGCTTATGTGGCTTTGAGCCTATGCGGATCTCTGCCTGCCTTATCTCCATCCAAGGCTTAGTAAATAGACCCCATAGATTGTAAGCTCCACTGGTTCAGGGACTGATGTGAATGGGATGCAGTTAGGGATAGGTTGCGGGGTGGAGTGGGTGTTAGGGATAGGCTGTGTGTGTGTGTGTGTGTGGGGGGGGGGGGGGTTGTTAGGCTAGGGGGACAGTGGGAAGGATAGTGTTAGGCTGCAGGGCGGCTGGGGGTGGGGTTAGGCTGCGGGAGATGTAGGGTAGGGTTAGGCTACGGGGGTGGGGGAAGGTTGGGGATAGGCTGTGGGCTGGGGGGGTTAAGGTTAGGCTGCGGGGGAGGGAGGTTAGTCTGCATGGGGGTTAGGGTTAGGGCGGTGACGTGCGGTGGGGTGAGGCAGAGCCTTTCCTGTCATACTAACATTTGTGTCAGAGGTTTGATTGTGTAAAGTATATGAAAAATAAAAAGAATATGTTAGAAATATCTTCTTTGCATTATTCTAACCCAGTGTTTCCCAACCTCGGTCCTCAAGGCACACTAACAGTCCTGGCTTTAGTGATATCCAGGCTTGAACACAGGTGACTTAATTAGTACCTCAGTTATTTTGATTTAACCATCCGTGCTGAAGCCTGGATATCACTAAAACCTGCACTGCTGGTGTGCCTTGAGGACCGCAGTTGGGAATGCCTGTTCTAACCCTTTTTATAGCCAAAACTCTGGAGTGAAAAGTCTACGGCAGGCGAGGCATACCCTCCAGCTGCACCTTTTTAGCAGGTACAGTACCTTTTTTTATGGTCTGTACTGATGTTTGGCTCTCCAAACTTCCAATTAAAGTATAGGAAAAGGGGCGTGGACACACACCCTTTTCTGATTTGTACCGATTTTTCTATGTAAAATGTTGGAGGGTATGGTGAGGTGACTATCTTTTCCGCACATCTCTGTTCAAAACTTACCAAATGTCCAGGAGTTTATACTGCTGCAACCAGTGGTTAAAGTGGTCCTGGAGAGGTGGTGGAACTCATTTGTCCTACCACCTGGCTGGTAGCTCATCAGTAACACTAGTGCCGCCTGCATCATCTATTGATGTAGATGATGGGGCAGGCTTTCCTGTTGGAATTACTGTGCAGGGCAATGGAGGTGGGGGAACTAGTTCCCCCTACCATTACAGGTGGAACTCAGTTCCACCTTGTTCCCCCCCACTTTAACCCCTGGCTGCAACTGTGTATAATGACCAGATTTACCCTTTGGCTCATATATTGTGTGTAAATCTGGCTCTGGTGCTAGCCAGTGCCTCCTGAGCTATTTAGCTAACCGCACGTCTTGTTAGGCTACGGGGGGGGTAGGGGGGGGGGGCTAGTGTTAGGCTGCGGGCGGGTTGGGGGATTAGGGTTAGGCTGTGGGAGAGAGAGGTTAGGGATAGGCCATGGGGCTGGGGAAAGGATGGGGTCAGGCTGCAAGGCGGGAGGTTAGGTTGTGGGAGAGGGAGGCTAGGGTTAGGCTGCGGGGGTGGGAAAGGTTGGGGTTAGGCTGTGGGGCAGGGGGTTAGGTTGTGGGAGAGGGAGGCTAGGGGGTGGGAAAGGTTGGGGTTAGGCTGTGGGTGGGGGCTTAGGTTGTGGGAGAGGGAGGTTAGGGTTAGGCTGCGGGGGTGGGAAAGGTTGGGGTTAGGCTGCGGGGCAGGGGGTTAGGTTGTGGGAGAGGGTGGTTAGGGTTAGACTGCGGGGGGGGGGGGGGTTAGGCTGTGGGCTGGGGGGGGAGAGGATAGTGTTAGGCTGTGGGGAGTCGGGGTTTAGAGTTAGGCTGCTGGAAGGGAAGGTTATGGTTAGGCTGCAGGAGGGGTGGAACAAGTATAGGATTAGGGGTAGGATGAAATTAGTGATGTGCACCGGAAATTTTTCGGATTTTGTGTTTTGGTTTTGGGTTCGGTTCCGCGGCCGTGTTTTGGGTTCGAACGCGTTTTGGCAAAACCTCACCGAATTTTTTTCGTCGGATTCGGGTGTGTTTTGGATTCGGGTGTTTTTTTCAAACAGCTTAAATCATAGAATTTGGGGGTCATTTTGATCCCATAGTATTATTAACCTCAATAACCATAATTTCCACTCATTTTCAGTCTATTCTGAACACCTCACACCTCACAATATTATTTTTAGTCCTAAAATTTGCACCGAGGTAGCTGTGTGACTAAGCTAAGCGACCCTAGTGGCCGACACAAACACCTGGCCCATCTAGGAGTGGCACTGCAGTGTCAGACAGGATGGCCCTTCAAAAAAATACTCCCCAAACAGCACATGACGCAAAGAAAAAAAGAGGCGCAATGAGGTAGCTGTGTGACTAAGATAAGCGACCCAAGTGGCCGACACAAACACCTGGCCCATCTAGGAGTGGCACTGCAGTGTCACGCAGGATGGCCCTTCAAAAAAATACTCCCCAAACAGCACATGACGCAAAAAAAAAAGAGGCGCAATGAGGTAGCTGTGTGACTAAGATAAGCGACCTAAGTGGCCGACACAAACACCTGACCCATCTAGGAGTGGCACTGCAGTGTCACGCAGGATGGCCCTTCAAAAAAATACTCCCCAAACAGCACATGAAGCAAAGAAAAAAAGAGGCGCACCAAGGTCGCTGTGTGACTAAGTTAAGCGACACAAGTGGCCGACACAAACACCTGGCCCATCTAGGAGTGGCACTGCAGTGTCACGCAGGATGGCCCTTCAAAAAAATACTCCCCAAACAGCACATGACGCAAAGAAAAAAAGAGGCGCACCAAGGTCGCTGTGTGACTAAGTTAAGCGACACAAGTGGCCGACACAAACACCTGGCCCATCTAAGAGTGGCACTGCAGTGTCACGCAGGATGGCCCTTCAAAAAAATACTCCCCAAACAGCACATGACGCAAAGAAAAAAAGAGGCGCACCAAGGTCGCTGTGTGACTAAGTTAAGCGACACAAGTGGCTGACACAAACACCTGGCCCATCTATGAGTGGCACTGCAGTGTCACGCAGGATGGCCCTTCAAAAAAATACTCCCCAAACAGCACATGACGCAAAGAAAAAAAGAGGCGCACCAAGGTCGCTGTGTGATTAAGTTAAGCGACACAAGTCCACCTCATCATCATCGTCCGATTCATCACCCCTTTCACTGTGTACATCCCCCTCCTCACAGATTATTAATTCGTCCCCACTGGAATCCACCATCTCAGGTCCCCGTGTACTTTCTGGAGGCAATTGCTGCTGGTGAATGTCTCCACGGAGGAATTGATTATAATTCATTTTAATGAACATCATCTTCTCCACATTTTCTGGAAGTAACCTCGTACGCCGATTGCTGACAAGGTGAGCGGCGGCACTAAACACTCTTTCGGAGTACACACTGGAGGGAGGGCAACTTAGGTAGAATAAAGCCAGTTTCTGCAAGGGCCTCCAAATTGCCTCTTTTTCCTGCCAGTATACGTACGGACTGTCTGACGTGCCTACTTGGATGCGGTCACTCATATAATCCTCCACCATTCTTTCAATGGTGAGAGAATCATATGCAGTGACAGTAGACGACATGTCAGTAATCGTTGCCAGGTCCTTCAGTCCGGACCAGATGTCAGCACTCGCTCCAGACTGCCCTGCATCACCGCCAGCGGGTGGGCTCGGAATTCGTAGCCTTTTCCTCGCACCCCCAGTTGCGGGAGAATGTGAAGGAGGAGCTGTTGACGGGTCGCGTTCCGCTTGATTTGACAATTTTCTCACCAGCAGGTCTTTGAACCTCTGCAGACTTGTGTCTGCCGGAAAGAGAGATACAACGTAGGTTTTAAATCTAGGATCGAGTACGGTGGCCAAAATGTAGTGCTCTGATTTCAACAGATTGACCACCCGTGAATCCTGGTTAAGCGAATGAAGGGCTCCGTCCACAAGTCCCACATGCCTAGCAGAATCGCTCTGTTTTAGCTCCTCCTTCAATGCCTCCAGCTTCTTCTGCAAAAGCCTGATGAGGGGAATGACCTGACTCAGGCTGGCAGTGTCTGAACGGACTTCACGTGTGGCAAGTTCAAAAGGTTGCAGAACCTTGCACAACGTTGAAATCATTCTCCACTGCGCTTGAGTCAGGTGCATTCCACCTCCTTTGCCTATATCGTGGGCAGATGTATAGGCTTGAATGGCCTTTTGCTGCTCCTCCATCCTCTGAAGCATATAGAGGGTAGTATTCCACCTCGTTACCACCTCTTGCTTCAGATGATGGCAGGGCAGGTTCAGGTGTTTTTGGTGGTGCTCCAGTCTTCTGTACGCGGTGCCTGTACGCCGAAAGTGGCCCGCAATTCTTCTGGCCACCGACAGCATCTCTTGCACGCCCCTGTCGTTTTTTAAATAATTCTGCACCACCAAATTCAATGTATGTGCAAAACATGGGACGTGCTGGAATTTGCCCAGATGTAATGCACGCACAATATTGCTGGCGTTGTCCGATGCCACAAATCCCCAGGAGAGTCCAATTGGGGTAAGCCATTCTGCGATGATCTTCCTCAGTTGCCGTAAGAGGTTTTCAGCTGTGTGCGTATTCTGGAAAGCGGTGATACAAAGCGTAGCCTGCCTAGGAACGAGTTGGAGTTTGCGAGATGCTGCTACTGGTGCCGCCGCTGCTGTTCTTGAAGCGGGAGGCAATACATCTACCCAGTGGGCTGTCACAGTCATGTAGTCCTGAGTCTGCCCTGCTCCACTTGTCCACATGTCCGTGGTTAAGTGGACATTGGGTACAACTGCATTTTTTAGGACACTGGTGACTCTTTTTCTGAGGTCTGTGTACATTCTCGGTATCACCTGCCTAGAGAAATGGAACCTAGATGGTATTTGGTACCGGGGACACAGTACCTCAATCAAGTCTATAGTTGCCTCTAAAGTAACGATGGATACCGGAACCACGTTTCTCACCGTCCAGGCTGCCAAGGCCTCAGTTATCCGCTTTGCAGCAGGATGACTGCTGTGATATTTCATCTTCCTCGCAAAGGACTGTTGGACAGTCAATTGCTTACTGGAAGTAGTACAAGTGGTCTTCCGACTTCCCCTCTGGGATGACGATCGACTCCCAGCAGCAACAACAGCAGCGCCAGCAGCAGTAGGCGTTACACTTAAGGATGCATCGGAGGAATCCCAGGCAGGAGAGGACTCGTCAGACTTGCATGTGACATGGCCTGCAGGACTATTGGCTCTCCTGTCTAAGGAGGAAATTGACACTGAGGGAGTTGGTGGTGTGGTTTGCAGGAGCTTGGTTACAGATTTAGTGGTCAGTGGACTGCTTCCGCTGTCACCCAAAGTTTTTGAACTTGTCACTGACTTATGATGAATGCGCTGCAGGTGACGTATAAGGGAGGATGTTCCGAGGTGGTTAATGTCCTTACCCCTACTTATTACAGCTTGACAAAGGCAACACACGGCTTGACACCTGTTGTCCGCATTTGTTATGAAATAATTCCACACCGAAGAGCTGATTTTTTTTGTATTTAGACCAGGCATGTCAATGGCCATATTCCTCCCACGGACAACAGGTGTCTCCCCGGGTGCCTGACTTAAACAAACCACCTCACCATCAGAATCCTCCTTGTCAATTTCCTCCCCAGCGCCAGCAACACCCATATCCTCATCCTGGTGTACTTCAACACTGACATCTTCAATTTGACTATCAGGAACTGGACTGCGGGTGCTCCTTCCAGCACTTGCAGGGGGCGTGCAAATGGTGGAAGGCGCAAGCTCTTCCCGTCCAGTGTTGGGAAGGTCAGGCATTGCAACCGACACAATTGGACTCTCCTTGGGGATTTGTGATTTCGAAGAACGCACAGTTCTTTGCTGTGCTTTTGCCAGCTTAAGTCTTTTCATTTTTCTAGCGAGAGGCTGAGTGCTTCCATCCTCATGTGAAGCTGAACCACTAGCCATGAACATAGGCCAGGGCCTCAGCCGTTCCTTGCCACTCCGTGTCGTAAATGGCATATTGGCAAGTTTACGCTTCTCCTCAGACGCTTTTAATTTTGATTTTTGGGTCATTTTACTGATCTTTTGTGTTTTGGATTTTACATGCTCTATACTATGACATTGGGCATCGGCCTTGGCAGACGACGTTGATGGCATTTCATCGTCTCGGCCATGACTAGTGGCAGCAGCTTCAGCACGAGGTGGAAGTGGATCTTGATCTTTCCCTATTTTTTTAACCTCCACATTTTTGTTCTCCATATCTTGCGCACAACTAAAAGCCACCACAGGTATACAATGTAGATGGATGGATAGTATACTATTATTACTTATGGACGACGAGTGACGACACAGAGGTAGGTACAGCCATGGCCTACCGTACTGCTATATATATAATATATACAGAATAATAATAACGGACCTGGTGGACACTGTCAGCAGACTGCTAAACTAGTATGAAGAAAAAAAAGCCACCACAGGTATACAATGTAGATGGATGGATAGTATACTATTATTACTTATGGACGACGAGTGACGACACAGAGGTAGGTACAGCCGTGGCCTACCGTACTGCTATATATATAATATATACAGAATAATAATAACGGACCTGGTGGACACTGTCAGCAGACTGCTAAACTAGTATGAAGAAAAAAAGCCACCACAGGTATACAATGTAGATGGATGGATAGTATAGTATTATTACTTATGGACGACGAGTGACGACACAGAGGTAGGTACAGCCGTGGTCTACCGTACTGCTATATATATAATATATACAGAATAATAATAACGGACCTGGTGGACACTGTCAGCAGACTGCTAAACTAGTATGAAGAAAAAAAAAGCCACCACAGGTATACAATGTAGATGGATGGATAGTATAGTATTATTACTTATGGACGACGAGTGACGACACAGAGGTAGGTACAGCCGTGGCCTACCGTACTGCTATATATATAATATATACAGAATAATAATAACGGACCTGGTGGACACTGTCAGCAGACTGCTAAACTAGTATGAAGAAAAAAAAGCCACCACAGGTATACAATGTAGATGGATGGATAGTATACTATTATTACTTATGGACGACGAGTGACGACACAGAGGTAGGTACAGCCGTGGCCTACCGTACTGCTATATATATAATATATACAGAATAATAATAACGGACCTGGTGGACACTGTCAGCAGACTGCTAAACTAGTATGAAGAAAAAAAAGCCACCACAGGTATACAATGTAGATGGATGGATAGTATAGTATTATTACTTATGGACGACGAGTGACGACACAGAGGTAGGTACAGCCGTGGCCTACCGTACTGCTATATATATAATATATACAGAATAATAATAACGGACCTGGTGGACACTGTCAGCAGACTGCTAAACTAGTATGA
Source organism: Pseudophryne corroboree (assembly GCF_028390025.1). Classification (NCBI taxonomy): domain Eukaryota; kingdom Metazoa; phylum Chordata; class Amphibia; order Anura; family Myobatrachidae; genus Pseudophryne; species Pseudophryne corroboree. Next base: position 44,206,443 of record NC_086452.1, read on the forward strand.
AGAAAAAAAAGCCACCACAGGTATACAATGTAGATGGATGGATAGTATACTATTATTACTTATGGACGACGAGTGACGACACAGAGGTAGGTACAGCCGTGGCCTACCATACTGCTATATATATAATATATACAGAATAATAATAACGGACCTGGTGGACACTGTCAGCAGACTGCTAAACTAGTATGAAGAAAAAAAAGCCACCACAGGTATACAATGTAGATGGATGGATAGTATAGTATTATTACTTATGGACGACGAGTGACGACACAGAGGTAGGTACAGCCGTGGCCTACCGTACTGCTATATATATATAATATATACAGAATAATAATAACGGACCTGGTGGACACTGTCAGCAGACTGCTAAACTAGTATGAAGAAAAAAAAGCCACCACAGGTATACAATGAAGATGGATGGATAGTATAGTATTATTACTTATGGACGACGAGTGACGACACAGAGGTAGGTACAGCCGTGGCCTACCGTACTGCTATATATATAATATATACAGAATAATAATAACGGACCTGGTGGACACTGTCAGCAGACTGCTAAACTAGTATGAAGAAAAAAAAGCCACCACAGGTATACAATGTAGATGGATGGATAGTATAGTATTATTACTTATGGACGACGAGTGACGACACAGAGGTAGGTACAGCCGTGGCCTACCGTACTGCTATATATATAATATATACAGAATAATAATAACGGACCTGGTGGACACTGCCAGCAGACTGCTAAACTAGTATGAAGAAAAAAAAGCCACCACAGGTATACAATGTAGATGGATGGATAGTATAGTATTATTACTTATGGACGACGAGTGACGACACAGAGGTAGGTACAGCCGTGGCCTACCGTACTGCTATATATATAATATATACAGAATAATAATAACGGACCTGGTGGACACTGTCAGCAGACTGCTAAACTAGTATGAAGAAAAAAAAGCCACCACAGGTATACAATGTAGATGGATGGATAGTATAGTATTATTACTTATGGACGACGAGTGACGACACAGAGGTAGGTACAGCCGTGGCCTACCGTACTGCTATATATATAATATATACAGAATAATAATAACGGACCTGGTGGACACTGTCAGCAGACTGCTAAACTAGTATGAAGAAAAAAAAGCCACCACAGGTATACAATGTAGATGGATGGATAGTATACTATTATTACTTATGGACGACGAGTGACGACACAGAGGTAGGTACAGCCGTGGCCTACCATAATGCTATATATATAATATATACAGAATAATAATAACGGACCTGGTGGACACTGTCAGCAGACTGCTAAACTAGTATGAAGAAAAAAAAGCCACCACAGGTATACAATGTAGATGGATGGATAGTATAGTATTATTACTTATGGACGACGAGTGACGACACAGAGGTAGGTACAGCCGTGGCCTACCGTACTGCTATATATATATAATATATACAGAATAATAATAACGGACCTGGTGGACACTGTCAGCAGACTGCTAAACTAGTATGAAGAAAAAAAAGCCACCACAGGTATACAATGAAGATGGATGGATAGTATAGTATTATTACTTATGGACGACGAGCGACGACACAGAGGTAGGTACAGCCGTGGCCTACCGTACTGCTATATATATAATATATACAGAATAATAATAACGGACCTGGTGGACACTGTCAGCAGACTGCTAAACTAGTATGAAGAAAAAAAAGCCACCACAGGTATACAATGTAGATGGATGGATAGTATAGTATTATTACTTATGGACGACGAGTGACGACACAGAGGTAGGTACAGCCGTGGCCTACCGTACTGCTATATATATAATATATACAGAATAATAATAACGGACCTGGTGGACACTGCCAGCAGACTGCTAAACTAGTATGAAGAAAAAAAAGCCACCACAGGTATACAATGTAGATGGATGGATAGTATACTATTATTACTTATGGACGACGAGTGACGACACAGAGGTAGGTACAGCCGTGGCCTACCGTACTGCTATATATATAATATATACAGAATAATAATAACGGACCTGGTGGACACTGTCAGCAGACTGCTAAACTAGTATGAAGAAAAAAAAGCCACCACAGGTATACAATGTAGATGGATGGATAGTATAGTATTATTACTTATGGACGACGAGTGACGACACAGAGGTAGGTACAGCCGTGGCCTACCGTACTGCTATATATATATAATATATACAGAATAATAATAACGGACCTGGTGGACACTGTCAGCAGACTGCTAAACTAGTATGAAGAAAAAAAAGCCACCAAAGGTATACAATGTAGATGGATGGATAGTATAGTATTATTACTTATGGACGACGAGTGACGACACAGAGGTAGGTACAGCCGTGGCCTACCGTACTGCTATATATATAATATATACAGAATAATAATAACGGACCTGGTGGACACTGTCAGCAGACTGCTAAACTAGTATGAAGAAAAAAAAAGCCACCACAGGTATACAATGTAGATGGATGGATAGTATAGTAATATTACTTATGGACGACGAGTGACGACACAGAGGTAGGTACAGCCGTGGCCTACCGTACTGCTATATATATAATATATACAGAATAATAATAACGGACCTGGTGGACACTGTCAGCAGACTGCTAAACTAGTATGAAGAAAAAAAAGCCACCACAGGTATACAATGTAGATGGATGGATAGTATAGTATTATTACTTATGGACGACGAGTGACGACACAGAGGTAGGTACAGCCGTGGCCTACCGTACTGCTATATATATATAATATATACAGAATAATAATAACGGACCTGGTGGACACTGTCAGCAGACTGCTAAACTAGTATGAAGAAAAAAAAGCCACCAAAGGTATACAATGTAGATGGATGGATAGTATACTATTATTACTTATGGACGACGAGTGACGACACAGAGGTAGGTACAGCCGTGGCCTACCGTACTGCTATATATATAATATATACAGAATAATAATAACGGACCTGGTGGACACTGTCAGCAGACTGCTAAACTAGTATGAAGAAAAAAAAGCCACCACAGGTATACAATGTAGATGGATGGATAGTATAGTATTATTACTTATGGACGACGAGTGACGACACAGAGGTAGGTACAGCCGTGGCCTACCGTACTGCTATATATATATATAATATATACATAATAATAATAACGGACCTGGTGGACACTGTCAGCAGACTGCTAAACTAGTATGAAGAAAAAAAAGCCACCACAGGTATACAATGTAGATGGATGGATAGTATAGTATTATTACTTATGGACGACGAGTGACGACACAGAGGTAGGTACAGCCGTGGCCTACCGTACTGCTATATATATAATATATACAGAATAATAATAACGGACCTGGTGGACACTGTCAGCAGACTGCTAAACTAGTATGAAGAAAAAAAAGCCACCACAGGTATACAATGTAGATGGATGGATAGTATACTATTATTACTTATGGACGACGAGTGACGACACAGAGGTAGGTACAGCCGTGGCCTACCGTACTGCTATATATATAATATATACAGAATAATAATAACGGACCTGGTGGACACTGTCAGCAGACTGCTAAACTAGTATGAAGAAAAAAAAGCCACCACAGGTATACAATGTAGATGGATGGATAGTATACTATTATTACTTATGGACGACGAGTGACGACACAGAGGTAGATACAGCCGTGGCCTACCGTACTGCTATATATATAATATATACAGAATAATAATAACGGACCTGGTGGACACTGTCAGCAGACTGCTAAACTAGTATGAAGAAAAAAAAGCCACCACAGGTATACAATGTAGATGGATGGATAGTATAGTATTATTACTTATGGACGACGAGTGACGACACAGAGGTAGGTACAGCCGTGGCCTACCGTACTGCTATATATATATATAATATATACATAATAATAATAACGGACCTGGTGGACACTGTCAGCAGACTGCTAAACTAGTATGAAGAAAAAAAAGCCACCACAGGTATACAATGTAGATGGATGGATAGTATAGTATTATTACTTATGGACGACGAGTGACGACACAGAGGTAGGTACAGCCGTGGCCTACCGTACTGCTATATATATAATATATACAGAATAATAATAACGGACCTGGTGGACACTGTCAGCAGACTGCTAAACTAGTATGAAGAAAAAAAAGCCACCACAGGTATACAATGTAGATGGATGGATAGTATACTATTATTACTTATGGACGACGAGTGACGACACAGAGGTAGGTACAGCCGTGGCCTACCGTACTGCTATATATATAATATATACAGAATAATAATAACGGACCTGGTGGACACTGTCAGCAGACTGCTAAACTAGTATGAAGAAAAAAAAGCCACCACAGGTATACAATGTAGATGGATGGATAGTATACTATTATTACTTATGGACGACGAGTGACGACACAGAGGTAGATACAGCCGTGGCCTACCGTACTGCTATATATATAATATATACAGAATAATAATAACGGACCTGGTGGACACTGTCAGCAGACTGCTAAACTAGTATGAAGAAAAAAAAAGCCACCACAGGTATACAATGTAGATGGATGGATAGTATAGTATTATTACTTATGGACGACGAGTGACGACACAGAGGTAGGTACAGCCGTGGCCTACCGTACTGCTATATAATATATACAGAATAATAATAACGGACCTGGTGGACACTGTCAGCAGACTGCTAAACTAGTATGAAGAAAAAAAAGCCACCGCAGGTATACAATGTAGATGGATGGATAGTATACTATTATTACTTATGGACGACGAGTGACGACACAGAGGTAGGTACAGCCGTGGCCTACCGTACTGCTATATATATAATATACTGTATAATAAATGGACCTGGTGGACACTGTCAGCAGACTGCTAAACTACTAGTATAAAGAAAAAAAGCCACCACAGGAGTGTTTTTCAGGCAGACAAACGTATACTGGACTGGTGGTCACTGTCAGCAAAACTGTGCACTGTACTCCTGCTATAACTGCTCCCCAGTCCCCACAATTAGGCAGTGTGAGCAGTGCACTCAGCACAGATATATCATGCAGCACACTGAGCACAGATATGGTATGGAGCGTTTTTTTCAGGCAGAGAACGGATTAAACTGGTGGTCACACTCACTACTATCAGCAAAACCCTGCACTGTACTCCTAACAGCTGCTCCCCGTCCCCAATCCTCCCCACAATTATAACATTGTCACTCTTAGTCTTTTCTATTATGACTATAACGGAGAGGACGCCAGCCACGTCCTCTCCCTATCAATCTCAATGCACGTGTGAAAATGGCAGCGACGCGCGGCTGCTTATATAGAATCCGAATCTCGCGAGAATCCGACAGCGGAATGATGACGTTCGGGCGCGCTCGGTTTACCCGAGCCACACGGGAGAATCCGAGCACGGCTCGGACCCGTGTAAAAAGGCTGAAGTCCGGGGGGGTTCGGTTTCCGAGAAACCGAACCCGCTCATCACTAGATGAAATACTTACCCAAAAAGGGGGATACGCACGTACAGATGTGTCCCAGAGATGTGTGCTGAGTGAGTGAAAAAAATAATAAAAACTGCTCACTTCTCTCAGCGGTGGAGTAAGCGATCTGACTAGATTTGGCATGCAGGCCAATGTAGAGTCAGCGACAGGAATGCGCGAGCCGCACATCTCTATCATTATGGGGTTTACACACGGAGCAATGTGTGCTTAACTTCTAAGCAATCTAGTCAGATTTAAGCACACATCTCTACGTGTGTACCCCCTTTCGTCTTCTGACTGGGATTTCGTACCCAACCCATGTGAATGGCTAAATATTCTGTGCATCGCTGCATTATATGTGTGCACTATATAAATAACTTACGAAATAAATAGTGCCTCGATGATTAAATTAACATTAAAACTATTTCCCATTGCTCGGGCATATGTGTACTCTTGCGGAGATACATGAGAAGAGTGCTGGAGGACCTGTCTGATAATAACTGTAGCCAGGTTCTATTCTGCAGCCATAAAACAGGGTATTTACTATAAGTAGAGGCTAATACTGGGATGACAGCTGAGCCTGCTCTGTCTCGTACATTCTGTCACTGCGAGAAGCTATAAAACAGCCCTGAGTGGCTAGACTGTTCCTTATGAGCGCAGGTCATGTGACAGAGGCCCGTCCACGCCGCACGTTTGTCTGCTTCCCCTGGCTCAGCCACTGCTTGCGATATTCCTGTGACTGTGTACAGAGGACATATGGGGGGGGGGGGGGGGGGGGGATTCCACACGGGCTGCTGGACCCCCCTGTCCTTAAGGAGAATAATAGAACAATAACAGCTCGGGGAACACGGAACACAAATGGAAAAATTCACCCACAATAACAACAATCCAAACACTTCTGCGTTATTCCCCGCACAGGAGCACACAAGACTGAGATGCACTTTATGGGATAAATAAACCATACGGCACTTTTCAAAGCTGTTGCGTCTGCAGCGGTTTTGTTGAATTTTGTTCAAGCGGTTATTATAATCAAAACATAACTGGCCTGTTTATTTAATTGATTAGAATTTGCCCCTTTTATATCTGGCGCATGAAACCGCAGAAGACACAACAGCTTTGAAAAGTGCTGCAGAGTAAACGTCGGGCCTAATTCAGACCTGATCGCAGCAGCAAAATTGTTCTCTAATGGGCAAACCATGTGCACTGCAGGGGGTGGGGAGGCAGATGTAACATGTGCAGAGAGATTTAGATTTAGGTGGGGTGTGTTCAGGTTGAAATATAAACAATATAACCCACCTAAATCTAAATCTCTCTGCACATGTTACATCTGCCTCCCCACCCCCTGCAGTGCACATGGTTTTGTCCATTATAGAACAATTCTGCTGCTGCAATCAGGTCTGTATTAGTCCCCTTAGCATGAAGGTGCAACATTTGCACTTGACTAAACTATAGCAGCCAGACACTTTAATGTCCATTAATGGGCAGGGATGCGGTTAAGATGTCGGCAGTCGGGATCATGGCAGTCAGAATTCCGAGGCAGGAATCCCGACACCCATCAGAATGCCGACGCGGAATACCGACAAAGTCAGGAGACCAACGCCGGAATCCCGACCGTAAGTACAGCGGGTGGGTTAGAATTAGGGTCGGGAGGGGAGGTCAGGTTTAGGTGGGGGCAAGGGGATAACTCTTTGCTGGTCTGAGCAGCAGTGGGCCCCTTAGTCCTCAGGGCCCCCGGGGCAATGCACCTTCTGCACCAATAGTATATCCTCCTCTGACTGACTGTTCGGGTCAGTTATATATGTAAAATTGTGTATGATTAAGTGAATGATCATAACCTGGGCTAATGGGGAACTCAGGGCTAATAAACTTGAGTCCTACTGGAGAACAGTGCTATAAATAATAATAATAATAATAATAATAATAATAATAATAATAGTGCACTCTGCAGTAACGACATGTATAGTGTGATGACTAGCTAAAACAGTGGTTCTCAAACTGTGCCGTGGCCCCCTGGGGTGCCTCAGGACTCTTGCAGGGGTGCCCTGGGTTCAGGGCCGGTTCTTGCCCTTTTGGCGCCCCAGGCGGGAAATAGGGGCGTGGCTTCATACAGGGGGCGTGGTCAGTTATGCCCCCTGTAAAGTAGAGTAGCACCGCTGAAAAATAAATAAAAATTAATTAATACTTACTATCCCCGCTCCCGACCGCTGCAGACCTCCGCCGACGCCGCTCCTCTCCTCGGATCTGGCATAGACAGACACTAGAGGTCAATTATGACCCCTAGCGTCTGTGTCAGTCCTACAATGCTGTGCGGTGCGCGATGACGTCATCGCGCACCGCACAGCAAAGGTCCTCTCCACGAAGGGAAACTAGACGCATAGCGTCTAGTTCCCTTCACAGCGGGGAACCAGCGGGGGACACAGCTGGCAGCGGGGGGCACAGCAGTAGCGGATCTTGCCATGGTGCGGCGCCCTCCAGAAGGCGGCACCCCGGGCAAAAGTCCTGCTTGCCCGTGGCAAGATCTGCTACTGCCTGGGTTGGTGGTCCAGGACCAATTCAAATTAATTATGGTCAAAGTAATAGGTAAAACCAGAGCGGTGTCTGCTAATTTAAAATATGTGGACAAACAGAAGCAAATCCTGTCCCTCACCACATATCTGAACCTAATTAAACACAAGTAACTTAAGGGGGGTACACATGGAGAGATCCGTGTTTAAAATCTAAGCAATCTGACTGGATTGCTTACATTTTAAGCACAGGTCTGCAGTGATTCCAAAAACTTTAGGAACCACAGAGCTAAAACAAATAGTCTATATCTTGGGATCAAAGACATGTTACATAAACACACATTAAAGATACATAAACACGCAGTAAGTCGGAATAAAATAAAGCGCCTGCGAATAACCTGTTGGGACTGTTATGTGTTTAGAATACAGTTCTAGTGTTGGATACAGTCTGTATGAGCGCACACATGTTCTGACATGTCTCAAGGGATTGTACTGTGTAAGTATCTAAACGTCTTTCCCCTGTATTACGTCAGACAGAATTGTAAGAGGTTAATGTCCCACTTCCCAGCAATGATCCTGCCCCAGCCCATCCTCACACAGGATCTCTGGTGTAAGGGCTGTGCAATAGCAAGGGAGCGTCTGCCAAGCTCACAGAGGAGCACTGCCGCAGTGTCAGTGTACTGATTGCAGCCACAGAAGCGGCTGACTGTTGTCAGACACTCCCCCAGACTGAGTGTAATATAATGTGGCTTATCCTTTCACTACCAATCCTAGCCTGGTTTTCCCTTATCCCTTACCCCGCACAATGCTGTGTACTGCACTTTGTTACCTCATTCATTTTTTTTTTTCAATCCGCAAATAACATTAATTAGGGGAGATTTATCAAAGTTAGGAGAGAGATCAAGTACCAACCAATCAGCGCCTGTTATTTTTTTTTATACACAGCCTTTAACATGACAGGAGCTGATTGGTTAGCACTTTATCTCTCAATAGGAGCCAAAGCCGGATTATGGGAGGGGCGTCAGGGGCGGTCGTCCCGGGCCCCCCACACTCAGGGGGCCCACACACTGTCAGAAATCACGGGTGGTGAGTACCGGGTGGCATGGAGGGGAGAGGGGCACTGTGGTCATTTTGGGGTGTGGTATTCTGGATAGACGGAGTGTGAACAGGGCAAGGGGTAATTTTATTGGAGGGGGCCCCCACAATTTGGTTGTCCCGGGCCCCCACAAGATTTATTCCGGCCCTGATAGGAGCATCCAGACTCTAAACCTACTTTCAGCAAACTCCACAGCTACCCTAAGGACCACACAATGTGGGAGGTCCCTATGCGTTTCATCTCTTTGATGAAGTCGAGATGTGAACCCTGTGAGTTGGGAAATTACGTCGGGTGGACCACAGGGGAAAGTCTATCTAGACTTGGTTTGTGTGTTATGCACTCTTCATAATGCATTTTTCTTTTTGTTCCTGAAACTGCATTGGTGAAAATCCTTCCCTGACACTGGATGGAAGAGCACATGCATTTTTATTTTTTTCTGGACTAAGCACAACACAAAATCAAGTTACTGTTATTTTCGTGTGCTCCCCCTCTCCCTTATCTATATGTATATGACATATATGCACACTCAGTGGTCACACGCTTCTTAGTGCAAATATTTAATTAGTCAATCATGTTCATGTGGCATCAACTGAATGAATAAAAACATGTAGATATGGTCAAGAGGTTCAGTTGTTGTTCAGATCAAACACCAGAATGAGGAAGAAATGTGATCAAAGCGACTTTAGCTGTGGAGTGGATACGGCGAGTTGAGCATATGAGAAACCGCTGAGCTCTTGAGAATTTTCACACACAACAGTCTCTAGTGGGGAGCAAAACAAAACATATCTAGTGAGCGACAGTTCTGTGAGCAAGACACTTTTGTAAAGTGGAAGGACAGAGGAAAATGGGCAGTTCAAGCTGACAGCGATTTAAGGCTACGGCCACACATAGGGGCCAAGCGGGCCCCACATGGCCGGGAGAGGGGTTCTGTGTGCACACGGATCCTGTCCTGCGGGATGCCGCAGAACAAGATCCGGCCAGTGACACAGAGGATTTCAATGTAACACAGTGCAGCACAGCCGCACTGTGTGAACACAGACATTGAAATCTATGTGTTCACATTGAAACCCTGTTGTCCTGCCGTCAGGCCAAACCGCAGCATGCTGCAGTCGGACCCGGCGGTGGTGGGACTGCCGCACATGTGTGGGCGCCTGCATAGGCGCCCATGTGCACTCTCCTTCCGGCCAAGCGGGTCCCGCTAAACGGGCCCTGCATGGCCGCTATGTGTGGTCGTAGGATTAATGACCGTGCGCACAGTACTGTATGCCCAACTTGGATGGTCTACTGAAAGGGTTAAAGCTCGTCTCTGCTTCAATGTCATAGAATTGCTTGTGTTATAGAACTTAATGTTCCAGCACATTTTTTGCTACTGTCCTTGTCTGTTATCTTTTTTATACCGTGTGAATAACCTTCCTATTTGAGTACCAACTTGCCCATATATGCATATCCTTCCACTGCGGCAGTTCCTAGCCAATCATGTTCTGTTAGCCCCTTTTGTGTTCTGTCCAATTAGTTATTGACTTTGGATATACACGCCCTAAATCCTTTCTTTTATATACTTTTGTTAAACCAACAATAAACAGTGTGAATCTTTACTGCTTGTGTTGTGCATGTTACTCGTAGCATAAAAGGTTTACACTCACGGACGTCTAAGAGGCTATCACATCGAGGGTTAAAGGATAGAGGAGGAATCCTTTCAAGTGGGGGCTCCGTCCGCGATTCAGTTGATCGTCCCCGGATGGTAAGATAGAGAATTTATTGTCTGTCTTTGCCATACGGGATTGCGGTCATACACTGAAGCTGAATCCGTGTCAGTGTTCTGGGAACACGTGACCAAACATCTTTAATGTCTGGGACTTAAAGATACGTCTGAGAAGGGACCGGGGGTCCAAGCGCAATTCTCCAAAGACGTTAGTATCTGGGATACTTAAAATAGACCTGGGAGTCTATACATAACGTAGATTTTACCTCGATTTGATTGTCTATTATGTTATGGCCATAACAGATATTAGAGTATAAGTTTCATGTATTCAGCTTGACGGGTGGTAAGTGCACGTCTGTTGAATACCCTTATAACTTTCTTGCTTCCTATCACAATACGCTGCATTTCCAAGTCCCTGTACGAGTGGTGAGTAAACGTACAGATTATTACTATCAATTGTTTTTTGTTAAAGTACTATGCAGATGATATTGTGATATTGTCAATAACTAATTAACTGGTTAGCTGATACATGCATAGAAAGTTGTTGGAAATTGTGTTTTTACTATGGGCTCTGGTCAGAGTAAGAAAACTGTATACCCCCCTCCGAGACATGTAAAGAATACGTGGCCCGTAGTTCTACCTCTGATTATTATTTGATTGATCCCTGGGTGGATAATTTAGCAGGGTAGACAGAGAAAGCAGGACAGGACCCATTCCCATGGGAAGGCAGTAATTACCCTTTCTATATGGAGGATTAAAAATATCAGTTCCCAACAGCACAGAAGCGAAGAAGTGAGAAACTGTAAATCTTTGAAATCCCTCTCGCCTCCCCCTTACATTCCAATATATCCAGCGCTTAAAGACACAGATCTCTTAGCAGCAGTAACCCTTTCACACCAGATGGGATCGCCTCCAACTCCACTGCTAGAAAATGCGTCCACTAGCTCTATCCCTAACGCACCAGTAACCCAGAGTTTAGATAATAGTAAAACACTGTCCCAAGCCCACCATTACCCCCGATGGCTGTATATCTTATTTGCGCAAAGCTTGCAAAGGACGCAGCTATACACATATGAAGGAAGTCTTTAAAACCCGTGCTCCTTTGCCTGTGTTTCTTTGCCTGTCGCTGTAGCTTGTAAACAGAAACCTTCATAGTCTGTTACTGAGTTTTGGAAAAGGTTTAAGGACTGCTGGACAGATGACGCTGGCTTACCTTTGCTTAACTCAGAAAGCTTACTCATTTCCACCTTCATTAACAACCTTCTACCTTCTGTCATAGTTTCTGTTAAGCAAAGCGTCTCTTCCTGGACTTCTGATAGTACGATAGAAAAAAAAAAAAAAAAAAAACATCTGTATGAGAAAGAGGCTGCAGGGTGTTTTGATGTAAAGAAACCTGCACTCACTCATAACTATCAGAACTCCAGACGCTTTGACAGACAGAACCAACCCCGCAGTCAGGGAAAGATTCACCTCTGCTGCCACTTATTATAAATGGAAGTAAAGTTCCCTTTTTTGTGGACAGCGGTGCAACAACCAGTGTTTTGTGTTCTGACCTATATGATGGTGATTTGGAAAAGACTGCTCCTTCAATGGGAGTCAATGGGATACCCACCAATGCCTGACTTAGCTCAAGTAAACCCCGCTCTTTGGTCGGAAGGTCCATATGACACTGGCCTAATCTCATGCACACCATATAAGGCCAATCTCAAACCCGACTCACAACCTGTTTATCAAAAGCAGTATCCCCTCTCACCAGTAAAGATAGAAGGTCTCATACAGCAATTCTTACAACAGGGTATTCTCAGACATATTGTATCACCATACTGTACTCCTGTGAACCCTGTTGCCAAAGCTGATGGCAGTATAAGATTTGTACAGGATCTCAGAGCGATCAATCAGTTAATTGTCCCAATTGCACCAATTGTTCCAGATGTAAACTCACTCATTTCTGCAATCCCTGCAGATGCTGCGTTCTTCTCTGTAATTGATTTGAAGAATGCCTTTTTCAGCATACCTGTAGATTCACAGACACAATTACTTTTTGCCTTTTCTTTTGAGGGTAAACAACTTACCTGGTGCAGATTATTGACGCACCTGTTGTCTCCAGGCCACATTGGGGCCCTGGCAACCTCACCATGGTTCAGTCCTGCTACAGTATGCAGATGATCTGCTGCTCTGTAGTCAAACTGAGGAGGCCTGCCGAGAGGATGGTGTTTCATTACTAAACTGGCTTTGTGAATGTGGACACAAGGTGTCCAAAACAAAAATGCAATGGTGTAAAAAGCATGTTGATTACTTAGGTTTTGTGCTCACTCAGGGAGAGAGGAAAGTCAGTCCACAACGCATACAGTCTGTATTGGGCCTGGTCACCCCAACTACCCAGAAGGAACTACTGTCCTTCCTGGGTATGGTAAATTACTGCAGACAGTGGATATCTGATTGCTCCTATTATGATAACATTTTGAGACAAGCCACACTGAAGGACAAACCTAAAACTGTACAATGGTCACAAGAAATGTTAACTGCATATGAAAGTTTAAAATGTATGTTGATGAAAAGTCCGGCACTTGGCCTCCCCAATTATGTACTACCTTTCCATCTATATGCAAGGGACAATTGTAAAACCATGGCGGGGGTGCTCACACAGTTTCATGGAGGGAAGTTGCGCCCCGTGGCATTTTTTTCCAAAGTCATGCCAGTGTCTGTGCAAGGTATGCCTGCCTGCCTCAGGGCTTTGGCAGCCTGTGCAATGGTTGCAGAAATGGCCACTACCCTCACTTTAGGCCACATCACAGTACTCCACACCACACATGATGTCCTGGCAATACTTAAAGGCTTACACACACAGCACATGTCAGCACAACGCCTTAGTGGATATGAAGTACTCCTTTTGAGTAACCCTACCCTTACCATTAAGTACACTGCTAGTTCTTCTGGCCCTGCACCCATTCTCAATGCCCTTTTAGGCTTGAAAGGTCCCGAGGATGAACCACCCGGCCTACATGACTGTGCTGCTTCCATTGAAGCTGAAACTTCTCCCAGACTTGACATGTCTCCCGTTCCCATACCAGGCGCAGACATAGTTTTTGTTGACGGCTCCTGTAGTAGGCCCAATGACAATACATACCAGGCTGGCTATGCCATTGTCACCCTCCCTGACACTGTGTTGGAAGCCCTACCAATACCTTATCAGTCCGCGCAAGCTGCAGAACTCATTGCACTCACTAGAGCATGTCCCTCCCTTGACAACATCCATCTGCTCACTCAACTTCAAGCTGCTGCGACTAATACTGATCTCTCCGACTGGACTTACCCAATTCTGCAGAAAAAATCCTAAATCAGGATTAATCTGCAAAGAGGGGAAACCCTGTGTGCCCCGGTCCGGTGCCCCTTTGCTCGTTGCCCATTGCCGTGGTGTTGGTCACCGTGGTGAAGCCACAACACTCCTCCTACTAACCAATGATTTTTATGTTACTAATGCCAAATCACTTGTGGACCAGTATGTTAGCAGATGCATCACTTGCCTCAGGAATAACCCTAACAACCCCAATAAAGCGAAACACCAGCATCTTGAATACCCCACCACCCCTTTTACACACTTACAAATTGATTTTACCCATATCCCTGGTACAGGTAAACAAGAATATGCCCTGGTCATTGTAGATATGTTCTCTCGCTGGCCAGAAGTATTCCCAACTAAGTCAGAGGATGCTAAGACAGTAGCAAGAATCCTAACACAGAAAATCATCCCTAGATGGGGGTGCCCCCTGCAAATAAATAGTGATAAAGGCTCAGCCTTTACAGCCAAAATCACACAGGCCTTAGTAAAAGCTCTGCAGGTGGAGTGGAAGTTTCACATCCCGTACCACCTGCAGAGTTCAGGGGTCGTAGGAAGAATGAATAGGACCCTCAAAGACAAACTAAGGAAGGCCACAGGAGGTACCTTCCACAAATGGAAGCAGGTCCTTCCCATTATCCTAGCAGAAATCAGAATGACCCCACAGAAAACTCTAGGATACTCACCCTTTGAAATACTAATGGGTAGACCCTTCCCCACACCCTGGGCTAAGAAACCGTTGATGATACAGGAAGGAGATCTAGAACTTATAAGGGAAGAGTATGTCAGGGCCCTCATAACCAAACTTGATGAGATTGAACATGATGTCGCTTGTAAAAAACCCTCTGAATCCACAGGAACCAACACACCCTTTTAAGGTCGGAGACAGAGTAGTGGTGAAGATCCTCCCCCGCAGCAAGAGCCCAGGAGACTTCACCTATGGCCCAGAGGCGGAAGTCGTTGCTGTAACCCGAACCGCAGTCCTGACAGAAGAGAGTCCCACCTGGATCCATGCTTCCCGAGTAAAGAAAATTCCTAGACCAGACCTAGAGGAGGAAACAGGTGATTCCAGTGAGGTACGAACAGGGGCAGACAGCCCTGACCTCCCACCTAGCGAAGACAGAAGACCAGAGGAGGATGAAGAAAATGCCCCCTATCTTTACCCTGGGGACTATCTTGATAGCCCTACTGGCCCATTTTCCCCTCTCAATGACTGAGGTTGATATAACTCAGAATAAGGGAAACTGACACTATGGTATAACTCTTCCACCACATACACCGCAACCTACATACTAGATTATTTCCAATTCCCCCAACTAGCTGCTGTCCAAAAGTCTGTTGACTACCAGATCCGCGCTGACACCACAGACAACCTAAGCCCCGAGGTACCTTATATTTGCGTTACAGGCCATAACTGGGGAAATGATTGCAGCTCATGGTCCGCGGCTGCCTGGAACACAGGTACCCCATGGGGCTATAAGCCCGCTGAAGCCTTAGATAAAAAGGATAAACACGGAACATCATTAACCCAACGATTAACCCTTCTTAAAATGCCCAACAATTACTGCAACTCCCGCTCAGGCTAAAAATTGCGCCACGGGCGCGCAGAAAGACGTAAGCTTTGCAAGAATCATATAGTATAACAATAATGATTCTAAGAGGGGATTGAAAGGGTTAAAGCTCGTCTCTGCTTCAATGTCATAGAATTGCTTGTGTTATAGAACTTAATGTTCCAGCACATTTTTTGCTACTGTCCTTGTCTGTTATCTTTTTTATACCGTGTGAATAACCTTCCTATTTGAGTACCAACTTGCCCATATATGCATATCCTTCCACTGCGGCAGTTCCTAGCCAATCATGTTCTGTTAGCCCCTTTTGTGTTCTGTCCAATTAGTTATTGACTTTGGATATACACGCCCTAAATCCTTTCTTTTATATACTTTTGTTAAACCAACAATAAACAGTGTGAATCTTTACTGCTTGTGTTGTGCATGTTACTCGTAGCATAAAAGGTTTACACTCACGGACGTCTAAGAGGCTATCACATCGAGGGTTAAAGGATAGAGGAGGAATCCTTTCATCTACACTAGCAGACAAAACATGTCACCATTCTGCCAGATTTTTATCAATGTCGACATCCTAACTGGCAACATTATGAATGTCTGTCCATCTTCTAATGGCTACTTCCTGCAGGATACAGCGCCGTCACACAGCACACGTCATCTCACCGTGGTACAACCAATGCGACAATGAGTCCAGTGTACTCCAAAGGGCCTCCATAGTCCTCTGATCAGAGTACAATACAGCAGCTTTGGGAAGTGGTGGAAAAGGAAATTGGCTGCAGTGGCGCCGATACGGAGGGGGAGTGGGTACTAATTACCCGGACCTGGGCTGCTGGAGGGGCCCGGGAGGGGCCCAAGTCCGCTGCCCCTCCTTCCCCTCCCTGAGTACACCTGTGGCTGCCGCCATCTTCCCACTGTGCCAGAGTCTTTGCTCTCTAGTGGCGAGCGTCCCTTTTCCAAATATCACTGGGAAGATGGTGGTTGCTGGGGAGGAGGGACCCGCTTCCTGATCTAAGGTAGGAAGCCGATGCCCTCCCCCGCACCACCCTCCTTCCCAGTACTAGAAAAGGTATGTCTTATTCAGTGGCCACTGAGTGCATAATACAGGGAGTTCAAAAAGTCCCTCCGCAGTGACTGTATGCTAAGCAAGTCTCCCCGCTGAGAATGTGCGTTAAGAAATATGACAACCAGAGCCAGCCCTAGGCATAGGCAAACTAGGCAAATGCCATGGGGCACAAACAACTTCTTCTGATTAAAATGATATGCGGCATGCCTATAGTCTGTGTGTGACTGTGACTATATCTGCATACGAAATGCTTCATTACAGTGTACCTGGAAATCACTGTAATGTAGCATTCCATATGCAGATACAGCCACAGTCACACACAGAATATAGGCATGTCGCATATCATTTTAATCAGCAGAAGCTGGTTGTACATCCTAGCCATATACTGTAGCAAAGCAAATAAGATGCATTTTCAGCAAAAAAGGCATCTTCTGTTGCATGGCGTATTAAGGCACAATGTATGAGGGCACATCTGTATCCAAGCAGAGGCAGAGGTCACAGTGTTAGTGTGCCCGTGAGAGTGCTGTGTGCGGGTGGATTGGTTGTGCAGTAGTGTTCGGCATATGTGTAAGGGGCATTATGTATGTCATGTGTATAAATGCATTCATAATGTGCGGCATATGTGTAAGGGACATTATGTGTATAAGGACATTAATAAAGATTGGGATAATCTGTAAAGCCATTATGTTTATAATGACAGTAAGGGGCATTACTGTGTGGTATTATGTGTATAAGGTGCTCTACTGTGTGGCATAACGTATAGAAAGGGCACTACTGTGTGGTCTAATGTGAATAAAGAGCAATATGGTGTGGTGTAATGTGAATAAGGAGCAATTCAGTGTGATGTAATATGAATAAGGGGCACTACTGTGAGGAGTAACGTATATAAGGTAAAGTGGTATTACTGTGTGATGTAATGTGAATAACGTTGCACTACTGTGTGGCGTAATTTGAATTGGGGGTACTATGGAGTGGCCATGCCCCTCCCCCAGCAAGAACACGCCCCTGTTTGGGTTGTGCGCCGAATGTGCACACTGTTCCTATTTAAAATATAGGGTGTAGGAGCACCAAAATGGGGACTGCTATGGGTGAGGGGTAAAGGGGCTGGGAAAGGGGTGCCGCGTCAGAGGTGGAACTAGCGACGGTGCAAGGGGGTACCAGCCAAAAACTTGCCTAGGGCATCATATTGGTTAGGGCCGGCTCTGATGACAACGTAATTGTTTTTAAAACTTTCTTTACATGACATAAAAGAGAATTTGTTATATGTTGAAAGTGTTGTCCCTCTCTGGCCTTCCCCGGCTTCAAAGGGGAGCTGCAGCCAGAGACGGTGCTCACTGCTGAGGGATTCATAATCAGTCAGTGACCATATAGTGGGTGCCAAACCATCCTGGGACTTGTAGCTAAATATCTGCTGGGCAGATGCACACAGTGTCGGACTGGGGCATGTAGGGACCACCGGGGGCATGTAGTTGTAGGGGCCCATGTTTAGGGGTGTGGCCAGTCTCCAGAGGGGGTGTGCCCAGCCACCACATTGGTTTGACTAACCATTTTGCAAGTGTTGGTCCCCTAGATAAATATATACAGTGGGGGAGATTCAATTATTTTCACCCCTTTTCACACCCATTCTGTTTCTGCCCTCAGGGGCGTGGTATCATTATTTCAGCTTGCTACCTCCGGAGTAGGGAGGCACCCAACCCTTTACACAGCTAAACCTGATCACTATGGGCGCAATATGCGCAATAACGGAGATCATTTTAGAAGGAAATTGGGCGTGATATGTCATTTGAATCTCACCCAGTAAATACTGTAGTGCATGTAAGATAATGTACTAGATTAGTAATAGCACAGTCTGGAACCTGATCCATACTTGCCTACTTTTGAAAAAGCATTTCAGGGAGATTATAAAAGTAACACCTATCAGCACGGACGTGTACTGCTACATCTGAGAGGTGTGTCATGAAAATGACTTACATCCAAATGTAAATGAGCCCCAAAGTTAGTAAGATCTACTTGTTGAAGAAAAGACACTGATATTTTGCAGGATTTGTTTGTGTATTGTGATTTACAAGAGGTTCCATATACTGTAAGTGGCCAAAAGAAACCTTTAAAATGCATATAGCCATAGGGATCAATGTGCCTTATAACCAATATAGGGAAATGGCACTGATGATACCATTTAAATGTATGTATCTATGATTTATTTTTTTCAGGGAGATTGAGGGACCATTCAGGGAGTGAGGGAGATTGCTACTATTTCAGGGAGTCTCCTGCAGAATGAGGGAGGGTAGGCAACTTTGACCTGATCCCTAGAGGACGGGGTGGGCCCACCGGTGGTTTCCCCTGTACCCCTGTGGGCCAGTCCGACCCTGGATGCACGTATTACATGTCTGCAATTAATCTTATTATTAATCGCAGACCCAAAAGTTGACCTGAGCAAAGTTTTGTTTGTTTAATGTATTTTTTACACCCACATGTTCCGAGATAAACTGCACTGAGGGAGGGGCCGAGATATTACGTTTAATTTTCCATTACCTGAGTTAATAAAGCTCCACCCAGACTGGTCAAGGGTGACTACAGTCAAAATCCCTTCTAAGAATGCTAATCTTAGGGAGTATACAGAGTACGTTACCATGCAGGTGATTTCAGCTCATATAAGTGACACAGTGCAATGACCAGGTCTAGAATCAGGACAACACAGGTGCTCGGTGGTATCCATACACATTCATACTCTGTTGAATCGCAGGAAACTGGCCGGGCGCTCTGCGCTATTGCGGCCAATTCCAGCCAATTGGCCCATTATCAAAAAGTGTGTGACCTCAAAGAGTCAAAACAAATCGAAATGAACCAATGAGACCAATTTCCAGATGTTGCGTGATCAGGTCAAACACTTGAGTGCGATCGTGAAAAAACACGGATCCGGGAACTTATCCGGATACTGTGTTTTTCGCATGATAGTGGGTACATTTTACAGTGAAAAAAAAACAAGCATTCATTGAATTTGTGATAAAGCCCTTTTTATTTTTGCAGCAAAATTTACCGCAATGAATACTTCAGGAAAGCTCATGGACAAAATCAGTATGAGATCCCGTCACATGGGATCCCGGGGGATCGTAACGCAGACACTGGGATCCCGCTGGTGAAAAGACAGACAGGGGTGAGTAAGGGATGTTCTCTCCTCTCCCCACACCCCTAACCCTCCCTTCCTGCAGCCTAACCCTAACCCCCCCTGCAGAGGTGCCTAATCCTATCCTCCATCCCCGCTGCCTAAATCCACCCTCCCTCCCCAGCAGCCTAACCCCCCGCCCCCCCCGCGGTTGCCTAACCCTAACCCACCCTACCCGCAGCCTAACCCTAACCCCTCCTCCCCTAAAGATCACAGGTATACTTAGGGTCGGGATGCCGACTGACGGGATTCTGGCATTGGTATTGTGGCCCATTCGGAGTACCATCATTGGGATTCTGGCATTGGTATTGTGGCCCATTCGGAGTACCGACATTGGGATTCTGGCGTTGGTATTGTGGCCCATTCGGAGTACCATCATTGGGATTCTGGCGTTGGTATTGTGGCCCATTCAGAGTACCGACATTAGGATTCTGGTATTGGTATTGTGGCCCATTCGGAGTACCGACATTGGGATTCTGGCGTTGGTATTGTGGCCCATTCGGAGTACCATCATTGGGATTCTGGCGTTGGTATTGTGGCCCATTCGGAGTACCGACATTGGGATTCTGGCGTTGGTATTGTGGCCCATTCAGAGTACCGACATTGGTATTCTGGCGTTGGTATTGTGGCCCATTCAGAGTACCGACATTGGGATTCTGGCATTGGTATTGTGGCCCATTCGGAGTATCATCATTGGGATTCTGGCATTGGTATTGTGGCCCATTCGGAGTACCGACATTGGGATTCTGGCATTGGTATTGTGGCCCATTCGGAGTACCGACATTAGGATTCTGGAGTTGGCATTGTGGCCCATTCAGAGTACCATCATTGGGATTCTGGCGTTGGTATTGTGGCCCATTCGGAGTACCGACATTGGGATTCTGGCGTTGGTATTGTGGCCCATTCAGAGTACCGACATTGGGATTCTGGCGTTGGTATTGTGGCCCATTCGGAGTACCGACATTAGGATTCTGGAGTTGGTATTGTGGCCCATTCGGAGTACCGACATTGGGATTCTGGCGTTGGTATTGTGGCCCATTCGGAGTACCATCATTGGGATTCTGGCGTTGGTATTGTGGCCCATTCGGAGTACCGACATTAGGATTCTGGCGTTGGTATTGTGGCCCATTCGGAGTACCGACATTAGGATTCTGGAGTTGGTATTGTGGCCCATTCGGAGTACCATCATTGGGATTCTGGCGTTGGTATTGTGGCCCATTCGGAGTACCATCATTGGGATTCTGGCGTTGGTATTGTGGCCCATTCGGAGTACCGACATTGGGATTCTGGCGTTGGTATTGTGGCCCATTCAGAGTACCGACATTGGTATTCTGGCGTTGGTATTGTGGCCCATTCAGAGTACCGACATTGGGATTCTGGCGTTGGTATTGTGGCCCATTCGGAGTATCATCATTGGGATTCTGGCATTGGTATTGTGGCCCATTCGGAGTACCGACATTGGGATTCTGGCATTGGTATTGTGGCCCATTCGGAGTACCGACATAAGGATTCTGGAGTTGGTATTGTGGCCCATTCGGAGTACCATCATTGGGATTCTGGCGTTGGTATTGTGGCCCATTCGGAGTACCGACATTGGGATTCTGGCGTTGGTATTGTGGCCCATTCAGAGTACCGACATTGGGATTCTGGCGTTGGTATTGTGGCCCATTCGGAGTACCGACATTAGGATTCTGGAGTTGGTATTGTGGCCCATTCGGAGTACCGACATTGGGATTCTGGCGTTGGTATTGTGGCCCATTCGGAGTACCGACATTAGGATTCTGGAGTTGGTATTGTGGCCCATTCGGAGTACCGACATTGGGATTCTGGCGTTGGTATTGTGGCCCATTCGGAGTACCATCATTGGGATTCTGGCGTTGGTATTGTGGCCCATTCGGAGTACCGACATTAGGATTCTGGAGTTGGTATTGTGGCCCATTCGGAGTACCATCATTGGGATTCTGGCGTTGGTATTGTGGCCCATTCGGAGTACCGACATTGGGATTCTGGCGTTGGTATTGTGGCCCATTCAGAGTACCGACATTGGTATTCTGGCGTTGGTATTGTGGCCCATTCAGAGTACCGACATTGGGATTCTGGCGTTGGTATTGTGGCCCATTCGGAGTATCATCATTGGGATTCTGGCATTGGTATTGTGGCCTATTCGGAGTACCGACATTGGGATTCTGGCATTGGTATTGTGGCCCATTCGGAGTACCGACATTAGGATTCTGGAGTTGGTATTGTGGCCCATTCGGAGTACCATCATTGGGATTCTGGCATTGGTATTGTGGCCCATTCGGAGTACCGACATTGGGATTCTGGCGTTGGTATTGTGGCCCATTCAGAGTACCGACATTGGGATTCTGGCGTTGGTATTGTGGCCCATTCGGAGTACCGACATTAGGATTCTGGAGTTGGTATTGTGGCCCATTCGGAGTACCGACATTGGGATTCTGGCGTTGGTATTGTGGCCTATTCGGAGTACCATCATTGGGATTCTGGCGTTGGTATTGTGGCCCATTCGGAGTACCGACATTGGGATTCTGGCGTTGGTATTGTGGCCCATTCAGAGTACCGACATTGGGATTCTGGCGTTGGTATTGTGGCCCATTCGGAGTACCGACATTAGGATTCTGGAGTTGGTATTGTGGCCCATTCGGAGTACCGACATTGGGATTCTGGCGTTGGTATTGTGGCCCATTCGGAGTACCATCATTGGGATTCTGGCGTTGGTATTGTGGCCCATTCGGAGTACCGACATTGGGATTCTGGCGTTGGTATTGTGGCCCTTTCGGAGTACCGACATTGGGATTCTGGCGTTGGTATTGTGGCCCATTCGGAGTACCGACATTGGGATTCTGGAGTTGGTATTGTGGCCCATTCGGAGTACCGACATTGGGATTCTGGCGTTGGTATTGTGGCCCATTCGGAGTACCGACATTGGGATTCTGGCGTTGGTATTGTGGCCCATTCGGAGTACCGACATTGGGATTCTGGCGTTGGTATTGTGGCCCATTCGGAGTACCGACATTGGGATTCTGGAGTTGGTATTGTGGCCCATTCGGAGTACCGACATTGGGATTCTGGCTTTGGTATTGTGGCCCATTCGGAGTACCATCATTGGGATTCTGGAGTTGGTATTGTGGCCCATTCGGAGTACCGACATTGGGATTCTGGCGTTGGTATTGTGGCCCATTCGGAGTACCGACATTGGGATTCTGGCGTTGGTATTGTGGCCCATTCGGAGTACCGACTTTGGGATTCTGGCGTTGGTATTGTTGCCCATTCGGAGTTCCGACATTGGGATTCTGGCGTTGGTATTGTGGCCCATTCGGAGTACCGACATTGGGATTCTGGCGTTGGTATTGTGGTCCATTCGGAGTACCGACTTTGGGATTCTGGCGTTGGTATTGTGGCCCATTCGGAGTTCCGACATTGGGATTCTGGCGTTGGTATTGTGGCCCATTTGGAGTACCGACATTGGGATTCTGGTGTTGGTATTGTGGCCCATTCAGAGTACCGACATTAGGATTCTGGAGTTGGTGTTTGACAGCCGGCATCTAGACCGCAACCCTCATGGACAGTTCCAGTATGGCTTTCCCCAACAGAGATTTGCAGCAGTGACAATTGTTACATCAGGAGAATTGCAGGGTTAGATCATTTTATATGTTGTAAGGGGTGGCGGCTGCCAAATAGCGTGGGGAAGGGGGGGGGGAGGGCAGGGCGTCTAACACTTATAAATAGGGGTTAAAGTGACCCGGAACGGGGCGGAACTGCGTTCCGTCATTTCCACTTGGAGACGGAACGCAGTTCCGCCTCCTCCGGCTCACCTAACCCGATGTGTGCCAATTGTGTTATCAGCGGCGCCCGGCTCTCCTTTCACTACTGAGCTCCTGTTTCCGGCTCCCGGCTCAGTGCGCGCTATGAAGAGAGACGTCATGACGTCTCTCTCATAGTGCAGGGAGCGGAGTGAAGCGGACGCCAGGAGGATCACAGCGGGAGCAGGGATTGGTAAGTATGGTGTTTTTTTTTTTTAAACGTGTGACTGCTACTGGGGGCATAACTACAGGGGCTAACTACAAGGGGGCAAGCTACTGGGGGCATTACTACTTGGGGCAAACTACTGGGGGACAACTACATGGGGCAAATCTACAGGGGTGCATTACTACTGAGGGCATAACTACAGAGGCACATTACTACTAGGGGCATAACTACAGGGGCACATTACTACTGGGGGTATAACTACAGGGGCATTACTACTGGGGGTATAACTACAGGGGTATTACTACTGGGGGTATAACTACAGGGGCACATTACTACTGGGGGTATAACTATAGGGGCATTACTACTGGGGGTATAACTACAGGGGCATTACTACTGGGGGTATAACTACAGGGGCATTACTACTGGGGGTATAACTATAGGGGCATTACTACTGGGGGTATAACTACAGGGGCATTACTACTGGGGGTATAACTACAGGGGCATTACTACTGGGGGCATAACTACAGGGGCATTACTACTGGGGGCATAACTACAGGGGCATAACTACAGGGGCTAAACTACTGGGGGCATTACTACTTGGGGCAAACTACTGGGGGACAACTACATGGGGCAAATCTACAGGGGTGCATTACTACTGAGGGCATAACTACAGAGGTACATTACCAGTGGGGGCATAACTACAGGGGCACATTACTACTGGGGGTATAACTACAGGGGCATTACTACTGGAGGTATAACTACAGGGGCATTACTACTGGGGGTATAACTACAGAGGCACATTACTACTGGGGGTATAACTACAGGGGCACATTACTACTGGGGGTATAACTATAGGGGCATTACTACTGGGGGTATAACTACAGGGGCATTACTACTGGGGGTATAACTACAGGGGCACATTACCAGTGGGGGCATAACTACAGGGGCACATTACTACTGGGGGTATAACTATAGGGGCATTACTACTGGGGGTATAACTACAGGGGCATTACTACTGGGGGTATAACTACAGGGGCATTACTATTGGGGGTATAACTACAGGGGCACATTACTACTGGGGGCATAACTACAGGGGCTAAACTACTGGGGGCATTACTACTTAGGGCAAGCTACTAGGGGCAAACTACATGGGGCAAACCTACAGGGGCGCATTACTACTGAGAGCATAACTACAGGGGCACATTACTACTGGGGGTATAACAACAGGGGCATTACTACTTGGCGCAAACTACTGAGGGCAAACTACATGGGTCTAAACTACAGGGGTGCATTACTACTGGGGGCATTACTACTTGGGGCAAACTACATGGGGCTAAACTACATGGACTAAACGACTGGGGGCATTACTACAGGCGACATTTACTACTGGGGGCAATACTACACAGGGGCATTACCATTAAGGGCATTACTAATGGGGTCACTACTAATGAGGGCATTGTAAAGGGGGCACTTCATAAGGGGCATCACTCCTGGGGACATAAGGGGCACCACTACTTAGGGCTCTATATAAGGGGCACTACCACTTCGGGCATTGTATAAGGGGCGCTACTACGGTGGGCATTATGTGTATTACGGGGTGTTACTACTGTCGGCATTATGTGCATTGGGGGTGCTACTACTGTGGGCATTATTACTATTGTGTGGCCACGCCTATTTCTTTTTTAGACCACGCCCCCTTTCGGGGGTTTGCAATACCTTTATTGCATGGGCGCCGGGGGGGGGGGTGAGTTCCACCTCCTCTCTACGACCACTTTAAGCACTGCTTATAAACATACATGTTATGTATGTAATGTATGTGCTGGCTTCCTGTCCCCGAGGTTTAGCAGCATAGCACCCGGGACACAGTATTTGGCTTCACTTCTCCTACTAAGCCTGGGGGTCTGGGGGAGGGTTTCCAAGGAGTAGTGACAGATTCCAACTTTATACATATAGCTTCTGGCTAATATGGATTATACATTTGTAGAGTAAAAAAAAATCCACAGCACTCGCCTAACCGGTCTGTCTAACCATAAGAACTTAATACATTGGCTCCACCCAATCAAACCTATAGCAGTTATTGTAAGACATAGGTCTGCAAACACGGTCCTCATTACCCCACACAGTGCATGCTTTGCAGGTCTCCTCACAGAATCACAAGTGAAATAATTAACTCCACCTGCGGACCTTTTAAAATGTGTCAGTGAGTAATTAATACACCTGTGCACCTGCTGGGTTACCTGCAAAACACGCACTGTGTGGGGCATACTTACCTACTTTGCTGCCCCCTCCTCCGGGAGGAGGCAGCGTTGTAGGTGCATGGGGGCGTAGCCGGCAGCAGGATGGGCGTTCCGGGGGCGTGACCAACAAGGAAGTGGGCAGTACGGGGCGTGGCATCAGGAGTGCGTCATTGTGGCTCCGCCCCCCGCTATGCAGTGTCGAGAAAATAGGCGCTGTATAGCGGAGGGTAGAGCTACGATGACGCGATTCAGCGCAAATCGCATCATCGGACCCCCTCGGACCGCCCACTTGTTCTCTGCTGCGGGCGGCCGAGGAGGGTCGTGGAGGGGCTGCAGGGAAAGCGGGAGGCTTTCCCACCTTTCCAGGGTTCCGGGAGCGCCACCCGATTTTCGGGAGCCTCCCGGCCATTCCGGGAGGGTAGGCAAGTATGGTGTGGGGTAATGAGGACCGAGTTTGCAGACCTATGTTGTAAGAGGTTCAACAGGGAAACAACAAACTACAGCAACATGTGAAGTGGGAGACAGAACTCAGCTTTCAATTAACAAATTCACCAAATCACTGTTAGCTATATGGCCTTAGGGGGTAATTCAGAGTTGATCGCAGTTGGGCAAAACCATGTGCACTGCAGGTGGGGCAGATATAACGTGCAGAAAGAGTTAGATTTGGGTGGGTTATTTGTTTCTGTGCAGGGTAAATACTGGCTGGCTACTTTATTTTTACACTGCAATTTAGATTTCAGTTTGAATACACCCCACCCAAATCTAACTCTCTGCACATGTTACATATGCCCCACCTGCAGTGCACATGGGGGGTAATTCCAAGTTGATCGCAGCAGGAAATTTTTAGCAGTTGGGCAAAACCATGTGCACTGCAGGGGGGGCAGATATAACATGTGCAGAGAGAGTTAGATTTGGGTGGGTTATTTTGTTTCTGTGCAGGGTAAATACTGTCTGCTTTAATTTTACACTGCAATTTAGATTGCAGATTGAACTCGCCACAACCAAATCTAACTCTCTCTGCACATGTTATATCTGCCCCCCCCCCCCCCACCCCTGCAGTGCACATGGTTTTGCCCAACTGCTAAAAAAAATTCCTGCTGCGATCAACTTGGATTGGAATTACCCCCATGGTTTTTCCCATTTGCTAACAAATTTGCTGCTGCGATCATCTCTGAATTAGGCCCATAGAACCCTGATGGAAAGTGGAGAATGGACTCACTGAGTTATCCCACAGGATAAGTAGCGGATCCTCCTGTGTTGTAACGTTAGGAATGGGGAGAAGCATCCTATGAGAGCCGCTGTATGTGATCTGGGCCATGGCTGATATTAAGTTGTGTCAGGGGCTGTATTAGAAGGGGAGTAAGGGTGGTGGAACGGAAAACTGCCCACTTGCCCAGATCTCCAAAATCCTGAGGGATCCAAAATGTGTAGAGAGCAACTGAAAAACACGTATGCCTCTGGAACACAGCTGTCAGTTCCGTGGAGTGTGTGTCATAGCTGGAGACCATGGGCATAATTCAGATCTGATCGCTGGGCTGCGTTTTTTTTTTGCTGTCCTGCGATCAGATAGTCACCACCTCCAGGGGGCGTGTATTTTCGCTGGGCAAGTGTGCGTTCCTATGTGTAGCAGAGCTGCTCAAAATCAGTTTGTGCAGTCTGTGCACAGCCCAGGACTTACTACTTTAGTGCGATTGAATCCTGATTGGGGCCGGAGCTGACGTCAGACACCCTCCCTGAAACCGCTTGGACACGCCTGAAAACGGTCAGTTGCCACCCACACACGGCCTCTTCCTGTCAATCACCGTGCGAATGGATCCTTCGCACCGTCCCGTCGCTGACCAGTGATGCCCGTCGTAGCTGTCCGACGCGCCTGCGCATTGCGGTGCATACGCATTCGCAGTTTGGAACTGATCGCCCCTTATGCGAAAACGCACAGCAGCGATCAGATCTGAATGACCCCCCATATAGTTTGTTCCGTGCTTTTGCTGCAGTATTAAGAAGAGAATACCCCACTACTGAACCACTGGTCACGTGAGTCACACTGATAGCGGCCATATTGCTACTGATGAAAGTGTTCAATGTATAGCTAAAGACCGGATTGCTTGTGGCACTTGTACACTGCCCCCTGCTGGTCATCACTCCGGTGCAGGGCACAGGGCAACTAACCTGTGAGGCCCCTACCAAAGAGAATATCATTAAGATGAAAAAGAATGCTGTGTAAATACTCCCAGCACCACAAATGTGTTTAATACACGGTAGTGCCCCCTGGTCACATTATGCCACACATGAACCCCAGTTCACATTATGCCAGAGTGCCCCCACGCTGGTAATATAACTGTGTAGGGGCCCCTGGGTGACCCCCAGACTAGCCTGTTGTTAATCCAGCTCTGCTCCTGTATAACATATGGACCAACCTTGTACAGTACTGTAGAGCTGATGCTTACCGGAAAGGGAGATGGGACACGTTTGGACGGTGAAACGCTACTGCTGGGGTATACGTTTAATTTGCCAGCTGTCGGGATTTCAGCGGTCAGGATACCGCCACCAGAATCCTGACAGCTGGCCTTGCCACCAGCCGGAATACCGGTGCCCAGCCGGTAAATCATACGGAATCCACTGCTAGGATCATATTGCCTGATATGGGGATACGGGCCTCTCCCTTCCGTTTGTGGCTGGTATGACTCAAGTTGTCATTTTTCCTGCGCAGAAGGGCACTGTTTATTTACAAATAATTTAATGCATTAAGGGCCTAATTCAAGGTTTATTGCAAAACAACATTTTCCTCTAATGGGCAAAAATAAGATTTTACTCACCGGTAAATCTATTTCTCGTAGTCCGTAGTGGATGCTGGGAACTCCGAAAGGACCATGGGGAATAGCGGGCTCCGAAGGAGGCTGGGCACTCTAGAAAGATTTATGACTACCTGGTGTGCACTGGCTCCTCCCACTATGACCCTCCTCCAAGCCTCAGTTAGGACACTGTGCCCGGACGAGCTGACATAATAAGGAAGGATTTTGAATCCCGGGTAAGACTCTTACCAGCCACACCAATCACACCGTACAACTCGTGATACTATATCCAGTTTGACAGTATGAAAACAACTGAGCCTCTCAACAGATGGCTCAACAATAACCCTTTAGTTAGCAATAACTATTTACAAGTATTGCAGACAATCCGCACTTGGGATGGGCGCCCAGCATCCACTACGGACTACGAGAAATAGATTTACCGGTGAGTAAAATCTTATTTTCTCTGACGTCCTAGTGGATGCTGGGAACTCCAAAAGGACCATGGGGATTATACCAAAGCTCCCAAACGGGCGGGAGAGTGCGGATGACTCTGCAGCACCGAATGAGAGAACTCAAGGTCCTCCTCAGCCAGGGTATCAAATTTGTAGAATTTTGCAAACGTGTTTGCCCCTGACCAAGTAACAGCTCGGCAAAGTTGTAAAGCCGAGACCCCTCGGGCAGCCGCCCAAGATGAGCCCACCTTCCCTGTGGAATGGGCTTTCACTGATTTAGGATGCGGCAGTCCAGCCGCAGAATGCGCCTGCTGAATCGTGTCACAGATCCAGCGAGCGATAGTCTGCTTAGAAGCAGGAGCACCCAGCCTGTTGGGTGCATACAGGATAAATAGCGAGTCAATTTTCTTGACTCTAGCCGTCCTGGAAACATAATTTTTCAAGGCCCTGACTACGTCCAGTAACTTGGAATCCTCCAAGTCCCTAGTAGCCGCAGGCACCACAATAGGATGGTTCAAGTGAAAAGCTGATACCACCCTAGGGAGAAACTGGGGACGAGTCCTCAATTCTGCCCTATCTATATGGAAAATCAGATAAGGACTTTTATATGACAAAGCCGCCAATTCTGATACACGCCTGGCCAAAGCCAAGGCCAATAACATGACCACTTTCCGCGTGAGATATTTAGATCCACGGTTTTTAGTGGTTCAAACCAATGTGATTTTAAGAAACTCAACACCACGTTGAGATCCCAAGGTGCCACTGGAGGCACAACCGGGGCTGAATATGCAGCACTCCTTTTACAATGTCTGAACTTCAGGTACTGAAGCTAATTCTTTCTGGAAGAAAATTGACAGAGCCGAGATCTGTATCTTAATGGAGCCTAATTTTAGGCCCATAGACACTCCTGCTTGTAGGAAATGCAGAAATCGACCTAGTTGAAATTCCTCTGTTGGGGCCTTTTGTGGCCTCACACCAAGCAACATATTTCCGCCATATGCGGTGATAATGTTTTGCAGTTACATCTTTCCTGGCTTGAATCAGAGTAGGAATGACTTCCTCCGGAATGCCCTTTTCCTTTAGGATCCGGCGTTCAACCGCCATGCCATCAAAATGTAGCCGCGGTAAGTCTTGGAACAGACAGGGCCCCTGCTGCAGCAGGTCCTGTCTGAGCGGCAGAGGCCATGGGTCCTCTGATATAATTTCTTGAAGTTCTGGGTACCAGGCTCTTCTTGGCCAATCCGGAACCACGAGTATCGTTCTTACTCCTCGCCTTCTTATTATTCTCAGTACCTTTGGTATGAGAGGCAGAGGGGGGAACACATAAACCGACTGGTACACCTACGGTGTTACCAGAGCGTCCACAGCTATCGCCTGAAGGTCCCTTGACCTGGCGCAATATCTTTTATAGCTTTTTGTTGAGGCGGAACATCTTCATGTCCACCTGTGGCCTTTCCCAATGGTGTACAATCCTTTGGAAGACTTCTGGATGAAGTCCCCACTCTCTCGGGTGGAAGTCGTGTCTGCTGAGAAGATCTGCTTCCCAGTTGTCCACTCCGGGAATGAACACTGCTGACAGTGCTAACACATGATTTTCCGCCCATCGGAGAATCCTTGTGGCTTCTGCCATCGCCATCCTGCTTCTTGTGCCGCCCTGTTGGTTTACATGGGCGACTGCCGTGATGTTGTCTGATTGGATCAGGACCGGCCGGTTTTGAAGCAGAGGCCTTGCCTGACTCAGGGCATTGTAAATGGCCCTCAGTTCCAGAATATTTATGTAGGAAAGTCACCTGACTTGACCAAAGTCCCTGGAAGCTTCTTCCCTGTGTGACTGCCCCCCAGCCTCAAAGGCTGGCATACATGGTCACTAGGACCTAGTCCTGTATGTCGAACCTGCGGCCCTCTTGAAGATGGGCACTCTGCAGCCACTACAGTAGAGATACCCTGGTCCTTGGAGACAGGGTTATCAGCCGATGCATCTGAAGATGTGATCCGGACACTTGTCTAACAGGTCCCCCTGAAAAGTTCTTGCATGGAACCTGCCGAATGGGATTGCTTCGAAGGAAGCTATCATTTTTCCCAGGACTCGCGTGCAATGATGCACCGATAACTGTTTTGGCTTCAGGAGGTCTCTGACTAGAGATGACAGCTCCTTGGCTTTCTCCTCTGGGAGAAACACTTATTTCTGGTCTGTGTCCAGAACCATCCCCAGGAACAGTAGACGTGTCGTAGGAAACAGCTGTGTCTTTGGACTGTTTAGAATCCAACCGTGCTGTTGTAGCACTTTCCAAAATAGTGCTACCCCGACTAGCAACTGCTCCTTGGACCTCGCCCTTATAAGGAGATTGTCCAAGTACGGGATCATTAAAAACTCCCCTTTTTCGAAGGAGTATCATCATTCCGGCCATTACCTTGGTAACACCCTCGGTGCCATGTACAGTCCAAACGGCAGAGTCTGGACTTGGTAATGGTAATCCTGTACCACAAATCTGAGGTACTCCTGGCGAGGATAGTAAATGGGGACATGCAGGTAAGCATCCTTGATGTCCCAGGATACCATGTAATCCCCCTCGTCCAGGCTTGCAATAACCGCCCTGAGTGATTCCATCTTGAACTTGAATTTTTTTATGTATGTGTTCAAGGATTTTAAATATAAAAAAGGGTCACACCGAACCATGCGGTTTCGGTACCCCAAACCGTGTGGAATAGTAACCCCGTCCTTGTTGAAGTAGGGGGACCTTAAGTATTACCTACTGGGAATACAGCTTATTAATTGCCTCTAGCACAGCCTCCCTGCCTGAGGGAGTTGTCGGCAAGGCATATTTGAGGAAACGGCGGGGGGAAGACATCTCGAATTCCAGCTTGTACCCCTGAAATACTACTTGAATGAAACAGGGATCCACCTGTGAGCGAGCCCACTGATCGCTGAAATTTTTGAGACGGCCCCCCACCGTACCTGGCAACACCTGTGGAGCCCCCGCGTCATACTGTGGACTCAGAGGAAGCGAGAGAAGAATTATGATTCTGGGAACAGGCTGACTGGTGCAGCTTTTTCCCTCTTCCCTTGTCTCTGTACAGAAAGGAAGCGCCTTTGACCCGCTTGCTTTTCTGAAGCCGAAAGGACTGTACCTGATAATACAGTGCTTTCTTAGTCTGTGAGGAAAACTGAGGTAAAAATATTTCTTCCCAGCTGTTGCTGCGGATACGAGGTCCCAGAGACCATCCCCAAATAATTCCTCACCCTTATAAGGCAGAATCTCTATGCGCCTTTTAAAGTCAGCATCACCTGTCCAGTGACAGGTCTGTAATACCCTCCTGACAGAATGGACATTACATTCATTTTGGATGCCAGCCGGCAAAATATCCCTCTGTGCATCCCTCATATATAAGACGACGTCTTTAATATGTTCTCATGTTAGCAAACTAGTATTTTTGACAGGGTCACCGACCACGCTGCAGCAGCACGCTCTGCAGGTTTCAGTCTAGTACCTGAGTGTGTAAATACAGACTTCAGGATAGCCTCCTGCTTTTTATCAACAGGTACCTTCAAAGTGGCCGTTCCTAAAACGGCAGTGCCACCTATTTTGACAACCGTGTGAGCGCCTTATCCACCCTAGGGGATATCTCCCAGCGTAACTTATCCTCTGGCGGGAAAAGGTACGCCATCAGTAACTTTTTAGAAATTACCAGTTTATTATCAGGGGGAACCCACGCTTTTCACACACTTCATTCATTCATCTGATGGGGGAACAAAACACTGCCTGCTTTTTCTCCCCAAACATAAAAACCCATTTTTAGAGGTTAATGTCAGAAATGTGTAACACATTTTTTATTGCCGGGATCAAGTCACGGATGTTCCTAGTGGATTGTGTATATGTCTCAACCTTGTCGACACTGGAGTCAGACTCCGTGTCGACATCTGTGTCTGCCATCTGAATGAGCGGGCGTTTTTGAGCCCCTGATGGCCTTTGAGACGCCTGGGCAGGCGCGGGCTAAGAAGCCGGCTGTCCCACAGCTGTTACGTCATCCACCCTTTTATGTAAGGAGTTGACACTGTCGGTTAATACCTTTCACCTAACCATCCACTCTGGTGTCGGCCCCACAGGGGGCGACATCACATTTATCGGCATCTGCTCCGTCACTATATAAGCCTCCTCCTCAAACATGTCGACACAGCTGTACCGACACACCGCACACACACAGGGAATGCTCTGACTGAGGACAGGACCCCACAAAGCCCTTTGGGGAGACAGAGAGAGAGTATGCCAGCACACACCAGAGCGCTATATAATGTGGGGATTAACACTATAACTGAGTGAATTTTCCCCCATAGCTGCTTGTATATACAATATTGCGCCTAAATTTAGTGCCCCCCCTCTCTTTTTAACCCTTTGAGCCTGAAAACTACAGGGGAGAGCCTGGGGAGCTTTCTTCCAGCTGCACTGTGAAGAGAAAATGGCGCCAGTGTGTCTGAGGGAGATAGCTCCGCCCCTTTTCCGCGGCCTATTCTCCCGCTTTTTTCTGGATTCTGGCAGGGGTATTTACCACATATATAGCCTCTGGGGCTATATATTGTGGTATTTTTGCCAGCCAAGGTGTTTTTATTGCTGCTCAGGGCGCCCCCCCCAAGCACCCTGCACCCTCAGTGACCGGAGTGTGAAGTGTGTATGAGAAGCAATGGCGCACAGCTGCAGTGCTGTGCGCTACCTTGGTGAAGACTGATGTCTTCTGCCGCCGATTTTCCGGACCTCTTCTTGCTTCTGGCTCTGCAAGGGGGACGGCGGCGCGGCTCCGGGACCGAACACCAAGGACTGGGCCTGCGGTCGATCCCTCTGGAGCTAATGGTGTCCAGTAGCCTAAGAAGCCCAAGCTGGCTGCAAGCAGGCAGGTTCGCTTCTTCTCCCCTTAGTCCCTCGCTGCAGTGAGCCTGTTGCCAGCAGGTCTCACTGAAAATAAAAAACCTAAATCTATACTTTCTTTCTAAGGGCTCAGGAGAGCCCCTAGTGTGCATCCAACCTCGGCCGGGCACAAGATCTAACTGAGGCTTGGAGGAGGGTCATAGTGGGAGGAGCCAGTGCACACCAGGTAGTCATAAATCTTTCTAGAGTGCCCAGCCTCCTTCGGAGCCCGCTATTCCCCATGGTCCTTTCGGAGTTCCCAGCATCCACTAGGACGTCAGAGAAACCATGTGCATTGCAGGTGTGGCAGATGTAACATGTGCAGAGAGAGTTAGATTTGGGTGGGTTATAGTGTTTCTGTGCAGGGTAAATACTGGCTGCTTTATTTTTACACTGCAAATTAGATTTCAGTTTGAACACACTCCACCCAAATTTAACTCTCTCTGCACATGTTACATCTGCCCCACCTGCAGTGCACATAGTTTTGCCCATTAGAGGAAAACGTTGTTTTGCAATCTACCTTGAATTAGACCCTAAATCTGTGTATTAATATACTTCAAATGTGTATTTTTCAGTGATTTTAGAAGCATCATTTGTAATTTAGTAAATAAGCGGCAATTGATGAAGGAGATTCTTGAAACTCACATATTTTATTAGTAATAATTGTGCACAGCCAGGAGCTGACAGACAGAGAATGGAAGTTATTGCTTGTATTTTAATAACAAATCAGGTTTGGAAGACATGTAACATTAATGTCATACAATATAGCACCACCTTAGGCTGGAGTCTTGCTGGGACACAGGAATAGGCCTTGGAGGCTTCAACTGGGACTTATAACTTCATCAAGAATTTATTTTTATTTTTTTAATGATAATTAAGAGATGAGTGAGCAGCACAGAAGTTTATTAATGAATGCCCTGTATTGCTGAATACACAAGCTCATGTTACCACCTGAACTGCAGGACTGAATGGTCTGGGGATGATTAACAGACCTCAGTGTTTAATGATGAATGTAAAGTATTACCACGTCATGTTACTATAGCGCACATAGGTAAACGGTAGTCACGGTAATTGCTGGACGTTCATTTATTTTTATTTCCACAATTTCAGACATAGTTGTATGGATGGAAATGTGTGATGAATTCATGAGGACTAAAGGCCTAATTCAGGTTAGATCGTAGTGTGCGATCCAACCACATTTTCTGCGAGGGGGGGGCGCAGAAGATGCGATCGCCTCTGCCTGTCAAGAGGCGGACGCGGGGCGGCCAACGCTGTTTCCAGGAAGGAGACAGAGCGTTGCGAAGGAGGTGCGGCGCAAACGGGGGATGGAGGCGACCAAACGGGTGTCGGGGGCGTGATCACGGCGGCAGCGTGATGTCACACGCAGTCGCCACGATCAAGAACATGGCAATGGGACTCCCACGGGCACAGCTAAGGAGCCATCCTTAGTTTCTGCTAACAAGCAGAAATTGCGATGCGTTCGCAATTTCTGTTTGTTGAACTGGGGGAGGCGCGGATCGGGATGCTGGGCGGCCTAGCGCAGTGATGTGCGGCCCCCAGCATGCCATCTTAATTAGCAGAATTTGCAATCCTTACTGAATTAGGCCCCAAATACGTTCACGGTCAGCGCGGCTGTATAGGCTCTAATTCTGGGAGAACATTTACATAAGCTTCATACAGATGAAAAACTTCACCTGTGTCCGACTCAAGCCATATTGCGGTTGCGCTCACTGATTTTGCACCTTCAGCGGACATTGGGGGTCATTCCGAGTTGATCGCTAGCTGCCGTTGTTCACAGCGCAGCAGTCAGGCTAAAAATCAGCATTTCTGCGCGTGCGTATGCACCGCAATGCGCAGGCGCGTCGTACAGGTACAATGAGCATCGTGGGTTTGCACAGAGTCTAACGAACATTCCAGTTGCACGGCCGAACGCAGGAAGATTGACATAAAGTGGGCGTTTCTGGGTGGCAACTGACCGTTTTCAGGGAGTGCTTGGAAAAACACCGGGGTGGCTGGGCGTTCGCTGGGCGGGTGTGTGACGTCAAAAGCCGTCCCTCTGTCGTTAGAATCAACGCACAGGGAGAGTAAGTACAGGGCTGGTTTTGTTTTGCACAAAAAGATTTTGCAGGCGCTCTGCTGCACAAGCATTCGCACTTCTGCAAAGCGAAAATACGCTCCCCAGTGGGCGGCGACAATGTGTTTGCATGGCTGCAAAAAACTGCTAGCGAGCGATCAACCCGGAATGACCCCCATTATTTGTATGTGTCATCATAATTCACATGTGCTATGTCTATCTGATAATTTATGTTTAATTTATTATTAAATGTAAACTTTTTGGTTGCATCTCTGAGTGACTATAGTAATATTTCTTGATTATATTTACTTCTGAACAGGCGTCACGAATGCTCCTGTACCCTTCTCTATCACGGTAAAGTCACATTGTTATTATTACGTTTTTTATATAGTGCAGCATATTCCGTTGCACTACCGTTGCGTTACCCACAGAACCACTCATTTTCCCCTCTCTGCTGTCAGCATGGTTGGACCGCTGGGCATTTACAAGTAATGGCTGCATCTACAGGTGGGGAACCTCCAAAGGAGAACTACATGGAGTGGGGGGGCTTCTTGTCTAGGGGGCTTGTTAGGAAACAACCATTCCCAGGCTGTGCTTAAACACTTACCAGCAGCGACTGCAATCAGCGGAATCGTTTTCTAGAAAACACAACTCTCCCATTGTACTGAAGGGGTAATTGAATCATTTCTGATAAAGTGAATTCAGTCTGCAGCAGGCAACAACCGGGAAAACGGG
Organism: Pseudophryne corroboree; assembly: GCF_028390025.1. Classification (NCBI taxonomy): domain Eukaryota; kingdom Metazoa; phylum Chordata; class Amphibia; order Anura; family Myobatrachidae; genus Pseudophryne; species Pseudophryne corroboree. The sequence goes on from NC_086452.1 coordinate 44,243,550, forward strand.
CAATCAATAATTACCAGCACATTTGCTGCTCTGCCGAGTCATACTCTGTTACAGAAACGCCTCTTAACAAATCAACCTGCTGCTGAAGGGACATACGTCTAAACCCTTATTACTGCCTATTATTTATACAACACATGCACATTAGGCAGCACTGGGCACTCAAGTGATGAAGACACAAACAAGTTACACACAGTAACCTGAAACAGAAGGTTTATAGTCATTCCTGCACTGTGCCCATACCATCTTATAATCTAAAAGGTGTTGGGAACACTTGATGCTGTAGGACAGTTATAGATGTTGGAGGCGATATATGATTAAGGATACAGGCGCACACAGAAACAAGAGAAAACGCAGGCGCACACTCTAAAACACTAAGAACTGACAATCAGAACAATTACCGTAAATTAAAATAATCTCTGCCATTTAACATGGTGTAAAACTGAGGTTCTTAGCATAATTTTTGGCCAAAACATATGGGCCCACCTACCACAACCAAGTGACCTCATCAGGTGCGTGCCTAACATTGTAATATTTAATTAACTTTATTTATAACAGCTCGGTAAATCACAGCCTTTATATGAATGTCAAACACTGACTTTATCTGCTCTTTAAGGGTACAGCACGTGGTATCATTTCTAAAGACCTTATAAGTATATTAGTCTTACTTGTCATAAAAGCTATAGCTTGTCTGTTAAGCGGTCATTTCCTGTCCTCTTATAGCGAATCAAATGTATTTGTGTGGCTCTCGCTATTTGCGTAATGAATGGTGTGTGATTCGCTCACTACTCCTTACCATCTGCTCTGTTCCAGACGTATGTGTGAGAGAGAACAGCTACAGTGAGTCTGCTCTGCGTAAGTCAGGCTTCTAGTTTTGCAATGCAGCCTTCACTGCTGTTGTACTGTGTATATATAACGTCACTTGAAGGTGCAACACGCATTTCTCAGCATCTGTGGACTATGGGGGTGAGTCAGATCTGATCGCTGGGCTGCAAACTTTGCTGTCCTGCGTTCAGATAGTCGCCGCCCCCAGAGGGAGTGTAAATTCGCCATGCAATTTTGCGATACCATGTGTACGCCGAGCTGCAAAAATACACTGTGCGTAGTCTGTGTGCAGCCCAGGACTTACTCCTATAGTGCGATGAGAACAGGCTGATCGGGGCCGGAGCTGACGTCAGACACCCTCCCCGAAAACGCTTGGGAACGCCTGCGTTTTTCCGGACACTCCCAGTAAATGGTCAGTTACCACCCACAAACGGCCTCTTCCTGTCAATCACTGTGTGAATGGATCCTTCGCACCATTCCGTCGCTGACCGGTGATGCCCGTCGTAGCTGTCCGACGCGCCTGCGCATTGCGGTGCTTACGCATGCGCAGTTTGGATCTGATCACCCCCTGTGCGAAAACGCATCTGATTTTTCGCACCATCCCGTCGCTAACCGAAGATGCCCTTTGTTGTTGTCCGCTGTGTGTGAGCATTGCAGTGCATACGCAGTTACTACCTGATCACCCGCTATGCGAAAACGCACGGGAGCAATCAGGTCTGAATCATCCCCTATATATACTGGAATACGTATATAATGCTATAACGCCCATAGCTAATGATATCTGAATTCAGTTTAGATATGTGTGCTGTGCATGCACTTTATAGCCATTTACAATGATAATATGAACAGAGTGGGACTGATGTCTGTTAGGAGGTGTACCGTCTGAGGCAGCTAGAGGGCAGATACAACCACGCGCTCAAGATACGGAGCCGGGCTCGTATCAAGTTGCGTAGGGTCCTGCATATAGGCAGAATAGCTCCTGGTCACCAGTGGCGCCGAGAGGCAGGGGGATCGGGTACAAATTACTCCGGACCGGGCTGCTGAGGGTGCCCGGGTCCGCTAACCAACGACCCCCTCCCCGAAGTTACCTGTACAGTGGCCGGCCGGCGCCATCTCCCCGGTGATATCCTTGGGAATATGGAGCCGCACATAGAAAGCAAAGACTCTGGAACTGGCCAGCGTCATCTTCCCAAATATCACGAAGAAGATGGCGCTGACCGGAGAGAAGGGACCTGCTTCTAGATCAAGTAAGGTAAGAAGCTGGTGCCTCCCTCCACCCCATGTTAAAACGGCGCCCCAGCCGCTCCAGTTATTTTATTATTCACATATTTTTATACTAAAGGGCAGTCACGCCCACTTAATAAACCACACCCCTGGGCCTTTACTGGGGCCCGCGTGGTTCTCAACAGCCCTGCTGGTCACACTATGGACTCCACCGAATTCTTCACCAGTCTTCCACCTCTCATCCTAAACCATTGCTCCATGCTCTCTGTCTCTCCCGTTAACCGTGTCTGTCTGCCACTCCCCTTTAGATTGTAAGCTCTCACGTGCAGGGCCCACTCACCTCATGTGCTTCTCCTTCCCTCACTCATGCTATCATCTACTCCCTACAACAGCACTTAACCGTTACACCACCCTGTTGCTTAATTGGGTACTACGCGCCTAATTCAGACTCTGTCGCAAGTGTGCAAAAATCGCTATGAAGTGATTTTTGCATGTGCGTACGCCGGTACGCACATGTGCAAGGCCCTAAACTGCGTTCTCTTCAGAACGCAGTTTAAGGCCTGGAGGGGGACTGGAACAGGGCGTCAATGCTGTGTTTTGTGGGCGTCAACAGTCTATTTAAGGCGCACGGTCCGGACAACGATGGATGGACCGTTGCTGGGGTGGGTCACGGCGGCTGCGTGACAACACACGCATCCGCTACGACATAGCGGGTAGGCGTCTGCCCTCGCAGCTAGGCAGAGGGCTACTGGAACCATGTGAAAGCATCGCCGTCATGTGATTCTTTCGTATGTCACCTAGGAGCACGGCGGCAGAGCCCGGCTTGTGGGGCGGACTTGGTTTTTCCCCCCACACATATATACGATCAGGTCTGAATGGTCCCCTTTGACCGCTGCTGCAGGAATGTATATAAGCCATGTCCCGCAATGCTCTGTGCTGTAAGTCACTTCTTTCTTGTTCTGTTCATACTGTTCCTGTACTTTGCCAGGTGCTGCAGACCCCTTGTGGCGCCATATAAAGGACAATACGTTCCAATGCAGACGCAACTCACATTATTTTGCAAACTGCACACTGCTATACGCTGCTTATGGAAGCTATAAGATGCCGAGCCGTACGTATCTCAGTCACTTCGGCGCATGAATGAGCGTTGATGGGGCGTTCACATGGAAAAGAAACGTCCTGTGGGCGTGTAGCCAGAGTTGTGACCTACTCTGAGTCCGGTGTATGCAAGTACCGTTTTACTAGTGATGGTGGCTGCTCTCGTGCCGCAATCGCGTAGATGCATACGACTCAATATAAGAGGCTAGTCACACAGGACTAACGATCGTTATAGGTGTCGGGAATCAGGCTCACCGTATTCAGGCTGAGTGCTCCATGTTCCACCTTTACACTGATGTTTGCTATGTACAAAGCACTTTGGTGTTTGGTGGGGTTATGTTCTCTAATAAAAGTGAAAGAAGTTTTGTGTGCGGAAATGCAGGGACCTGCAGATAAGCGGCCCGCCTGCCGCTGACTTGCATATCCTTGTCACACTGTCCACAGCTGAATCATGTGTCTTGGAGCTAAACACCAGCCCTTCTCCACCTACACAACTCCCCCGCCTTCCGCTGATCTGAGGTCCATCCCCCATCATCCCAGGCTGCCCATTCTACCAGCGAGAGCTGTGGGTGATCCTAAATGCCAGGCGTGGGGAGGCTCGGTGACATTTCCTAACTGGTGAGGTCACAGCAGCATACTACGTTAAAGACCACTTGAAGTTCACGGCTAAGACACAACTTTATCGCTGCAATAACCCAGATAAGCCGGGGTTAACTCATCACCTCCCACAGCAAGTCACAGCAGCTCCACAGCGCAGTGCCACTGCCACAGGGTACATCCACTTCACCTAACGTGTGTCCTGTCCAATTTGCCAGGTTTGTGTCCTCTACACCGGGGTGGGAAGTCTGAAAGGGGCCATTTGGGTTATTCTTCAGGGTTTAGTATGAAATACCTACAATCAAAATCCTGACAACAATTGACCGACGGTCAAAATCCCGAAATTGAAAATACCGACATGGTCAAAATACAGACAACATAGCGACAATTAAAATGTCAACAGGTCAAAAAGCCGACACAAGTTTTTCCGTTTTTAGGGGGTGCGGATGTCGACATGGACACCATATAAGTGTACCGCGTCCCCTCGCATGGCTCGCTGCGCTCTATTATATTCCCCCTCCAAGTTTACTGGGATGGTAAAGTATGAATAAGTCGGTTTCAATTAAAAATTCATGTCGACTTTTTGACCTGGCGACATTTTAAATGTCGGTATTTTGACCTTGACGATATTTTAAGTGTCGGTATTTTGACCGTCGGTCAATTGTTGATTTTATTTTATTTTTATTGTGTCGGTGATATGACCACCAGCACCCCACGCACCGGGAAATCGTATGTATTCCCGGTAGCTGCTACATAGACAATTTTCCTGCGCACCTCTATGGATGTGAGGCTAAATTGGCGAACGCAACTTGCCGTTCCGAACGTGATGTGTGGCACATGGCCTGTAACTGAACTGATTCTGTTTTTTAAGCGTTTAAAATCAGAAACACACACAGTAAACTGTGATTTTTTTTTCTTTATTAGCAAGTTACTTATATATTGTCAACATACTGTATTACACAGCTCTTTATAGAGAATATACCTGTGATATTCACATCAGTTCCTGCCCCAGTGGAGCTTACAATCTATATTCCCTACCACATGTACACACAAGGTTAACGTCAGGAACCAATTAACCTACCAATATGTCAGTTTAGCTTCTTTTTCCCCCCACACCTGCACTAAGGGGGTCAATCCAAGTTGATCGCTAGCTGCATTTGTTCGCAGCGATCATGCTAAAAAACTGCAGTTCTGCGCATGCGTATGCAGCGCAATGCGCACGCGCGACGAACGGGCACAACGAACGATGCAGTTTTGCACAGGGTCTAGCGATGCATTTCAGTCGCACTGGTTGCCGCAGAGTGAGTGACATGAAGTGGGCATTTCTGGGTGGCAACTGACCGTTTTCAGGGAGTGTTCGGAAAAACGCAGGTGTGCCAGGGAAAACGCAGGCGTGGCTGGGCGGGTGTGCGATCTCAAATCTGGATCTGAACAGTCTGAAGTGATCGCAAGCGCTGAGTAGGTTTTGAGCTACTCTGAAACTACACAAAAAAAATTTGTAGCCGCTCTGCGATACAACCGGACGCACTTCTGCTAAGCTAAAATACACTCCCAGTGGGCGGCGGCATAGCGTGTGCACGGCTGCTAAAAACTGCTAGCGAGCGATCAACTCGGAATGACCTCCTAAGTGCGTCAGCTACAAGCTAAGGGGGTAATTCAGAGTTGATCGCAGCAGCAAATTTGTTAGCAGTTGGGCAAAACAATGTGCACTGCAGGGGCGGCAGATATAACATGTGCAGAGAGAGTTAGATTTGGGTGGGTTATATTGTTTCTGTGCAGGGTAAATACTGGCTGCTTTATTTTTACATCTCAATTTTAGATTTCAGTTTGAACACACCCCACCCAAATCTAACTCTCTCTGCACATGTTACATATGCCCCACCTGCAGTGCACATGGTTTTGCCCAACTGCTAACAAATTTGCTGCTGCGATCAACTCTGAATTAGGCCCAAAGTGACTAATACCTATAAGCATTTTCCATAATCTGTCAGGGTGCAGAAATAAGAGACCAGAGTTTTGTAGAAGTAACAGAACCTGTATATACATGGACGTTTGTTGTGCGGGTGGATGGGGAGCCACTATAAATGATTTCCACACAAGAACCAAAGTCCAGGGCATTTACAAGATAACGTTCTAGTGATGGTCTGATGTTACCAGGCTGTTTATGGAACAGTCTTGTCTGACACTGATAAATGAGGCTGTTTCCTCTCTCTGAATAGTATGAGATCATGTACGGGGTTATGTACCTCCTGCGTCTAGTACATAATTAGATATTGGAAAACCTGTCCTATAAGGTGATCCTAACTCCAGTTCCTGCAACAAGGAAAAAATATATCTTAAAAAACAGTCAAGAACAGGACAGGGTGCAGCAACAGCACGGATGGTGTAATGGTTAGCATTACTGCCTCACAGCACTGAGGTCATGGGTTCAATTCCCACCATGGCCCTAACTGTGTGGAGTTTGTACATTCTCCCCGTACTTGCGGTGGGTTTCCTCCGGGGACTCCGGTTTCCTCCCACAATCCAAAAATATACTGGTAGGTTAATTGTCTCCTAACAAAATTAACCCTAGCGTGAATGTGTCTGTGTGTACATGTGATAGGGAATATAGATTGTAAGCTCCACTGGGGCAGGGACTGATGTGAATGGACAATTATTCTCTGTAAAGCGCTGCGGAATATGTGTGCGCTATATAAATAACTGATAATAAATAATATACGAGTAACAAAGATGGAAGACACATTTACACCACAGGTGAGTGGGAGGCTTATTACGTCCACAGGACGGTTCTAGACTCAAGTGATAAAATGACGAGTGACAAGCGATCAACATCTGACTTCGGCAAGGATCAAGGGGTCAATCCAATTAGCCACGATGATATCGTGGGTGTGAATCGTTGCGGCAGCGGGCGCACTTCACGGCGGCCTGAACTTGCTGAAAAGTGCTTGCTGCCCCCCCCCCCCCCCCCCCCCCAGTACCTAATATTTCTGGTTAGGCTACTTGTGATAACTAGATCAAATCATCAGCACATATGTCAAACGCCCAGATTTTTCAAATTTAGCTAAACGCCCGGATGGAAGGACGCACCAATGTTGGAACAACCACTTAATGTATGATTTGCATTAATAAATACATGTATGCCTTTAAGACACCATTGTTACCTTTATCCAATTTGTTCTGTTTAATCACTTAGTTTGAGACACGTTCTCTAGTTTACTACGTTTCTGATTCTAGTTTAATAAACAATTGGATAATGTTACTGCTGCATGTTTTGGATACGTCCGCTATTTAAAAAACATATTACGGTCGTCCCCAAGTGCATTTGCACAGCTTCCCCAGGCCCTGTAATGGGTTAATGACCTGCTGGTAACAGGACCTTAGCAAGATCTGGCAGGGACCCCAAGAGAGGAGGAGGGGCCAGCCTGCCCACACACAATATATGGTCATTATCTCCCTCTCTCACAGGACTGGCCACAATAGCTGTCAGTCACAGGAGAGCCCCTGCACACCCCTCTAATACAAAGCTCCCACCCATATACTTAACTCCTTCTCTGCCGCAGTGCTGGATGTGTTCAAACCAGCCGAGCGGTGGGAATAAACCACATTAACCTACTCCTGCGTCACATCTGCCACATAATACCAGATAACGAGTTTAGTAATAATGCAATAACATTCCTGACTGCAAAGTAAATGAGTTTAATACAAATATATTTATACTTTTATTTTCTATAGCACCAACATACGATCAGCGCTGTACCAAGTACTCAGCAAGCACCTGACCGCAAGACTGTTCCATACTGACAGAGGAGATGGAATCTCATGTGTACGCTTGTACTTGTAGTTCCCCCAGCAATGTCTGTTACGTCATTTACTGCCCCGCGAGCCCTGCGTTTTATATCTTCGGTAACTACTAGCTATTATCCGACGGCAGTGACCCTGTAGTGTGGAGGGGGTCTGGGACTCAGGGTCGACAGCACAAAGGTCGACACACCTTAGGTCGACATGGACAAAAGGTCGACGTGGACAAACGGTCGACAGGAACAAGGTCGACATGGGAAAAGGTCGACATGCGTTTTTAATGTTTTTTTTGTGTCGTTTTCTTCGTAGAGTGACCGGGAACCCCAATTAGTGCACCGCGTTCGCTCGCCATGCTTCGGGCATGGTGCCTTCGCTCCGCTGCCGCTTCGCTCGGCACACTTTACCGTTCCAATCGTAGTCCACGTGGATCGTTAAGTATGAAAAGGTTCAAAAAAAGAAAAAAATCGTGAAAAACTCATGTCGACCTTTTGTCCATGTCGACCTTTTGTCCATGTCGACCAATTGGTGTCGACCTTTGTGCTGTCGACCTGGAGTCCGGACACCGTGTGGAGGTATGGGAGCCCTGCTGTATGGAGCAGAGTGCTGGGAACCTCTGTTATGGGAAAGAAGAGGTTTCTCTGTTTCTACACTACAGAGAAATCCTGGCTCACGTGCTGGGAAGGGGTATCCTCCGCCTGCTTACTAACTTAACCCCGTACAAGCTGGTCTGTAGTCAGCAGGCATCCCGGTTCTCTGCGCTGGGAACTACGCAACCCAGCATGCCGTACCACTGTTGTACTGTTAGGGCATGCTAAACCTGGGGCAAGGCATGCTGGAATATGTAGTTCCATAGCAGCTGGACAGCTGCACATTGCTTATCCCTGCAAATGATTACACGCTATAGCCTGGCCAAGCGGTTCCCCAACTTGGCACTCAAGTCCAGGTTTTAGGGCTATCCAAGCTTGAGCATAGGTCAGGCATTCCCAACCACGGTCCTCGAGGCACACTTATAGGCCCTACACACTGGCCGACATCAGTCAAAGATATGAACAAGATACCGTTCATATCTTTGAGTGTGGAGGCTCCAGCGATGAACGATGCGCGGCCCCGCGCTCGTTCATCGCTGGTCCCCCGTCGGCTGTACATGCAGGCCAATATGAACGATCTCGTCCATATTTGCCTGCACTTCAATGCAGCCGGGTGACGAGGGGAGTCACTGCCCCTCCACCGCCGGGTCGCCGTCGGCTGTATCCTCCGTCGGGCATCTCGGTGGCGGATCGGCCAATGTGTAGGGCCCTTAACAGTGCAGGTTTTTGTGATATCCAGGCTTCAGCACAGGTGACTTAATTAGTAGCTCAGTTATTTTGATTTAACCATCTGTGCTGCAGCCTGGATATCACTGAAACCTGCACTGTTGATGCGCCTTGAGGACCGCGGTTGGGAATGTCTGGCATAGGTGATTCTGGGGCAGATGTATTAAGCCTGGAGAAGTGATAAAGCAGTGATAAGTGGAAGGTGATAACACACCAGCCAATCAGTTACTGACAATTTTCATATTGGAGCTGATTGGATGGTGCGTTATCACCTTGCACTTATCACTTCTCCAGGCTTAATACATCTGCCCCTTAATTAGTACCTCAGTCAATTTCATTTAACCACCTGTGCTCAACCATAGATACCCTGAAAACCTGGACAGTTAGGGTGATTGAGAACAGAGCTTGGCAAGCACTGATCTGGGCCACAGATGTGTAAGCCAGTGATCCTGCCCAGCAACTTCTGTCCCTAATAATCACATTGTCAAAGTAATGTTCTCAATCACTAACCTGTCTCCATCGCAATGATTTCCTGCTCCGTAGCCCACTTACACCTGACCCCCACCTACAGGGCCCGATTCTGAGTCAGACGCTTCTGCGGCTTGTTTTACCTACACCACGGCACTGTACTTAATTTAATATGCTAATGTGTTAATCTGCCAAAGTGATACCCCTTTCACACCGCCGAAATTACTCAGGTTATTGCTGGATTAACCCGGATCGCAGCTCGGTGTGAAAGAGTCCTTGAAAAAGAAACCGGGTACAGTATCCCAAGAATCCAACCCGGGTAGCAAGCAAGGTAGGATCCGGGTAACAGGGCACTGTAACGAGTGACCCTGTCATCAGCATAGGAAGAGCCTGGCACTTGGAGCACTGCACCACCACCCATACTGTCCTCCTACTACTCCATGCCTCATCTACACTGCACCACCACCCATACTGTCCTCCTACTACTCCATGCCCCATCTACACTGCACCACCACCCATACTGTCCTCCTACTACTCCATGCCTCATCTACACTGCACCACCACCCATACTGTCCTCCTACTACTCCATGCCCCATCTACACTGCACCACCACCCATACTGTCTTCCTACTACTCCATGCCCCATCTACACTGCACCACCCCCCATACTGTCCTCCTACTACTCCATGCCCCATATACACTGCACCACCACCCATACTGTCCTCCTACTACTCCATGCCCCATCTACACTGCACCACCACCCATACTGTCCTCCTACTACTCCATGCCCCATCTACACTGCACCACCACCCATACTGTCCTCCTACTACTCCATGCCCCATCTACACTGCACCACCACCCATACTGTCCTCCTACTACTCCATGCCCCATCTACACTGCACCACCACCCATACTGTCCTCCTATTACTCCATGCCCCATCTACACTGCACCACCACCCATACTGTCCTCCTACTACTCCATGCCCCATCTACACTGCACCACCACCCATACTGTCCTCCTACTACTCCATGCCCCATCTACACTGCACCACCACCCATACTGTCCTCCCACTACTCCATGCCTCATCTACACTGCACCACCACCCATACTGTCCTCCTACTACTCCATGCCTCATTTACACTGCACCACCACCCATACTGTCCTCCCACTACTCCATCCCTCATCTACACTGCACCACCACCCATACTGTCCTCCCACTACTCCATGCCCCATATACACTGCACCACCACCCATACTGTCCTCCTACTACTCCATGCCCCACCATATTGTACTCCCACTATTCCATGCCCCATCTACACTGCACCACCACCCATACTGTTCTCCCACTACTCCATCTACACTGCACCACCACCCATACTGTCCTCCTACTACTCCATGCCCCATATAAATATCACCCCCAACCATACTGTCCTCCCACTACTCCATGCCCCATCTACACTGCACCCCCACCCATATTGTCCTCCCACTACTCCATGCCCCATCTACACTGCACCACCACCCATACTGTCCTCCCACTACTCCATGCCTCATCTACACTGCACCACTACCAATACTGTCCCCCTACTACTCCATGCCTCATCACTGCACCACCACCCATACTGTTCTCCTACTACTCCATGCCCCATATACACTGCACCACCACCCATACTGTCCTCCTACTACTCCATGCCCCATCTACACTGCACCCCACCATATTGTACTCCCACTACTCCATGCCCCATCTACACTGCACCACCACCCATACTGTCCTCCCACTACTCCATGCCCCATATACACTGCACCACCACCCATACTTCCCTCCTACTACTCCATGCCTCATCTACACTGCACCACCACCCATACTGTCCTCCTACTACTCCATGCCCCATCTACACTGTACCCCACCATATTGTATGCCCACTATTCCATGCCCCATCTAAGCTGCACCACCACCCATACTGTTCTCCCACTACTCCATGCTCCATCTACACTGCACCACCACCCATACTGTCCTCCTACTACTCCATGCCCCATACAAATATCACCCCCAACCATACTGTCCTCCCACTACTCCATGCCCCAGCTACACTGCACCCCCACCCATATTGTCCTCCCACTACTCCATGCCCCATCTACACTGCACCCCCACCCATATTGTCCTCCCACTACTCCATGCCCAATATAAACATCACCCTCACCCATACTGTTCTCCCACTACTCCATGTCCCATCTACACTGCACCACCACCCATACTGTCCTCCTTCCATGCCTCATCTACACTGCACCACCACCCATACTGTCCTCCTACTACTCCATGCCCCATCTACACTGCACCACCACCCATAATGTCCTCCCACTACTCCATGCCCCATATACACTGCACCACCACCCATACTTCCCTCCTACTACTCCATGCCTCATCTACACTGCACCACCACCTATACTGTCCTCCTACTACTCCATGCCCCATCTACACTGTACCCCACCATATTGTACGCCCACTATTCCATGCCCCATCTAAGCTGCACCACCACCCATACTGTTCTCCCACTACTCCATGCTCCATCTACACCACCACCCATACTGTCCTCCTACTACTCCATGCCCCATACAAATATCACCCCCAACCATACTGTCCTCCCACTACTCCATGCCCCAGCTACACTGCACCCCCACCCATATTGTCCTCCCACTACTCCATGCCCCATCTACACTGCACCCCCACCCATATTGTCCTCCCACTACTCCATGCCCAATATAAACATCACCCTCACCCATACTGTTCTCCCACTACTCCATGTCCCATCTACACTGCACCACCACCCATACTGTCTTCCTTCCATGCCTCATCTACACTGCACCACCACCCATACTGTCCTCCTACTACTCCATGCCCCATCTACACTGCACCACCACCCATAATGTCCTCCCACTACTCCATGCCCCATCTACACTGCACCACCACCCATACTGTCCTCCTACTACTCCATGCCCCATCTACACTGCACCACCACCCATACTGTCCTCCTACTACTCCATGCCTCATCTACACTGCACCACCACCCATACTGTCCTCCTACTACTCCATGCCTCATTTACACTGCACCACCACCCATACTGTCCTCCCACTACTCCATCCCTCATCTACACTGCACCACCACCCATACTGTCCTCCTACTACTCCATGCCTCATCTACACTGCACTACCACCCATACTGTTCTCCTACTACTCCATGCCCCATATACACTGCACCACCACCCATGCTGTCCTCCTACTACTCCATGCCCCATCTACACTGCACCCCACCATATTGTACTCCCACTATTCCATGCCCCATCTACACTGCACCACCACCCATACTGTTCTCCCACTACTCCATGCTCCATCTACACTGCACCACCACCTATACTGTCCTCCTCCTACTACTCCATGCCCCATATAAATATCACCCCCAACCATACTGTCCTCCCACTACTCCATGCCCCATCTACACTGCACCCCCACCCATATTGTCCTCCCACTACTCCATGCCCCATCTACACTGCACCACCACCCATACTGTCCTCCCACTACTCCATGCCCCATCTACACTGCACCCCACCCATATTGTCCTCCCACTACTCCATGCCCCATCTACACTGCACCCCACCATATTGTACTACCACTACTCCATGCCCCATCTACACCCCACCATATTGTACTACCACTACTCCATGCCCCATCTACACTGCACCCCCACCCATATTGTCCTCAGACTACTCCATGCCCCATCTACACTGCACCCCCACCCATATTGTCCTCAGACTACTCCATGCCCCATATAAACTGCATCCGCACCCATACTGTCCTCCCACTACTCCATGCACCATGTATAAAGCACTCCATGCCATATCTACACTCATCCCACATGTGCACTGCCTTCTCACTACTCAATGCTCCATATACACTGCACCTCAACCAATGTTTTCCCATTACTCCATGTCACATCTTCACTGCATCCCCACTCACTACTCTATGGGGGTCATTCCGACCTGATCGCATGCTAGCTAATTTTTGCAGCGCTGCGACTAGGTCAAAACGCGGCAAAACTGCGCATGCACCGCAATGCGCAGGCGCGTCGTACGGGTACAAAGAGGATCGGTGCTGGGCGATGGATTTAACGAAGAATCCATTCGCACAGCCGAGCGCAAGAAGATTGACAGGAAGAAGGCGTTTATGAGTGTCAAATGACCGTTTTCAGGGAGTGGTTGGAGAAACGCAGGCGTGTCCAAGCGTTTGCAGGGCGGGTGTCTGACGTCAATTCCGGGACCGGACAGGCTGAAGTGAGTTCAGACCTACTCAGAAACTGCACAAACTGTTTTCGTCTCGCTCGGCTGCACATGCGTTCGCACACTTGCAAAGCGAAAATACACTCCCCTATAGGCGGCGACTATCGGATCGCAGCGCTGCAAAAAATAGCTAGCGAGCGATCAACTTGGAATGACCCCCTATATCCAAACTAATCTGCCCCATCAACAAATACCTTTACAACTCATCTAACTCACCATTTTCAATAACCATCACCCATGCAAACTGCTTTCTGCCTACTTTCCATTATCCTCCAGCCACAATCCACTTTCACTGTCCGTCTCGTTACATCTCCACTGTCCCCCATCCATCTGTTTCCTTACCAGCCCACATCCAGTCTAACACCACCTCCTAATCTCTTCCGTAAACACAACATACCATAACACCATTTCACCCTCTGCTTTCTAACCAACCCACTTCACTTGGGCTGATCTGTCAATCACAATATGAGCTGAGCTGTCAATCACAGCATGGTCTGAGCTGTCAATCACAGCATGGTCTACTCCAGTGGTTCTCAAACTCGGTCCTCAGGACCCCACACAGTGCATGTTTTGCAGGTAACTCAGCAGGTGCACAGGTGTATTAATTACTCACTGACACATTTTAAAAGGTCCACAGGTGGATCTAATTATTTCACTTGTGATTCTGTGAGGAGACCTGCAAAACATGCACTGTGTGGGGTCCTGAGGACAGAGTTTGAGAACCTGTGGTTTACTCTAAGCTGTCAATCACAGCATGGTCTGAGCTGTCAATCACAGCATGGTCTGAGCTGTCAATCACAGCATGGTCTACTCTAAGCTGTCAATCACAGCATGGTCTGAGCTGTCAATCACAGCATGGTCTACTCTAAGCTGTCAATCACAGGATGGTCTAAGCTGTCAATCACAGCATGGTCTGAGCTGTCAATCACAGCATGGTCTGAGCTGCCAATCACAGCATGGTCTGAGCTGCCAATCACAGCATGGTCTGATGACGATCTGTCAATTACGGTCAGGAGGTGGTGCAGCAGCTGAGCTCAGTTCCCCGGATAATCCCGCTTGCATCCCCTGCGAAGCTGATTCCCGCTGCGGCCGGTCCCCGGTGCAGATGGCGGGAACACACATCACCCTCCTCAGCCCCGCCGCGTCCCGGACACCGCGACACCTCCTCCTCCTCCGACACCAGCGAGCACCGTGACGTCAGCCCACAATGCACCGCGCCCGCGGTGACCAGCAGCAGCATTACCTCATCCCATGAGCCTCTGCGCTGAGTGAGAAACTTCTAGGGCGGTCACCATGGCGACCAGCGTGGCAACGCCCACCCCGCCACGCAGCCAATGGCAGCCCGCGGGGGTGACATCATATCTATTTTTAGTGGGTGACCGCTCGCAGATAAGAGTTAGCTCCACGCTGCCCGAGCTCACAGTGCAAGTGTGACAGCACGGGACCTGCCAGCGCCCGCTCCGGCTCACACTGAGTAAGTACCAGCCGGGACACAGGGCTGAAGTACATGGGACCTGGACAGTGGGAACTTAGCTGGGGAAGGGACATGGTCTACTGGGGCAGGGGTGGGGACGTGGACCACTGGGGCTGGGCTGGGGTAGGGACATGGACCACTGGGGCTGGGGTAGGGACATGGACCACTGGGGCTGGGCTGGGGTAGGGACATGGACCACTGGGGCTGGGCTGGGGTAGGGACATGGACTACTGGGACTGTGCTGGGATAGGGACATGGACTGTGCTGGGATAGGGACGTGGACTGCGCTGGGGTAGGGACTTGGACTGCTGGGGTAAGGACGTGGACTGCTGGGGCTGGGATAGGGACATGGACTGCTGGGGTAGGGATGTGGACTGCTGGGACTAGGCTGGAGTAGGGATGTAGATGTCTGGGGTAGGGATGTGGACAGCTGGGACTGTGGATTAGGGATGTAGACTTCTGGGACTGGTCTGGGGTAGGGATGTGGACAGCTGGGACTGTGGATTAGGGATGTAGACTTCTGGGGCTGGGGTAGGGATGTGGACTGCTGGGACTAGGCTGGAGTAGGGATGTAGACTTCTGGGGCTGGGCTGGAGTCAGATTGTGGCTCAGGGAAAAAGTTCACTAAGTTATAACCAGAGTAAGAAACTTTTCTCCAAGTTCTATCTTGCTCACAGCTTCTTTCTGGGAGTTTACAGGTTAAATGTGAGTAATTGGAGAAGTTTTCAGCCCTGTACAGCGGGAGGGAGAGCTGTTCCCAGCATTACACAGTCCTGCACATAATGCACTGCAGAGCCCTGCTGGGAAGTAGTGCTGAACATGCTGGGAGTATTGCTCTTGCAGGATGAGTGTCGGGATCATTAGAGAATGACAGGGAATGAGGCGGGAGCAGAGAGGGGCAGGGGGGGTGTCGCTGCTGCAGGCTCGCCCACTGACTTGTTTACTTTGTATCTGCAGGACACGTTTTTGCAGACCCCAGTGACTGCCGGACGCCTCCATCCTGCCCCAGTGTCTCCGTTACTGTTTGTATGACTGCTAGGATGGAGACTACTTTCTACGACGATGCCCTGAGTACTGCTTTCCCCCAGCCCGAGGCTGCTGGGTATGGATACAATCCCAAGGTGCTGAAGCAGAGCATGACCCTGAACCTGTCAGACCCCTCCAGTGCCATCAAACCTCACCTGAGGAACAAAGCTGCTGACCTCCTGACCTCTCCGGATGTTGGACTCCTCAAACTAGCCTCCCCCGAGCTGGAGAGGCTCATTATCCAGTCCAGCAATGGGATGATCACCACCACCCCTACCCCGACCCAGTTCCTCTGCCCCAAGAATGTTACAGACGAGCAGGAGGGCTTTGCGGAGGGGTTCGTGAGGGCACTGGCGGAGCTGCATAACCAGAACACCCTGCCAAATGTCCCCTCGGCTCCCCAGCCCCCTGCCAGCACCGGACTGACACCTGTTTCCTCTATAGCTGGTAGCACTGGATTCAGCAGCACGTTGCACAATGAGCCCCCTGTTTACGCCAATCTGAACAATTTTAACCCCACTACGATCACCGCCACTCCTGCCTTCAGCAGCAACAACATGGGCTTTGCATCGCCCCACCACACCAGCCCCCCAATCCCGGTCCAGCACCCCAGGCTGCAAGCTCTGAAAGAAGAGCCTCAGACTGTCCCCGAAATGCCCGGGGAGACCCCACCACTCTCTCCCATCGACATGGAGTCCCAAGAGAGGATAAAAGCCGAGAGGAAGCGAATGAGGAACAGGATCGCAGCCTCCAAGTGCAGGAAAAGGAAGCTGGAACGCATCGCCCGCTTGGAAGACAAAGTTAAGAACTTAAAGTCCCAGAACTCTGAGCTGGCATCCACGGCCAACATGCTCCGGGAACAGGTAGCCCAGCTGAAGCAGAAAGTCATGAACCACGTGAATAGCGGGTGTCAGCTCATGCTAACGCAGCAGTTGCAAACATTCTGAGCAGACTGGCTCGGGGGAAGAAACGAACGAACAAGAACAAAAAGAAGCAAGGAAGAGCGTACGGAGGAAACGTGAAACCATTTCAGGTTGAAACTCCAGGTTGGAAAAAACTAAACACAAAAAAAAACCCAGGCATCCGCGATCTGACTGTTGAGCACGCGTGCACGATGGAGCTTGCCAAGCCTTCCGTGTTGGAGCAAGTGTGTGGTAGGGCGGCCTGCGGTGTCGAGAACATGGTCTGAGACGTCAGATCAGTGTGGAACATTGATCCAGAACTGCATGGACCCCGATCGTTCAGTATTAAGGTTAAACTGCTATAAAGACTGTGAGGATTCTGTAGCTCGCATACAGAGGGGCGTTTGTGGGTGGGAGGCATCCGACTAAACGGCAAACTGCTCGTCCTCTACTTAACTGTGTATGTGTACATATCTTGTCTTTTATATTATAAAGGCCGACGTGTGTCGGCAACCACAGCAAGCTTTTTGTACGTTTATTTATGTTGGGTTTGTGAACCCATTATTGTCTGTAAATAAGAGATTTTTTTTTTTTTCTGACTCTTTAAGAGTTTAACATTTGTAATAAAGTATCTAGTTTTTATATGGTGTTTTTTTTGTTTTTTAAAAAAAAATTGTTTTTGTTTCGGAGATTGTTCGATTTATATTTAAAAAGATTTTAAAGATATGGTTGTTGTTTTTTTTTGTTGTGTTTTTTTTATTTATGTTTTTTTTTATTTTTTACACTGCAATAAACATGCATGATAAAGTGTTTCACGTCTGCGACTTTTATATAGAAAATCCCTACAGTGCACCACTTACAGAAGTCCCAGCTGCACTTGACTGGAGCTGCTTTGAGGGAGTTGATGAAGTTTTGAAGCAAGGCTGATACGAGCATTTATTTGTAGTATATAAATAAGTTGGTTCTGCAAGAAAATGATCCCTTAGAAGCTTCTGTCGCTGCTGCTGAGGTTTGGGAATTAGAAAGTTACCCAGAATTTGTTTATTTTGAGAATGCCAAAAGTGCACCTGCCAATTCTCCGGGCTCATGTGGCTGCTTATTCCAGTCTATTGTGAAATCTAAGCTTGTAGCTGCGGAGCAGACTAAACATCTATATTCCCACGGTACACACATTTATTAGGCTTGTCATCTTAAACGTTGTATCTTGTATATACATCCAATGCTATGCATTAATGCACATCCACGAATTGTCTCTATAGTGCAAGAAAAAGTATGTGTGTGTATATACAATGCAAATATGCATGGTACCTTAAAATGATGTGTATTTGTCACCCATGAGAATGAAAAAATAAATAAATATATAGAGAGAGAGAAATGGAAAAGACAGCACTCAGTGAAAGGTATAACCAACATAACAAATGGTGGTGCAAGGTCAAAAAAGGGTTAATATTGACACTCACTTTTCTGCGGCTGTCGGTCTATATGCAATGGAATCTTTATGAAGAATAAATAATTGTTTTTTCATCTTTAAAAGTGAGTGCTGGTACATTCTATTTTTCATTACCTGGGAAAAGTGAGTGTCAAAATAAAAAAAAAAATATATATATATATATATATGTGTATTTTAATGCAAACATGATAAACGTCACTGAGAAATGATGATACTATACTACAACGATATGTCTGAGACAGAAGTCGGAGGCGATTTCCCTTGAACTGTCCCGGGAGTGGTTCCATACGATTCGGTACATTTTGCATGCGATATATCTTATGCGATCCCAGCCGTGCCTGCGGGAACCGACATATCACGAGTGCAGCACTAACGATCTAGGGGAGCCGATCCGACCCTCACGGGAACGCGCATTGGATCGGAAACATATCCAAAATGCCCGATCTCACCCGATATATCGTCCCGAATGCCCGAAATTTGATGAAATCAGGCATTAGCGTTCTAGTGTATGGGCCCTTAAGATTTACTGTCTCCCCTCATCCTTTTTACAATCGACAGATTTTAAAAGTGTGCTCCTACACACTTTTAAAGGGGCTTGACACTGAAGATCCACGTCTCTATGTATTGTATAAAAGTTATAATAACATTTCTCCCTGATTTTTGAGAATGCGGTCATGGGGGCTACTCCGCTTCTTATACTAGTAATTGCAAATAAACACAGACACAAGCCTGCTCCTTGTGAATATTGAATAGGTCTTACTGAATATTTCTAGGAAAGAAAGTGAAATGGAATCCTTTAGAATTTCTAAATTGATCCGTTGTTCTAATGATGGTTTGGCTATTCTGTATTGTCTTGTATTATGAGGTTTCCTACAGACAATAGGAGCAGCCATTTTGTGGGCGGATCCAATATGTATGAGAATGCAGCCCATTGGGTCACTGGGAAGTAGAGCCACTAAGTTTGATTACCCATTTGCATTCCTTTAATGCTAGTGACACAGGGGTCTATTCATGAAGCAGTGAAAAGTGTGGAGCAGTGAGTCTGTGAAGAAGTTGCCCATGGCAACCAATCAGCTGCTACGTATAATTTTATAGAATGCATTTTAGAAATGTTACCTCAACACCTGATTGGTTGCCTTGGGCAACTTCTCCACTGGCTCGCTTCTCCACACTTTTCACTGCTTCATGAATAGACCCCTCAGTGTCTGGTGCCATTGCTTTTCACATGCTGTGGTAAGGAGCCTTTGCCCTTGCAGTCTGGGTTTCAGTGTCGAACTTTGACCCCAAGGCGCTAGAAGATCAGGCTAAAGATGCAAGTGTAAATGGTTTTGGGTATAGTTCCATAGGATCCATTGGTATCCTTTACATGCTTTTCCTCTAAAAATGATATTAAAAGCATGTATTTTGAAATCAGTCAGTAGGGGGCCTAAGTTACAAAAGGGGAGACGTATTAAGTCTCGGAGAGATGTAAAGTGGAGAAGTTGCCCAGAGCCAAAGCAATCCGCTTCTGTCATTTCACAGACTGTGCTTTGGGCATCTTCTACACTTTATCTCTCTCCAAGACTTGATACATCTCCCTCAAAGTCTACAGCAGTAGTTCAGTCCACAATATGGCTGCCTCCAGTGTGTACCTCCACAAAGTGTTCCAGTGAGGTCAGCAATTTGTAGTGACAAGTGCAAATACTGGTTCAGTCTACACCATGGCCGCCTCCTCTGTAAAAGACAGGTATATTGAAATTTACGTCTCCCATCGGCATCAAAACGATGGGACTATAGTCCCAAAAACTGGATGAGATGTGATAATATGTGATACTTAATAAATCATGTACCTCATAATTTCTATGTGATATTACTAATTGTTTCAGAAACAAGAACCCTTCCTATATGTAAACACTGTTACCTCTCCCTTCCTTCTCCATGATCTTGGAGGTCAAAACGGAGACGGATTTACAATATTACGCATCAGACCTTTTGTAGCTTTTGTCCTCTGACTCTTTCCAGGAAATTATTGTCCCCAATTCCAGTTTTACATACAGCATTACAGTAAGTATAATGCTCATCTCTCCTTGTCAGCAGCTGTCCCTCTGCCGTCTCCCCCCTGGACATCCGCCTGATACCCAACCGAATTAATATTTAATCTTCTTCTGCGCCATATTCACACTTAACCTCTCATATTACAACATTATCAGCACACGGGTCCATCTGCCAGTGCCCACAGGGGATAGGTCAGGGGCCTACAACCTTCAATAATTCACAAAATTAATATTTGAATGTAATTTTCTCCCCATGCAAAACAACTGCTCTTCTGCTTGCAAAAATCCCCCACCTTCCCCAGAATTTGGCTTCCACCATTGAAAGAGCTGTTATGTCTGTCCTACAGTGTATAACATCTCGCTGGGTTACATCTACCTCTGCAGATAATGGGTCTGACATAATAATCTGAGGAAATGTGCACAAACCAATCAGACTGTAATATTTCTACCATTGTCTATGTCGTAAAAGCACACATTTGATTGGTCACTGTGCATCATGTTATTAAATAAACTCCCAGGTTGGTGTTGCCTTGTAAATCGTTGGCGCTTAAAAAAATACGGGCATTCTCGTCCCAAGTCCCACACCCCCGGCCACTCAGACCCAATTACACTTACCCCTTACTGTGAGATATGGGGTCTATGTACTAAGCCTTAAGGGGGGTACACGGAGAGATCCGTGCTTAATATCTAAGCAATCTGACTAGATTGCTTAGATTTTAAGCACGGATCTGCCGTGTGTATGCCCCCAAGCGATAGCGATGCGCGGCCCCGTGCATCGCTTTCGCCGGTGCTAGATTGAGCCTGCATGCAGGCTCAATCTAGCGTGTCGCTCACTTCAGCGCTGTGTGAAGTGAGCACCCCCCCGTCGTCGCCCCCCCCCCCCCCCCCCTCGCTTAGCACATCGCTCTGTGCTGAGCGGGGGGAGAGATGTGTGCTGAGCGGTCTGCGTTAAGATCGCTCAACACAAATCTCCCCCGTCAGTACTGGCCTTTAGAGAGATAAAGTACCAACCAACCAGCTCCTGTCATTTTTCAAGCAGTCTGTAACGTGGTAGTTAGTAGCTGGTGCTTTAGCTCCGTTCACTTTATCTCTCTCCAAGGCTTAGTAAATAGACCTCTTAATTAGGTGCTTTGTTCTGTTGGAAAGTTGTATGTTATCACAACGCATGTTATCCGTCATTCGTTTTCGTTCACAGCCCACAGAGGTGCGAGGAAAATGAAGGTTTCCTACCGCAACAGCCCGTATTCTGCGCGACCACACAACACATGAGGTTTTGATGGAATCACATGTATAACTGAAACTGAAGAAAATCGCAAAGAACAACTCCACCTATAAGATCTGTCCTTCGCTATACAAGGACTTGCAGATTTATGACCTGGGAGTCCTGCTCGTGCGTCAGCTGACGCACACGTCACAGGAGGACACTGGGAAGGATCTGAGTGGATCCCTCTCAGTGCACAATGCAAAGAGAACCCCATAGGCCTCTATAAGGCAACGCCATCTACCGAAAACAGCATCCGTTGATGCATGCTGCCCACAATGAGAAATTGCAGCCGATATTGGCCAATTTGCATGGTATTGCAGCATGTGTGGTGGCTCGTGATGTAGATGGACACAATTTGAAATTGCAGATTGGCAAATCTCGTCTAATGCGTTCAGCTGAATTCCCCCCATTTCGTACAGTCTAATTCTATACAGCATGAAAAATACATGTCTAATCTGGTCAACTGAGTCAGGGTGGAGCTATCACTTCCACATTACATATAGGGGGTCATTCCGACTTGATCGCTAGCAGGCTACTTTTAGCACTGCTGCGATCAGGTAGTCACCGCCTACAGGGGAGGGGGAATTCGCTGTGCAGGGCTGCGAACCGCTGTGCAGAGAGCTGCACAGCTCAGGACTCACCCGCTGCGCTGATCTTGTCCGGAGCTGACGTCAGGATCCCTCCCTGGAGACGTCTGGACACGCCTGCGTTCGCCTGGACACGCCTTCAAAATGGTGAGTAGACACCCCCAGCCGGCCTCTTCCTGTCAATCTTCTAGCATTCACTGCTGTGAACGCTTTCTTCGTCCATTTTGTCGCTGCACGGCGACGCGCCTGCGCCATGCCGCCCGCATGCCCAGTTCTGACCCGTTCACACGGCTGTGAAACCCTGCAGCGTGCGAATGGGTCGAATGACCCCCATAGGGCCTAATTCAGATCTGATCGCAGCAGCAAATTTGTTAGCTAATGGGCAAAACCATGTGCACTGCAGGTGGGGCAGATAAAACATGTGCAGAGAGAGTTAGATTTGGGTGGGGTGTGTTCAAACTGAAATCTAAATTGCAGTGTAAAGATAAAGCAGCCGGTATTTATCCTGCACAGAAACAATATAACCCACCCAAATCTAACTCACTCTGCACATGTTACATCTGCCCCACCTGCAGTGCACATGGTTTTGCCCATTAGAGAACAAATTTGCTGCTGCGATCAGATCTGAATTAGGCCCATAGCTTATACGCTAAGTTGAACACATCTCTGCTGCCGGACAGCCCCTATCCTTACTCTTCTTTTTATAT